>NW_003852415.1:22965011-23133584 GCF_000181295.1 Otolemur garnettii
AAAAAAAAAAAAAAAAAAAAGAGTCTTCTCTGCAGAAAGTTCCTCTGGAGATGTACCCTCCAGAGTGCAATTTAGGTGGGGCAGCTGGGATGCTGAGCTGTGAGACCAACGGTGCTCCTGGTAGAGGGGCTCTGTGGCCATGGCCCTGGTGGGCTCTGCGACGCACCCTAGGCAACTGTGACATGGGTGGGGGCAGCACAGACTCTGGGGAAGGGAACCCACTGGGATTGGCCACCTCCTGCATCTTCCCTCAGGTCTCTTCATATTGAATGTAACAGAGACCTTTTGGGTTGCATTACCTCCCCCCCAACAGAAAATTAGGATTTCCCCAAGTAAAGGAGAAACTATAAGGAATGATGGTCTTACTCTTTGAAAATGCTTTCGAATTCTGTATTATTATAGTAAACAAGACTTTTGCTTTGTAAATGGTAATATTTTGTATTATTATGCAAACGAAAAGATAAAAACAGTACTTTGTAGACTTTAAACTTTTCTGGACTATGTCCTTCCTGAGGGTTCTGTATATCCAAATGGGAACGGCATCGCCTCTTCACATTTTGTCAGCCCAGTGCAGAAGTGAAATAGGGGTAATGATCCCTTTTTCAGGGTCAAATAAACTGAGGCCAAGTGAGGGTATGGGATTTGGCTGAGGGCAGCAGTGCAGGTCCAAGGCAGGGGTGACTGATGCTTGCTCACCTGTCCAGAGCCTTCAGGCTTCCGCCTCTCCCAGCTAACAGTGTTATCTGTTGTAGGGCTTAGAGCTGTTTTTCCTAGCAATGTCCATCTCTCTTTTATACACCTTTCTTTCCTTTTATAATAATTTCATTTCTAACCTCTCCTACACCAGAATTATCCTTCCACACTTCAAAGAAGGACAAGAAGATAATTAACATTTATTTCACTCCCTAATGCCCGTTACCTCTGTTGTTTTGTTGGTTCCTCGCTAGAACCTTTTGAGGCTGGTGTTTCCATTTTAGAGTTGAGAAAACTGGTACTCATGAGGTGAGATGACAGGCCCCAGTTTGTACAGTCTGTAAAGGGGAGAGCTAGAATTTATATTCAGGGGGCCTGACCCTAACGTCCCTTCCTTTCCATGGCATCATGTTGGAATCTCTAAGCATTTCCAGGGACTCCTTGGGGCAGAAATTTGGAGAAGGAACTTTATCCAAGACAGCCCCTCAGTTAACTTTTTTTTTTTCCTCTGCCTTTTGTGTAAAAAAATTCACACTTGCTATCAAGGGCAAAGAGAATAGGGCTTTGGGCAATCAGATAAATGTCATTCAAGAAGCAGAATTAGCATACCAGGTTCATAAAATGTAGAGGGAAGGAAATCTGACTTAAGACCATAAAGAAAATCACTGGTGGTTATATATAAAGGAGAGTTTTGGAATGTCACAGTACCACCAGTGAACAAAAGGGCCACAGGTCCTCAGAGGAAAGAAATCAGCCCAAAGCCAAGGGTAACGGAGCATCCTCTCTCTCCTGTAGTGTGACCCCCAGATTTGACTGTGTTTTGGTCTCGCTGCTTCTCAGAGGAGAGAATTTATCTTAATCCCTACTTTGTTCTCCAACCCAGACATGCTTGACATAGGCTCTTCATACAAAACACCAAATACACATTTGTGTTATGTAATTAAATACCAATATTGATGTCAATAATAATAATGTATTCACATGGCATTTAGTTTTATAATTTTTTCACATTTAAGATGTCGCTTAAGTCTTCACAGCCGACTACTAGATACTGAGGACAAGGCTTACTTTCTCCATCTTGTTGCTGAAGAAACCGAGCCTCGGGAGGACTGGAGAAATGGAATGCTGCCATTGACATGGACTAGAGCAATACTCTGTGTCCACAGGTGTATCGGATTCTCAAGGACACGGCTCCTGCCACCACCACCACCCATGAGACGCCTCCTGACCTTGAGTTCTCACAGAATGCTTTCACTTGCATTATGCTCTGTGACTCTCCCAAAAGCCCTAGGTGCTAGCTATGTTTTGAAAAAAATGTCTGCCCATTTTACAGATATAGAAAACTAACCCAGAACAAGAGGCAATGACTTGCTCAAGGTTTCACAGTGGAACCAGGGCTCAAACTCTTGTCTGCTGACGTAAACCTATTGCTCTTTCTACTATAAAATAGCTGACTCTGTATTTGCAGTTGGTTTTGATGAAGAGAGAGAGAGAGTTGATGATGGAATGCGGAAGGAGAGAGACTAGCCCTTGAATGATGGTAAAAATAAGCCTAGGTCTACTTGATCTCTATACTTTTATCATGGTAGCTGGTAGAACTCTTCAAAATGAGTTCTTATTACTTGAGTCAACTTTCCAAAATGCAACTGCACCTCAAAAGGGTGGCTTATTTGGAAAAGACTCATGGGGGAGGGCTCTGGAGCAGAATGACAGGGAAGAGCTTCTGGGGTGTTCATTGTTCCAGCCTTGATGACTGGGCTGAGATTATGGCTCCGGGGATAAGAGTCCATTTATCTGGTTCGTTCCCAGAATCTAATTGGAAAAGTGGAATTACCACTTAAGACTGATGGTAACAGAATGTCTTTAAGCCATGAAGATAAAATGAGCTGTGAAGTTACATCCAGGAGCCGGCCACTTTGACTGCAGAAAGAGGTTTTATTTGAAATTAGAAAATGAAAATTACCGATCAATGCAGTAAGAATAGAATGAATGGTGTTTCGATTGCATTACGGGAAAATGTAACTCAGAATCAAGATGTCCTATTTACCTTCTATTCAATTCTAGTTCCTTACACATAATGACAACATATATAAATACAGAATACACTGGTGCGCAGCAAACATGTAGCTCTGTGTAACTAACCCTCAGATAAACCCAACATCAGGAACGTGGGCCTTGGGGAAGTTTGACAGGAAGTGGGGACTTTTGCAGGGTTTTATCCTAAGGGATCTTTCTGTAAACCTAGAATGCTGTGGTGTTCTGCTGTTTTAATTGAAAAAGTCAAGTCATGATTTTAATGAATAAGCTGAGGCCACCAAGAAAGATCTTTTCCCACAAATGCTAAAATAAGTAGTCACTAGGATGAAAGAAATCATTCCAAACATAAAACTAGAATTGTGTATGGCATCATAAGAAGGGATTTATATGAGAAATTTAAAAAATTAGTATTACTGGTGTTGTCAAAAGACTGATTTCTTCTTTCATGGGGCCTTTGTTTTAGTGGCAGATATATAAAATAAGTCGATTTTATAGAATGTGATAAGTGCTATAGAAAAAATAAATTGGTGAAAGGGGAGGGACTGGGCAGGTATACTTTGCATTTTTACATAGCATCATTAGGAGAGGTAGGAGGTGAGCATTCAGGAGGTATGAGACAGATGCCTGGGGAAGGAAGAGCAGAGGGAACAGGAGGTGCAAGGGCCAAAGGTAGACATATGCTTGTTGTGTCCAGAGAAGAGGAAGGTGGTCACATGAGCACATGTAATCTTCCCAACTGCACAGATGAGCTGAACAAGGTCCAGAGCAAGGTTACATACTGGACCAAGCATACATGTTCCTAACCACTGCACTCATTGGCTTCCACCAGCCCAGGGACCCCTTTGTGATATGAAAACCACCTGGCTCAATGTGCAGATGTCTGAGTGTTCCTTCAGAAGGCTTAGAAATGAAGTTGAAGCCTTGTGTTTTGCTTCCTGAAAATTCTTGCATCTGTGTCTTCAGCCTTTCTGTTTTCCTCAAAGAGCCTTCCACACAAATTTGCTGTCCTTGCATCCACTCCACTTCCCTTTAAGCAATTCCCAGTATAGTGGCCAGAATGGTCTTACAGAAAATATAAATCTGACTATATCACCATCCCCCAACTTAAAATCATTCAATAGCTTCCCATGGCTTTTAGAATGAAGTCCTGAATTCATCATGGAGCAGCACCATCCCATCTGGCGGGTCCCCTGTCCTCTCTTCCAATGTTCTTGCTCCACCCACACAGCCTGTGCCCCAGCCCCACTTGCCCGTCTGCTCCTCAGACACACCATGCGGCTTCCTGTCTTACTATGTATGTCCTTCGTGGTGTGCGCTTGTCCCTGTCTGGCACAATCTCTTATCTTCTCCTCTCTGCAGCCTCCTACTCCCTCAAGGTCTGGCTAGAACCTTGATTTGATGCCATAGTTCCTGCATTTTCTGTATTGTCCTCTCATGATACTTGTCACATTTATTTTTCTGATTATTTGTTTACTATTATAAGCTAGCATCTAGGACAGTAGCTAGATGCCCAATAATAATAAATAAATACATGCTTCTCTGACAGACTCTACTGTTTGCAGGGCAGGGATCTCTTGTTTTATTCACATACTTCCTCTTATGTTTAGCTCTGTGCCTGGCACCCAGGATGTGCTCCATAATGACTTCTTAAAGGAATAACTGCCATTTGCAAAATATCAGTCCCTGGCATTTTTCTTTCATCCCATCTGGGGGATGTTCCTCAAAATGTGTTAACAGAGGAACCTCATCTCCAGTCTGCATCTTGTTTGACTCATGAGCTCATCCAGCTGTGTCCAACCTGCCCTCCAGAAGGGGCTTGCTGTGTTTCTTTGTTTGTCTTGCGTCTGTGGAGTCTCATAAGCAAATTTTTGGCTCACTTCTAAAAATTCTGTGAGTCTGTTCAGCATGCAGACTCCAGGCTTTATAATTTTGCTTTCCTTTCCTCCCTCTGCCTGATTTCCTCAAGAACATATTTTCTTCTTTAGTGTTGACTATATTTTTATACATTGCCCCAAATTCATTGTGAATTAGTGTAGGAACTGAATAAATAAAAACTTGGGTTTCTAGCCATACTCAGAATTGGATAGACTAGGGGTACATCTTTGGTGCCAGGCAGGATCTAAGCCAAAGCCCTGCTTACTCTACCATTGCTCATGATACTGAGCCAGGGACTCTCTTCAGATCCCCACTCTATCCTCTGCCCAGTTACCTCGCCTCATCTTTCTGAAAAGTATCTTTCTGGAATTGGAAACTATCATGAATCAAGCCAGGTCACATTAATTTTTCCTTAGATCTTGGCTCAGCTCACTTTGACCTATATCCTTTTCTGCTTTACACTTGCTGGGATCTTTCAGAGAAATTGCTGGCCTCGAAAGCTATGCTTTTGCTTCCCGTGTCTTTTTATTAGTCCTTCATGTTCTGGCTTCATCATCTGATTTAGATCTTCTGGGACCCAAGAATGTTGAGATTATCTTAAGGTGGCTGTGTTTAGATGGTTTCTTGCATTCCCAATAATCTCCCAGAATCTCTTAGGCTTAAGACATATTCTTCTTTCTATTTAAAGTACATCTCTTATAAAAAGCACATAGTTGGGTCTTAATGGTTTTTTAGCCCAGGCTGAAAATCTCTGCCTTTTAATTAGAATATTTAGGCCATTTATATTTAATACAGTTATTATTATTGTGGTCAAGTTTAAGTCTACTATCTTGCTATTCATTTTTCATTTGTTTCATTTGATTTTTGTTCTTCCCTTCTTTCATTTTTTAAAATTGAGTCTGTTTTAGTATATTGGCTCCTTTGCTATACCTTTTTGTTATTTTAAAAAATGGTGCTTTAGGGATGGCAATATGCATCTTTAATTTTTCATAATCTATCATGAATTACTATTATACCACTTTACATATTCTGGAAAAACTTTGTAAAAGTAAACCTCAATTTACCCTTTCTGTAGTTTGTATTATTTTTGCTATACATTGTACTTCCTTATACATATATATTAAACAGAGTATTAGTTTTATTTTAAACAATCAATTATCTTTTAAGAAAATTAAAAGAAAAACTTTTCCTTTAAATTTATCTATACATTTACCATTTCTGAGGCTCTTCATTACTTTGTATACATTCAAGCCTCCATCTGGTATGCTATTCTTTAACATGAAGTAGTTTTCTTTAACAAGAAGAATTTCTTTTACCATTTCTTAGTGTGTTGGCCTTCTAGTGATGGACTCTGAGTCTCAGCTTTTGTTTATCTGAAAATGTCTTTATTTTACTTTCATTTTGAAGGATTTTTTTTGCTGGATATGTAATTCTAAATAGACATCCCCCTTCAGCATTTTAAAGATGTGTTATTGTATTGTGGTCTGCATTATCTCTGATGAGAACAAAAATTATTCTTAACGTTTTTCCTCTGTGAGTAATATGAATATTGCCTCTGGATGCTTTTAAGGTTTCCTGTCTATCTTTCATTTTCAGCAATTTGACTATAACTTGTCTGTTTTTGCTTTTGTTATTGTTTTGGTTTATTCTTCTTGGAGTTTGCTAAACTTCTTGTGGTATGGGTTGCTAGTTCTCATCAAATTGTGACCATTATATTTTTAATTTTTTCTAGCCTGATATTTCTGGCCTGCATATATTTGGGGACTATACATATAATAGTTTAGTAGATATTGTTCCTCAGGCTCTTTTCATTCTTTCTACCCTCTTTCTCTGTGCATCAGCTTGAGTAATGTCTATTGACTTTTCCTCAATTTTAGTATTTGTTTTTATAAGGTTCAACTTGCTGATAAACCCATCCAGTGATCTTTTTCTATTCACATATTTTATATTTTAGTTCAAGAATTTCTATTTACTTCTCTTACAAATAGTTTGTATTTCTCTACAGAGATTTTCCATCCCTTTCTTTGTTATATCTATTGTCTCATTTAAATATTTAAACATATTTATGTTTTTTATTATTTTATACAAATTCCAACATCTCTATCATATCTCTGTCTGTGTCTATTGACTTTTTTTCTCTTGGTTATTGGTTACCTTTTCCTGATTCTCATGGCTAGCCATTTTTGATTAAGTGCTAAGTAATCAAACCTTTGTAACCTTGTGAGTGTTACATTGATGAAGGTCTAGATTTGGTTGTCTTCTTTAAAAATTTCTAGCTTTTACTTTAGCTGGTAGTTAATTCATTAGTGTATTAGCTTGATCACTTTGAGGCTTGTTTCTAAGCTTTGATATTGTGGGTCTACTGTGAACTTTACTTAAGAGCTGGCCAGTATGACCCTACTTCTAAGGTGTGGTCTTTACGAAGATTTGGCTGAATGCCCGGAGGATTTATTGAGGTCCTTGAATCTTGGATGTTCAGAATATCAACATCTATTAGCATTATGTGATCGTCAAAATCTTTACTCACCTTACAGCTTCCTGGCAGTTGTTATCTGCCAGGCCACAATAGTCTTCTCATGCACATGCACATATTACTAAGATGGCCAACGGACCCCTATGAAGATTTTTGGATTTCTTTTTCTGTGCACCTTCTTCCTCTCTGGTACCCAACTGTGCAAATTCCAATGCCCTTCAACAATCCCAAACCCTGATCTTTGTCTCCAAAATTCTGTAACACCACTATGATTTATTTATTTTTTTTTTGGCTCCACCTTTATATACTGCAGAGCATAAAGTCCCTTCAGGCAGAAAGCCTGAGAAATCGTAGCATTTACTTCATTTTATGTATTTCGTTTATATCAGGGTACAAAATCCTGTGATGACTATTGCACAATATCTGAAGGCATTTGTATATATGGCCTGCTTTTATAATTGGGTCTAACAATAGGGATAATTTAGTACCAGTTATTCTATCATGGTCAGAAGTAGTTTGTCTCTTCCTCTACTAACTGTGTGGGGATGTTCTAAACCACCTCAAAACCAAGTTTTTTTTCTTTTAAAAAAATAAGTAACTGGTGCTTATTTTCAAGTAATAAAATATTGGGCAATGCCTTTTTCCTGGCTACTGCTTGGGCAGAGGATGGAGGAATGAAATGGGAGAACATAAACTCTTAGGGAGGTCTATTATAGGTACTATGCATGAGTTAATGACAGAAATTATTAGCAGGAATGGTTGTAAGTGTTATGTGAGTTATTAGTGTTAGCACTTGTTCTCCATGCTTAATGTTTCCTTCATAGTGGACAGACACAAATTAGAGAAATGCTATCAGCCTCTTGCCTTACACCAACTATTCTCAAGTGCTTAGGATGAGTTACCTGATCAATGAATTTGGGAGTAGAAATGGGCATATTCAGCTCAATCCTTTTTTCCTGCCCTGCTCTTATAGACCTAGCTACCTGGTTTACTCTTCTATGGACTACTTTATACATTAAAATACAGGAAGAGAGTAGGCACTCAATAAATAGATGAATTAAATGTTATTATAATTATTATTTTTACTGTTTTATTCTTACTTCCATTTTTCTTCCTTTCCGAGGACCCTCTAGAAAACAAAATATGAGTGAGTCCCTTAGGTCTGCCCTTTTTCATTGTGAATGTAATGGGGAAGTAGTCTCCTATCTGAACTCAAATGAGAAAAGGAGCAGTACTAATTAAATCTAATTACTAATTAAATCTGCTGGCCCACGCAGAAAACCCTGAGTTTATGTCAGGTCCACTTTATGTGGCTTCTCTTTGGAGACACTCAGAATCTTGAGATTGTCCACTCACAGGATACAGAGAATCCAAAGTGGTAGACATCTTTACTATCACCACCAATGAATGGCATGTACGTTTTATGGAACTTCTTCCCAGGAATACTTACTTTCTTAATTTTGAGTTATTGAAGTTATTAGTATAACTGTGACATTTTCTGAGTACACACATGTAGTCCAAGAAGTAAAGAGTGTTTGAAATATTCTGGGAAGTCAGGCTAAGGTGGCAAAAACAACCTCAGAAACTCCACTTTGTCAATTAATTGTAGAGCATAAGGATTGGTATGGTCTCAAAACTCATTTCTCTAGATCAGTGTTTTTCAACCTGTTTTATCTCACAGCACACTTGAACCTATAGTTAAACTTCTGTGACCCACTTAAATTATGTTAATAAAACATGAGTAAAAGAAAAGAATATACTTACTTTGCTTTCAACTTCTTTTGAAAATAATTTAGCTGGGGCAGCGCCTGTGGCTCAAAGGAGTAGGACACTGTCCCCATATGCCGGAGGTAGCAGGTTCAAATCCAGCCCCAGCCAAAAACTGCAAAAAAAAAAAGGAAAGAAAAGAAAAGAAAAGAATTTAGCTAATTATCTTTAAAATTTTTTTGTGGCACACTTAAGATCCTCTCAAGGCACACCTGTTGAAAATCACTGCTCTAGGTGGATCATTCTGTCCTTTTGTTTGTCTTACAAATATTCATGGAATTATGGCAAAGAACCAGAAAACAATATAGTGTGGAGGTTAAGAACTTTGTCTCTAGGTTTGGTTCCCACTTTCATAAACTTCTCATTGTATAGCCTTGAACAAATCTTTTAACCTTTCTATGCCTCTGATTATTCACATGTAAAATAATAGTGATCGATTCACAAAGTTGTTAGAAAAATTAAATGACTCAATTATATGCGATTAAGTGAGATAATATGCAGTAATTTTAATATTATTAGTTATGCTAGCTAACATTTATTAAGTGTTTCTTATGTGCCAGACCCTATCCTAAGAGCTTTGCAGGTAATAACTCATTAACCTTCACATCTAGAATCCTATGAGATGGTCACTGTTATTATCTTCATTTTATAGATGAGGAAACAGAATTTCCTACTTAGTGCTGGAGCTGTAACTTCAGGTCTATCTTACTCTGGAGCTGAGCACACATTGGGCATGGTCCCTGCTTTTTCCTCATTCATGACAATTCTCAGTTGTGTTCAGGAACCTGGAGCTAGGAGGTGTGCTTTGCCTGGGAGATTACTGTGAGTCTGACGGGGTTCAATATACATTCCTCTCATCACATTCTCTGAAGCCCCGGCTTTGCTCTCTGGACCTTCCTACCAGACCTACCTCCTTCCCCCGCCCCACTAGGTGTGGGGTTGGGTAAATGGTCGAGAATCACCACTATCCAGGATTAAACATCTTGCAGCAAAAACGATAAAACAATGGTTCTGCTTGGGAAGTGGTTTCTTCAAAGTCACACATAAAATTGGGGTTGGAGACAGCATTGGGACCAGGTTTCTAGTGCCCTAGTTCACTACTTTTTAGGATTCCTCTTCCAGTTCACTAATGGATGGGGAGAAAGTTTTGTGGCAGCTTCTGGGCAGGTAGCAACACATGAGTTGGAAGAAGACAAGGAGGAGGCAGAACTGTGTTGATATCACTTATGCCACTATGTCCCAGTGATGGTGCCCAGGGTTACTTATGTGTCTGGAAAGATTTTCATGCTCAGGACTTTTCCTGAATCCCCAAATCATGGCCACCCCCTACCTCTAAGATGTTAGCTCTTTCCTTCTCATTCCTGAATTAATCTAAAGAACACAGCTTTTTCCTCTGCACAAATATACCTAAAAACCGAGGAATATATTCAGGTGAAGAATAATCACTGTCTTGTCCAGTGATGGTTGGTGTCTACCCTCTTGTCTGCTTCCCCCAGACTGGAAGGTCCATCTTTAACTCCCCTGTTTGAAGAGCTTGGCACACAGTGGGAACCCAGCCTTGTGTCTGCTGGCTGATCCTTAGAACCAGCAGCCTCACGTATCTCAGGTGTGTGGTTAGGAGTACCTGTTTCCTTCTGGCTAAGCAGATCCTTTTCCCTCAGCCACATTTAATGTGATTTTTGCATGTAAGGTGTTATGGTGAATTTTAAGTGTCAAATTGGCTAGGCCAGCTGTTTAACCAAACACAAAATTAGACATGGTTGCAGAAGTATTTGTTGATGTAGTTAACATCTACAATGAGTGACTATAAGGTAAGAGATTACTCTGGATAATGTGGCTGAACCTCTCCAGTCAACTGGAAGACAAAACAGATGTTTCCAGAAGAATCAGAAATTCTGCCTCAACTGCAACATCAAATTCTGTCTGAGTTTCCAGACTATTGGCCTGCCTTGTGGATTTTGGACATGCCAGCCCCTTCAGTCCTTTTAGCCAATTCTTTAAAACAGGTATCCTAACATACTTATAGTTCTGTTTCTCTGAGGAACATTGACTGATATACAGGGTCACAGAAGACATTACATCTCTTCCCTTTAAACCCTCTCTGTTCCCTTCAGCCCAGCTGTTTACTCTCCAGATAGACGTCAGTGACTGAGCCATTTTTCTCACTCAGCCAAAAAAAGTACCATTTTTGTGGTTTCTGCCCCTCACTCTGTGGCAGCCAGTCTTCCACCTTCAAATTGGGGAAAGTTACTCTGAAGAAATCACCTAAATAAGCTCAGTATATGCCATCAGATTTGGCCAATTAAGAGATCCGAATGAATGTGATCCTTGCTTTGAAAGTTGAAAAAAAGATGTTGCAGAGTAACCCGGCCATTGCCATGCTGGCCTGCCATGCCATCAATGCATTTCTTATTAATATACAAGCAGAAACACATGCACATGGTCTCCTGCGTGTCTACATTTGATGAAGAATACTGATAGTCTGAGCCTTGGGTTTGTTTATTTTCCGTCTCCTGGGAACTTGAAAGAAGGAAGTGTTATATACACACTGATAGGTATGTCACCTCTGAAGAATCCCAGACGTGGAGTTTGAAGAGTCACATCTCATTCAACATTCTTTCCCCAAGTTCAGCGATCAGACAAATAGACATATGGAAGTTGCTAAAGTTAGGTACCGCAGATAGGGGAAAGATGTTCGCATGGCACGGCGTTCTTCAGCCCTCTCTCAGCACAGAATACCATCCTGTTAAAAACGGTCTATTTTTATGGAACTCTTTTGCTTATATTGAGATATAAAATTATTAGTCTGAGGTTGGCTCACATCATCAGAGCTTCAGATTCTTGGCAGAGTTGCCTGCAGTCTGTTCCAGTCACTCATTGCCAGGGACAGAGCCCGCACAGGAGCAAAAATAGGTCTTCCTGCCGAAACCTGCTGGGCGACTAGGAAAGCGAGAAGAATTTAATATCCTGGCCTTAAGAAAGTTTCTGTGTTCTCCTCAGACAGACTTACCCTTGGTAGGTGACTGATAATATGAAATTATAGAGTTTCAGCAAGTATCGGGAAGTGGCAAAAGGAGACTTGGCAGCCAGTGGCCCTGTTATAGGAGAGTTTTGCATATAAATTACATATGCATATGACATGTTAGCTCCAACTTTACATGTGTTTTGGAGGCTGGATGCAGTCTTGTCCCTGCCTGTCTGTTTGCTTTTCCCATTGCTGCATCAATATTAATCCTGCTGTTTTTAGTTCACTTTGAAGGAAGAGCATGGATTTTCTTTTTCTTTATTTGAAGCAGCCAGAGGGACACTGTGTTTTTTTAGTGCTGTATCAATATCCTTTACTTTTATTTTTATTTTCTTTGGTGAACCTTGCATCTTCTATGAAGAAAAGCACACCATCTTTCAATTTGTCTGAGCACTTCCAAGGTGCACCCCAGCCCCCATGACTTCCTTTTTAAATAAGCTTCAGAGCAGTGAAGTTTTAGGTAGATGTCTCTCATGATAAAGTCCCATTATTAATTATTTTTTCTTCAAAAAATTTAAGAGCCTTCCTATGAGAGAAAAATGCGACATGAGAACAAGGTGTTCTGAGGCAGCCTGGAGCTGTGTCAGGTAATTTGGAAGCATCCAGGGCAGTCCTCAGTATGACAACCTCACAGGGGCCTGACGTCTGTGCTGGAAGGAACCTCTGAGAGCAGGTGTTACAACCCTTCCCTTCCCAGGTGGAGGATGGAGTGCTCTGAATGGGAAGTGGCTTTCCTGAAGCTTCCAGTGAGTTTGTGGCTGAGCTGGGACTCGAACTCAAGTCATCTAGATTCTTCTCCAAGATTATCTGTGCAGACATTACTAAGGATCTGCAAAGTACAGTCTATGGGCCAAATCTGCCCTGTCACTATTTTTGGTATGGCCTGTAAACTAAGAATGGTTTTCATATTTTTAGGTGGTTGAAGAAAAACAATAGACATGAAAATTTCAGTATCCACGAAAAACATGTCATATGGATATAGAGCCACACTCACTTGTTTCTTGTTATCATTGGTGGCTGCTTTTGTGCTACAGTGGCAGAGTTGATAGATGCAGCTGGGATTGTTTGACCTGCAAAGTCTCAAATACTTAGTTTACAGAAAAAGTGTTCTTACCCCTGCTCTATTACACTCCAGTGCCTCCCTTCTCCAGATAGGCTGACAGTGTGATCACTTTCAGTCAAATCTATCCATTCAGTGCTAGGTCTAGTTTTTGCAAGTTTTATTAAGGATAGGTTTCATTATAGCTAAGTTCAAGTTAATTAATTCCTTCCTTCCTTCCTTCTTTCTTTGACTAGGTCTCACTCTCTTGTCCAGGCTGGAGTACAGTAGTTCCATCATAACTCACTGCAGTCTCCAACTCCTGGCCTTAAACCAACCTCCTAGCTCAGCCTCTCAAAGTGCAAGAATTACAGTTGTGAGTCACCATGCCTAGCTCAGAAGTTTTATTAGGGAGTTCAGGTACAAATTAATGCATAGGAAGGAGATCTTTGATTTGATATTTATGGTTGCAATTTCTAGTTTTCTTAGTGGTATCTAAAATGGCATTGATAGTTGTATATCAGCCAGAACAAGAGGAGGAATCTGTCTCATTCCCTGCTTTGTAGATTGGCTCACACTTGAGATTTATGGCAGTCACAAAGGGATATTGACAAGGCACATCTAGGCTGGTGTGAACAGGTTACAAAGAAAACCCAAAACTTTTCCCTATGAAGTACAACTAATGTAGGCTATTCTAGAAGAGGTGTAAACATCTGTTCTTAGGTCCCCCAAATGGCTGATTCATGTCATCCAAATTTGAGCTGATTTGAATTCTTGCCCCATGAAGTCGAATTAGAAGCAGGGTCACCAGCCTGAGTTCTAGGCTAAGGATTTAATTCTGACATCAGAATTTCTGTTTGAAGATAGTAGTATGTGGAATTTTTAAAAATACAGTTAAATCAATTAATTAATTTAGTATACAAAGATGGAGAAAATTTAGCAAGACACACAAATAACATCAATTAAGATGCAGAGTATTTAAAGCAGTGTTCAAAAATACTTTTTTTTCAAAATAGAAGCTGGGCCATTGGCTCTCCAGAATAGAGGTGTTCTTGTTTGTTTTCTTGTTTTTCCACTCAGCAATGTCTTATACCAGGATTACACAAAGAAGAAAAGGAAACTTATTGGTCTTGCCATGGCGTGAAAAAGACATACCAATTAGTCAGGCAGACTTAGGCCCTTCTCTGTGATTTGCTTGTTATCAGGAAGCCCCTGGCTTGCTGAAATTTTTTATAAAAACTCCAACTCTAATGGCAATGAATTTCAGATGTTACAGTTTTCACTAATAAAGAGATTGAGGAAATGTTCTTCAAGTAGATCACTCATTCACACAAATATTTACTAAGAGCAGGCTAAGAGCAAGGCACTGGTGAAAGCTATAATTCCTTATATCTTTCCAAAACTTGGGTATCTTTTATATTGGACATTTCTTTCTTTGACAAATGTTTGTGGGGTATCAACTCTGTGTCAAGGTTATGCAAGGCAGTGGCAGTTTAAGTGAAACAGTTTAAGTAATGGCTGAGAACGCAGATCCGGAGCGGATGGCCTGGGTCTCCACTCAACCTTCACTAACTCTTTGTGGGACTTTGGGAACATTGTATAACCTCCCTCAGCCTCAATGCGTTTACCTTTAAAATGGGGAGAGGGCGGCACCTGTGGCTCAGTGAATAGGGTGCCGGCCCCATACACTGAGGGTAGTGGGTTCGAACCTGGCTCCAGTCAAATTGCAACAAAAAATAGCTGGGCGTTGGCCTGTAGTCCCAGCTACTCAGGAGGCTGAGGCAAGAGAATTACCTAAGCCCAAGAGCTGGAGGTTGCAGTTAGCTGTGATGCCATGGCACTCTACTGAGGGTGACAAAGTGAGACTCTGTTTCTTAACAAAAATAAATAAATAAATAAATAAAAAATAAATATAAAATAAAATGGGAAGAATAGGGCCACCATTAGAGGACTCTTGTGAGGATTATGTGCTTCATTGTCTGTAGGGATCAGAGATCATAGCATAGGATAGTGTAATTGGAGCATATGTTACTATTATTTTGCTGAAGCAATTAAAGATACTATGGCATCCTTTTCATTTTATATTTGTATGGCACTTTACACATGACCTTCACAAGCATCCTTTGATCCTCACCAACAACTGTGTGATTTGTGGCAAGTAGTGCTGTTATCTTCATTTTATATTTGAAGTAATGAAATTCAGTTTGGGTAAGTGGCTTGGCCAAGGCCACATGGCACCCAAAATCTTGCTCCTCATTACAATCCCCTTCCCACCCCACCTTCACCTATTAGAATAGGAGCCACATGACAAACCAGTTCAGCCTGGACAGATGTCAACTGTGTGTCAAGGGACGTGGATTCAGCATTTCTTCGTCCTTTGAGGACAAACACGGTCCCCTCAAGTCCAGGATGGAATTTTCACTGAAGGATGAGATATTTCACTTTGTCAGTCAACAGACTGGCATCTGGGGTGTCTGATTGGCAGACCTATTCTTAGCATCATTCTTCTATCTAACTGGGAACTTAGAGCAAAGTAAAGGAAACCCACAGAAACAGAACAGAATAGCCATCACCATACTTACCGCTTTGGGTCTCCATGGAGAGCATTCAGTAACATCTCCCATGTTCAAATTATCTTAAATGTAAAAAATAGGACCCATGGTCATGCTATTGGGACATTAGAAGACTCAAGGGACCCACTGGAAGTCAGTGAGAACAGCTGGGTCTTTTCTGGTCAAATAAGGAAAAGAAAGCAAAATGTAGGGTATGAAAAGAGGATCAAATCCAAAAATGAAAGAGGGTTGGGTAACCTTAAATCTCAAAGGTAAAGAGGGTTTTCATAGCTCCCTTCCTCCTGGCCTTGGACAGAAAAGTAGATTAGAAGAGGGGCAAAAGAAGCTGACCAGCAGTCTTTGGATGCTGGGAAGGGGGTGCCCACAGTTTTACACCACTGAGATGATAGAGTTGACTCTGGTGGAGAGGAAGTCAGCAGCACCTCACTTGCCCCAGAGCCGAGAGACAATGACTTCTAAGACTTAAGAGCATGCCGTAGAGCCCTGAAAAACCCAGGGGTCAGAATACAAATGAGATGTCTCAATACCTAACATGATATCAATGAATGCCACAAGGGATTTCCTTCATGGGGAATATTTGATGGAGATTTCCAAAATATTTCCTATTGAAACCTTTAACCATGTGTTTTCCAAAATATTTCCTATTAAAACCTTTAACCATGTGTGATGGTTAATACGTGTCAAGTTGGCTAGGCCATGGAACCCAGCTGTTCAGTCAAACATCAATCTAGATCAGTGGTTCTCAACTTTTCTAATGCCGCAACCCTTTAATACAGTACCTGTGGATTGTGACCCACAGGTTGAGAACTGCTGATCTAGATGTTGTCATGAAGCTATTTTTAAGATGTGATTAACATTTGGATCAGTAGACTTTGAATAAAGCAGGTTATGCTTTATAATGTGGGCAGACCTCACCCAATCATTTGAGGGTCTTCAGAGCAAAAACCAAGGTTTCCCCAAAAGGAAGCAATTCTGACTTGATTGCAATCTAGAAACCCTGCCAAGGTTTCCTGTCTGCTGGCCTGCCCTGTGGATTTCATACTGAGTTGCAACACTAATTCTTGTCTGAATATTGAGTGAGTCTGCATAGTTTGGCCTTGCCAGGCTCCATAATCACCTGAGCTAATTCCTTAAAGTAAATCTCAATCTTCATCTCTCTATCTATTGATGTGTCTGTGTATCTAGATCTGTGTCTATAGCTATCTATATCTGCATCTATATTTATATCTCTAACTATCTATAGCTATATCTATATATCTATATCTATATCTGTCTTAGTCTGCTTGGGCTGTCACAACAAAATGCCATACATAGACTGGGTGTTCTTAAACAACAGAAATTTATCTTCTCACAGTTCTGTGAGCTGGAAGTCTGAGATCAGAGTGCCAGCATGATTGGGTTCTAGTTAGGGCTCTCTTCCTGGCTTGCAGATGGCTACCTTCTTGTGTGTCTTTGCAGGGCAGAGAGATAGTGAGAAAGATCTCTGGTGTTTTTTTCTTAAAAGGGCACTAATGCCACCATGAGGGCCCCACCCTCCTAACCTTATCTAACCCTAATTACCTGCCAAAGGATCCACTTTTAAATGCCATCACATTAGGAGTTAGAACTTCAATATATGAATATAAGGAGGGAAAACTAGTTCAGTCCATAGATATACACACATACCCCACATATACTGGGGAAGGGGAAAAGTTGCCACCTGCCAAAGACCACGAAACTCATTTCCCTGGAAGGAATCCCTAGAAGTTTGCCTGGTGGCAGGATTTCCCCAGGATAAGAGCAGCTCAGCTTTGGGAACGGGGGTCAGGATTCCTGAGTTCAGACACCATTATGGATAACTTGGTCATGTCTTCTCATTTCTGAAGTGACAGCCACGATCAGACATAACAGCACATTTTTCTAGAATAGAGAAACATACCCAGATCAAATATTTCCATTAATTGTGAGGTGCTTTTGAATTTCAATAATCTTAAAATGTGAAGCAATGTGTATTTTTGAATTGAAAAATTATAGTAGTTAGAAATAGTTAAATTTTATTATTTTATGTTATCTCATTTCATTTCATTTCACTTCATTTTATTTCAATTCACTGAGTGTTGGGCTCCATGTGGATCAAGGCTAAGATAACAATTCTAAGCCTTGTCTCTTCACCTGCAAAATGGGGACCAGAGTGGCAACAATCTCAGGTTGGATCATGAGGGTTCAATGACACGATGCTCAGAGGCTTAGCACAGGGCCTGGTGTGCAGGAATTGCTCACTATAGTCTTTATCATGGTAGCATTTGGCTACCACACCAGGTAGATTGATAGGTAGCTGATAAGCAAAGTCCCTGAGCTCAAGGAATTCACAGGCAGTGGGGAAATACCTGGGGAACCCAAATAATTCCAAGTGCTCAGAAAAACGTAAATTGAAAAAACACACAGGTGAGGCAGGTGACAGCCATACTGAGGCCAGAAGAACTGTCCTGAGGAGGACCCAGGGTCTGGTCAGGTAGGAGTGGGACAGGTGACAGACTGTGGGAAGAACTTTTCCGGCACCATCAGAGGTGGGAGTTGGAGAAAGTGAGAGGAACTGTGTGCAGAGAGAGCAGGGATGGCAAGCCCGGCCCAGGACACATGACCAGGTGCTAGGCCAGGGAGTGAGAGCTGCTTCAGTGGAGTTCTGAGCATCAACATATGAAAGCCAGCAGAAACCAGTGCCCTGCCAGGGGTCTAAGCAGGGTCCTCAAACTATAGTCTGCGGGCCACATGCAGTCCGCCTAGGACATTTATCCTGCCCGCTGGGTGCTTTTGCCGCTGCTGCCTGTCCTGCTTAGCAGCCGCCTCGTCCTGGGGCCTGCAGTCTGGCCCTCCAATGGTCTGAGGAACAGTGAACTGACCCCCTGTTTAAAAACTTTGAGGACCCCTGAGCGCCATGCTGGCTGAACCAGGCTAGTGTGGGGCCTGAAGGGTCACAGTTTCTTCAAGGAAGAGGCAAGGAGACTTTCCAGAGCAAAGAACAACTATCTTCACCTGAGCCAAGCTGAGGTTTCCACTTGGGCTCTGTAACCCTGTCTCCAAGGGCTTCAGCTAAAAGCCTGGCTTGCAGCTGCTTACTCTAGGCACGTCACCTACGGCCACAGCTTCGTGCAGGCCCAGCTACTCAGCAAGGGAGGGCAGTTGATGTGAGTGGAACATCTTCTGTTTCCCAGGCTCTGTGTTGGGCACATTTAGATTCCCCTCGAATTGAATGGTCTTCCTTTCTCGTTCATTCATTCACCAACAAATGGTGGTTACATATTGCTCACTTTGTACCAGAGGCCTGACCCAAGAGGAGACTCCTCAGTCAAGAAATAGATGGACAAGGGCCTTGTTCTCCTGGGGCTTCAATTCCAGTGAGAAGACAAACAGTACTTTCAAATATAAGCACTACAAAGAAAAGAAAACAATGTTCGGCAGCAGGAAAGCAATTGTTGGTTGCTGCTGCAACCTCCAGTAGGTTGGTGGGGAAGGGCTCCCTGGAGAGGCTATCTGACTGGAGAACTGAATGAAGAGTGGCCAGCTCTGCAAAGCCCTGAGAAGGGAACATTCCAGAAAAAGACAAGAAGAAGTGCAAAAGTCCTCAAGTGGGAATGAACTTGCATTGCTAACAGACAGAAAAGAGTCAGGAGATATCTGATCATGCAGAGCCTTGCACATGGCAAGAGGTTCGAAGGTTCTTTGATGTGCCATGGGATGATGGGAGTTATGTTGATAACGGCCCCGTGCAAGGCAGAGTCCCAGCCACTTTATATGTGTCATGTCATATCCTGACACCAATCCTGCAAAGTAGATGCCATTATCCTCATTTTGTTGACAAGGATACTGAGGTGCAGAGAGGGGAATTACCTTGTCAGGGTGAATCAGGACTAATCAATGGTGGGTCTTTATACTCAAGCTTTACTGAAGTGCTCTCAGTCACCACGAGGGGGAACCAAGCCCAGGGCCACCATTTTGGTGTTTCACAAAAATGTGTCAATGACCAGGGTGTGAGGAGCCAGGTCCCCCCATCCAGGTTCAGGACCCTGGCAGGGAATCCATTTGTACCTGGAAACCCCAGGCCCTGGAGTCCAGAAGGAGACCCTCAGATTGCCCCGGATGTCTGACAGGGGACAAGGACCAAGCCGCAATCTTTTTTTCTCCCAAGTTGAACCTGAACTTCTATAGGGAAGATGTAGGGTTAGATAGACAAAGAGAGGAGGGGGTGGCCTGTAAGTGGAGCGGGGTTGGGGAAGGGGCAGGAGAGAAAGGACAAGGAGCAGAGCCCAGTCGTCAGCCTGCAGTCAGCCTCCGAAACCCCTTTGCTTCTCTGATTGATACTTTTCAATTATTCCTTCCCATTTCACTGACATTTGAAATGCTATTTTTTTCCGAGCGATAACTTCAAATGCTTAAGTTCCCACAGCCCTGGTAGCCCTGTTTAGCTGTAGTGGTAAATTGCTTCCTTGTACAACATAATGGCATTGACAGGCTTTTGCTAGGGAAATGAGTTCTCCAGTGGGACATGCCGATGATAAGACGTCCGGTTTTGAAATTGTATTTCTCTGTATCAGAATTAAATCTGGACTTTATATTTCTGGGCTGCCATGCTCAGGAGCTGGCCCCTATACAGTACACCCCAAGACTGACAAGCAATGCTTACACAGGGACTCTTTCGCTTAAATTGGATCTGTGCTTTTATGCTCTCTCCTATTATTAGCTATTAAAATCTCTCAAACTGCAACCCCCTCAACACCCCTTCTTTCTTCTCCTTCTTTACCATCGTCTTTTTTTTTCTTTTAAAATAGTGATAGGGTTTTCCAAACCTGAAACCCAGACAGCTACAGAGTCGGGGGGAGAAGAGGATTTCTCATCTTTGCAGCAATAATTCCCATCCGGAGGCTGAAAGGTGTAAAATTAACACAAACTTAGTAAAATGAGGTATTGATTTTCTGTGATTCATAGGGGGATATGCTTTTCATTACAATAGGGGGTCAGGGCTGAGCATATAATACCAGGAGGCTGAAAGGCTTTTGTGAGAATGACTCTTCATGGATGGAAAAAGGGCGTCATCTTCAGATACTGTCTGTAAATCCAACACACTCCTTTCCTTCCTCTGGAGATGTCACCTGTGTGTCTGCCCCCACTCCCTAAAAAAAAAAGGAATAGTTTAAAGCCAAAGCAGAGTGGCCCCTCACCCCCCAGCTTTTTCATACGTACCAGTTCTTGGTGGTGTTCCGTGACATTCGCTTGGTTAATGCTCTTATTAACATACTGTAACCCTGCTGAATAAAGGAAGTGGCCTGCAGGGTATCAGCATATGTAATTTCATTTTAACCTGAGCATTAATTTATTTCTTAAAATAATAAAAAAGCACAAAATAATCAGCTGTGTCCGGGTAAGGATTTTTCCCTCTGCTTGTATTCTATTAAGAGCCAAGAGCTCTCTCTTGATCCCTTCATCCCTTGTTTCAAAGTTATTCAGGTTTCTCGCCGCCTCTTCTTCCTGGAAGATTTCATTATTGGCATTTGAATGAGGGGGACCCTGAGAAATCTAAATATCCTCCGTGAATTTGGTTTAATATTGCTGAGCTGCTATTGCCCGATAGCGCTGAGATTCTCAGGGAAATGGCTGTCAAGGTTATAACTCGGAAAAGCAACCGAAGGAACTGGAACCACTGGTGCCTGTGCTCTGCGCTGACCTTGAACCGGCTCCCAGGCAGAGCGGGCAGGAGCAGGGTTGCAGGCAGCCCGGGGCCGGGGGTCCCCTATTGCCGTGGTCCACAGTGTCTGGTTCCTTCAGAAGAGGGCTTCCCCCCACTTCAGATGTGTGTTCCCTTCTGCGGGAGAGGCTGCAATTCGACCAGAATGTAACTCTATAGCTTGTGTTTCCTAAATGTCATTAATAATCAGGAACGTTGAATACAGAAGGGCAAGTTAAATCCTGTCATTGAAACAGCAAACAGCTTTAGTCAAATGTATTGGCAAAGGATTAAAAATGCATCAAGCATGTATTTGTCTTCTCTATGGGAAGCCCTTATTAATAGTCTGCAGAGTGGAAAGCTTTGCCCTTATACAATCAGCCCTGTAGTCGTTTCTTTAAAAATATGTTTTAATGTGTGAAATTGCAGGATGCCAACGTTACCATTAAAACTCCTCTCCAGTTCCAATAATTTCTCCACTTACATTCCTTTCCCCTTACCCCCTCCCTCTTTTTCTTTTTTTTTTTAAATTCGACTTCTTCCAAAGCATATTTCAAAGTGGTCGGAGCAGGGATGCTGGGTTATCAGACAGGCGGACGCCCAGCCCCTGCCTCTAGCTTGCTGGCTGTAGACACAGAGCAAGGTGGCCCCCCTGAAAGGCGTGGGCACTGGTCACCAGCCAGAGAAACCTTTCCTCCAGAGCAATTTAGACTTTGATGCGATGTTTGTGGCAGAAAGAGTAAGATCTGGTCCCAGCTCTGTTTTGTCATTACTTGGGTGGACACTGCATACCAGGAAGTGTGTATGTGACAATTCATTTACTTCTTACAACCCCAGCTGTGACGGCCTGGGAGAGGCAAGACAGCTAACATGGGGCAGAGCCCAAGTCGGGTCAACCTGGGGTGTCAGCTACTTCTCTCCTCCTTCCTGCTTTGGCTCAGTCTAGTATTCAGCAGACATATTCTGAGCACCTCCTGTGTGTGCCAGGGTCTCAGATGGGTGAGAGGTGGCCCGTGCCTTCAGAGACACAACTCTTCTGTAATGCACAAACCCCAGGGTTGTTGGTTTCACTTCCCACCTGTACAAATGAGAAATGAGGGCTGGGGCCTTCTCTAAAGTCCTTTCCAGAAATGCATGGGAGATGTGTGGGAAAAATCCCTTTTCTTTCCTGTCTTTATTGAATTTCTACCCATTCCCAGGGCCAAGGTAACAGCCACAGCAGTAGCGATGCTTCTTGGCCCTTCTGCCTCTTGTTCTAGTTCCAGTGCTGTTGTGCTACACTGTCAACACTCCGGCTCATGGACTATTACTGTTGCGTACACACACACATTCATAGGGGGAAAAAAAATCAATGCTATTTGAATTTCTCTTCCCCAGCCAGGTCTTTGGTAAATTGTTGTGGAGAGCTATTGATCTCTTATTGCGATGTGATTTTTAAACAGCAGTAAGGTAAACATGGTCTTATTGTGTTCATTTTACTGGATAACACTTACCTAGACAAAAGGAGACACGAAGCTGTCGGAGCTACTCAGCTTACCTCCAGGAAAGATACAGTGAATCCCCTGCAATAAAACAAAACCAAACAAAAAGCTCTCCGAGCTGAACGGAATGGGGAAATTGCTCTCCTGTCACTAATTTTGATTGAATTGAGTTGGCAATGCTGAACTGGTCCACTGATACAACAATAGGAAACGTTTAACTATTTCTTGCACTTCTAAACATCGAAAGTGGGTTTTCAAATAGTCAGTAGGTGATGGGCGTTCAAGGTTTAGACAGATGTAGAAAACTGATCGTCAGTGCCGATCCTGGGACCTGATGAAGTGAGATACTGTCTGTAAAGGCAGTTAAGTGGCCGCCTGGAAAGTGAAGACTTGGCCCTTGTCCACAGGGAGAGATCAGGGCTCAGAATTAGTGACATCAATGATCACATTAACTGACACTTGCTGAGGACCGTCTGTGTACCAGGCTGCACTGTACGGGCTATAATATGCACCATCTCATTGAATCCTCATGACATCATCACGACGTTGCTGCTTTTATGACCCTATATTTTACAGACGACAGAGCTCAGCAGTTGCCAGACCTGTTTAAAAACCAGTCTTTAGTCTGCAGAGCACTGAACTGGAGTCAGTAAATTGTAGTCCTGGCTGTGGTTCTGTTTGTGGACTTGCCTTCAATTTGTAGCTGCTACTTACCAAGATCTGTATCAGCCAGGGTTCTCCAGGGAAATAGACCAAAAGGATCCCTCTCTCTTTTTTAAAATTTTCTTGATTTCAGAATATTACCGAAGCAAAAGGATCTCTCTCTCTCTCAAGCATGCTGTCTTTCGCTCTCTGTATTTCTATCGCTGTATCTCTGTAGAGAGAGTTGAGAGGTTGAAATTTATTTTAAGGAATTGGTTCATGCACCTATGGGGGCTGACATGTCTAAAACTTGCAGGCCTGGCCAGTAGGCTGGAGATGAAAGAATTAATATTACAGCTCAAGTACAAAGAAAATCTGTTGACTGAATTCTCTCTTCCTCAGAAAACATCAATTTTTCCCCCCTATGGTCTTCAACTGATTGGATGAGGCCCACCCACACTATGCAGGGCAATCTGCATTATTCATAGGCTACTGATTTAAAAGTTACTCACATCTAAAAATAATCACTTCAAAGAAACGTCTAGAGCAGTGCTTTACAGAATATCTGTGTACCATGGGCCAGCCAAGTAGGCACATAAAATTAACATGTACGAGTTCACCCTTTTTCAACTTGATGCCTACACATGTCCTTAAGCCACACTTAACCTCTGAATATAGATAGCAAGGCCATAGGTACACCTAACATAATGAAATTATACTGTGTACAATTGGAAATGTACTATCCCTGTCCTCAGAAGAAGATACAAAGTCCCTAGGTGATGTCTACGCTTCTATCTGATATACTATAACTGAAATATACTTCTATATTCCTTCTATTTATTGTAGGAACTGGCAGTTAACAACACTACGTTCACCATACTCTACTAAAAGTTTGGGCAACTTGCTAATTTTTCTGAGCTTTGGTCTCTCTTCATAAAGGGGGGAAAAGTCCCAACTATCTGGTGATAACAATTAAGTGACCTGATGTTTCTAAGATGCCCTGCACTCAGTCAAAGTGGGCTTCCTTTTACCTTCCTTCAGAATCACTGTGTCTACTCACCAGGTGATGGGAAGCCTTTTCTTTAAAGGACCAGAGAGTAAATATATTATGGCCTCTGTCTCAGCTGTTCAACTGGACTTTTGTAACTTGAAAGCAGCCACTAACAATACAAACAAAAATGGATGTGACTATGTTCCAATAAAACTTTATCTGAATTTCATGTTTTTAATTTCAGATTAATATGAGGGTACAAACCATTAGACTATATAATTTACACATGAAAGGTTAAAGTCACTAGAATTTGAATTTCACATAGTTTTAATGAGTTATGAAAGGCTCTTCTATTCTTTTTCTTTTTTGTTTTCTAATCATTTATACATTGTCAAGATGTTCTCAGATTGAGGGCCACACAAAAGCAAGCAATACTGGGCCCGTGGGCTATAGTTTGCCGAGACTTGCCCCAGACTCTGAGCCTCCTGAAGGTGGGAACAGCATGTACTTTGCTCTTCACAATATCTCCAGTGTATTTTCTATGCAGAGCAGATGTGCAGTACATACTTGTGTGTGATGGTTTGACTGCGTCCCTTAGAAGTTCATGTGTTGGAAACTTGGTCTCAAATGCAGCAGTGTTGACAGGTGAGACATTTGGGTGTGACTGGGTCTTAAGGACTCTGCTTTCAGGAGTGGATTAACCCATCCATGGACCAATGGACTAAAAGGGGTAGTTTGTTTTCTAATCCAACTAATTCATTTGAAGTTGGGAGCGGGCTAGTTATCACAAGGGCGGGTCTATTATAAAAGCAGTTTGGCTGTCTCTCGTGAGTCCCCTCACCATGAGCTGCCCTGTGCTACCTCCAGCCTCTGCAGAGTCCCACCAGCTAGAAAGGCCCTCACCAGATTTGACCCCTAATCTCAGACTTCCCAGCCTCCATAACTGGGAAGAACTAAGAAACAAGTCTCCTTTCTTTATATAAATTACCTGGACTCAGGAATTCAGTTATTACCACAGAACACAAACCAAGACACTGTGGAATAAACAAAACCTGCGGAATGGAGATTATAATCCTTGATCTGGAAGGAGATTAATAACACAAAGGGCTGCATCACTGAAAAGTCTTAAAATTGTTGCTTTCATAGCGTTAGTCACCACTTGGCTCCTCAAGGGGAAACTGAAATTCATGGTGGTGAAATGGCCAGTAAAAAAGGGAAGAAATTGACTTTCTAAAACATTTTGGGTGCATTTCTCATTCATCTGTTTATTAATTTATTCGCGACAATTTCACCTCCACCACCGTCAACCCTCCCCCACACATAAAGGCAAAACTTTGTTTTTCTGGATTCCCTGGGGAGCCTTTAGTTCCTGGGGTGGCCTAAGGAGAGATCAGTGAAGCTCTGCGCGGTAGTCTATTAAAGCACAGCTGTTCATCAATTAGGACAGAGAAAATAGTCCTGCTGTTTTAGAGAGGCGTGATGTGCCTCGTGTTGGCGGAGCAGGCACAATGAGACCAGAGACAGCAGCTCATTTTCCTTCATCCACTGCTCACACACGTTTATTGGGAGGGCAGCCCGGTTCCTGCTCTCCCTTCTCATCCATAGCTGTACTCACGCAGCCACAGGGCCCAGGCTGTCCCGTGTTAGTCCCTGAGCTGATCTGTATACCCCTGAGGGTGGTTAGACACTGAGGTAGCAAGGTCACAATGGGTCCTGTGTGGACTGACTTGAATATTATAGTGTCTTTGGTTGGAGTTGGAGAAAAAGTCCATCTAAACCCCTCGTGTTCCCAGCAGCTTCCTCTTGCATTCCCTGCAAAGGGGACGTTGGCTGTCATTGTCCTCTGAATTCAGAAAGCCTAAGTTTTAACTACAGTTAACATCCCTCCAAACTATTAACTCCACTCCCATTTACTACAATACTTAGAAGTAGCATCAGAGAGAATATCAAACATCAAATAGATAGTTCATATTCTCTTAGTTCGAGTCTATGTTATTTTTTTCCACCATATTTAGAAGAAAATTTGGCACATGTGAGTTGGGCCTGGCCTTCCCCCCCAGCACCAGCTCCCAGCAGGAACCTCAGGGCTTTTGCCTTCACTTTGACTCCTTTGTCTTCACCTAAACGTCACCTCATTGGAGGGAACTTCCCAGTAGTGTTATCTGAAATCACTCTCCCCTGTTACAGCCAATTGCATCCACCTGTTCATTTCTGCAATTTGTAATTCTTTTGTTCGTTCCCTCTTTTGTATCCAGCCACCCACCACCCTCTGCTTTTATGGACCTTCCATAAAAGGTTGGCACAAAGTAAGAGCTCAATACATTCTTGTTGACCAGATATTAACATTTGTGGCTGGAAGAAGAACATTCCAGAGTGGGGACTATTCTGGCCTAGGGATCAGAAACCTGGGATTCAGCTTTAATACATGGTCACTGTGGCCTGGGGCCAAAGGCTTGGCCTTTGAGCATCTGTCTTCGTAGATGAAGAAGCTAGAACCTCCCCACTGGAAGTGTGAGGAGAATTAAATGCCATCAAGAATGTGAAAAATGACTCATAAACTGTAAATCCTGCCACAGATCTCCGTCACTGGGGACACCGCCAGCTCTAGGAGGGCAGGGACAGTGAGTGGCTCAGCTTTGTCACTGTAGCTTCTGGCAGAATCCCTGTTCACTCTCCATAGTGATCTCTGAGTAAAAGGACGATGTGGGTTAGTCTAGCCAGCGCTAAGGAATGAGAGTAAAGGAACCATAGGCCAAGAGAGAGATTGTCTGGCTTCTCTGAGCTGAATTTTGTCCCTTGAAAAATCCATGTGTTCAAGTGCTAACCCCAGCCACCTCAGAATTCGAGGCATCTTTAAAGAGGCAGGTAAGTTTAAATGAAGTCATTAGGGTGGATCCTAATTGAGGATGACTATTGTCCTTATAAGAAGAGGAAGGGACAGACACTGTGAGGGCACAGGGAGAAGATGACCCACCACAAGCCAACAAGAGAGGCCCCTGGAGAAACCAACTCTGCTAATTCCTTGATCTTGAACTTCTGGTTTCCAGAGTTGTATGTAAATAAATTTCTGTTGTTTGAGCCCCACAGTCTGGGGTACTTTGTTATAGCGCTGAAGAAAACTAATACACCCCTTTGTTCAATATGCATTGCTCCCGTTTACAGAGCCATGACCTGGTTTAAAGCAACCTGACAGTGGCGTGTAGGATAGATCTGCAGGCATCCCTTGACAGCCCAGCAAGGCAGGCCTTATGGCCTCCACTTGTAGGAGACTAGGTGGGAGCATGCTCCCTGGGGCACATAGGGAGAGGCAAGACCAGAGCAGCAGGGGGTCAAGTACAGAGGCTTGACTGGAATTGCCCCACCCCCAACCCTGCCACCTGCTCTGAGTCTTGGCTCCTCCAGGCGTTGGCCGTGAGAGGCATTGGCTGTGTGATCTTTGGGTCATTACTTAACTCCTGGGTCTCATTTTGTCCATTTTGAAATGGGGCAAACAGCAGTGACATCTAACTCTCAGAGCTGTCCAGAGGCTTTAAGTGAGATGTTATCAGTGGGACTTTCTCGGCAAGTGGTGTGGGCTCAGCATAAAATCTAGACTCATGATGCTGCTTGAGGCTTTTAAACCAGGCTGGCAGTACTCAGGAGCCTGCCTTCTCCTGCCACCCAGGTCGCCCCTGGCCTGGTAACGGAGGGCTCTGTGCTGCCAGCTGCACGGCCCACCAAAAGCAAGCTGGCTTTCAGCAGCAAACCTGGTGGTTTAAACCTGTCTCTGAGACCTTGTGACCACTCTGGGGCCTTTTAAGGACCTTCTCCTGTCCCTCCTGCTGCTGCAGAACAAACAAGAAACCTGCTGTGGCAGCCAGGCGCCTCCTTAATTAAGCAGCACAAATGTCACAAAAAGGTGTGAAAGCAAGACTCCATGTGGAGAACCTACCTCTCAGCTTGCAGTGTGACTCCCTTATTAACCCTCCCTTTTCGCTGTTGTGACATGACTGAGGTCACTGGGAGAGAGGAAGTGAAAGCAGAGAGGAATGATGGCTCCTAACTCAGGTTTACCAAAGGCACAATGGTCCGTAAGTGGTTTTTGATTCCAGTGATGCCCAGCGCCCTGGCCCTGGCCCGCAGGCCCAAGTTTAAACTCTAGATATGCTACTTCTTAGCTGTGCAGCCTTAAGGAAGTTACTTAATCTCTCTGTGCTGGTTGGGAAGATCAGGAGATAAAATCACAGAAGGCATTTGGCAGAGCGCTTGCTCAGATGCGAGAGCTATCAGCCATGGTTCCTAGTGTTGTCATTATTTTGATTCCCATCCTCTCCCTTTGTCCCTGCCTCATACACTGGACCAGCCCAGCCTACCACTCGCTCCCCCAGCACTCCCCGCTCCATCTTCTCTGTGTGTGGCCCTGTCAGTGCCCTTCCCCCATTGCTTTGCATCTCGCCTCCCCCAGGGCACCAGCCAGTCCTCATTCTCCCAGGTCTGGCTGCTGTTACTGCCTCTGAGGAATCCCCTAAGTCCTTACGGATTTGTAGTTTTTCTATGTGTCTCATGAAGTCCTCCTAAAACTTTAAAAGGAGAGTCCTTTTCTCTTTCTTTTGCACACAGGAAAACTGGCTCACAAAGATTGATTTGTTCAAGGCCACAAAGCCCTCAAGTCACAATATCTCAAACCCAGGGCTCGGGGGTCTCTAGGCTGTGCCAAGTAACTTTCTCTTTCCATACCTACCACCTTGTCTGTGTAGTGTCCTTTGATCCAGCCACTTTGTGAACTCTTTGACGATGCACATACGTCCTGCTTATGTCGGTGTCACCAGCATCTAGCACCGTGTCTGGCACAGGAGAGTGAGTGGAGAAAAGAATAAATTCTACATGCATGTAATAAGGGAATTTTTACAGAGATGAAGGGAACTCTAAGCTCCCTTGTAGCTTCTGAATCACATAATTTATGGAAATTTCTTCCCATCAAAATCATTTTAGGAAAATATAGCAGCAAGTGGTATTGCATGATCGTTAATGACATGCACAGTGGTTTGTGAAACAGCTGTGTAGCTGGAGAATCAGAGGAGGGTCTCAGAGTGAACTGACCTCGGCAATGTCTTGAATTTGGGTGAGATGTCCAAATAAAAAAGATATCAGGGCCAAGCAGACCTATGTGCGCATGCGTCCCTGCTCGCCTGCTTGCTGGTCCTGTGCCCTCCCCCAAGCCTCTGGGCTTCAGTTTCCTCATCCATAAAATGGGGACGATGCGAAGTGAGGCTGTGCGGGTATTGTGCCTGCCACACGGAGGACTCAGCAGATCCTCCTCCTTCTCTTGCACTTTATGAGCAAGCATTCAATTTCCCGACTCTGACAGTTCCGGAGCCTGTTAGCCCGTCCTTGTGTGCTCTCTGTCGCCATCTGCAGCAGCAGCCGTGAGCATTTACTGAACATCTAAAGGATTGGTGCAGGTGACGGAGGCCTGAGACAGGTCATAGGATGGTGCTGCCCCTTCCGAAAGGAGGCTTGGGATTCGAGGGTTCACTTCTGTGGTTCATCTTGCAAGGGTACAAGTGACTCTTTCTATGAGTAGAATATGAATGTTTTGACATAATAACTAGGAAAGTTACATGAAGGCTATGTTAACCAGTTTGATGGAAGTGTCTTGGATTGTGTATGAAAACACCACACTGTACCCCCAAAGTGCATCAATGTACACAGTTACCATTCAATAAAAAAAAAAAAAAAAAAAAAAAAAAAAAAAAAAAAAAAAAAAGAAAGGAGGCTTGACTTGGCTGTGAACAGTGGGAACGTCAGTGGCAGAGAAGGAAAAGAGTCATGTACAGAGATAGGGGACAGATGGCATTTGTGAGGTACCAGAGGAGAAAAAATGTCAGCACACCTGAGGCCACCAGTAGACGGTGTGCTTGACCTGGGGGCTGTGAGTGGCACAGAGGGCAGGGGGGCTTAGGTGAGGGTAAGTGCCAGGTGGCCTTCGGAGGGGCTTGAATGCTCCCTCCCTCCCTGGTGTCTGTCCTCCCTCCCTCCCTCCCTTCCTTCTTTTCTTCTCCTTCTCCTCTTTCATCTTCTCCTCCCCGCCCCCATTAATTTCAGAACGATGGAATTTAAGCCAAGGTTAAAGTTGGAGGATACAGAAGACAGATCTCCTCGGTGGGGTTCTGAGTGGGTGTGGGAAAGAGAAGAGATCAAATTAGAAAAGGATTAAAATATCAGTACCGTTCTAAATCCTGAAACTAAGTGTTAGTCTGTAAAGAACAAGACAGAACACCAGTCTCCTCTTCCACATCACCTGTTTCTTTTCTGCCTTTGGGTGGGTATGACACAAACTCTTAGCAGCGGGATGTCTCTTCTGGCTTCCACTGTATATCCAAACTCTTAGTTGACAAGCATTTGTTCTCTCCCAGTTTTAACTTTTTTCCTCCCTTCCTTCTTTCCTCCCTTCCTCCTTCCCTTCCTCCCGCTTTTCCTCCCTGCTTTCTTCCTCTCCATCCATCAGGCACTAATACATGGTAGAAACGGGCATGCAAGGGAAAAAAGGACACTTAGGTATTGAACATAGAGTTATTGGGGTCATACAAATTTGGGGATGAATCTTGTCTTCAGTTACTGCTGTGTTCCTGGTAATGTCACCAAATCATTCAAAGGCTCAGCTTTGTCCTCTGTAAACTGGCACTGATGGGCCCTGCCTTGCAAGGGTCTTGGGAGGCCATCTTGAAGGAGTTTCCACCTTGTGCATGCCCCAGTGATGTGGACGGAAAGTCCACCCACCAGTCTGTCCTCAACAAAGGGGTTATTTGCATATTTTTCAGAAGGAGAATAGAGCCTGGCCCTGCTTATTGGGAAGTCAGAAGTGAAGTCCCAGAGAAGGGATTCTCATTCTTCTTGAAGCCTCACATTTCTGGGGATCCTCACTTTGCTTGAGGCCAAACTGGGCTTTGGAGCTCCATGTGTGACTGCTACCCATGAGGAGGTGTCTGCCCCAGCTGCGACTGGTCAGGCATTGAGCTCTATAGGATGGGTATGCCTGGGAGTGTTCCTGAAAGCAAGGGGCATGGTCAGAGGCTGGGTTCTAGCACGTTCCCTCACCACTGCTCGACTAATGGGGATCCTTCATACTTTTTCCAGGTGGAGAGTCTCAGAAAAGCCAATAACTTGCCCAAGGCCGCAAAACCAGTAGGTAGACACACATGGTGGCAGGAGGTTTAGATCTAGAGGAGCAATCCCACCATGCAGCTGGCCCTGGCCCTGGCCCACCGCTGTTTCGATCTCAGAGGAGAAAGTCCTACATTTAACCCAGGCCTATGGGAGACTGACATATCCTGAACAAGAAAATGGACAATAAGTTCTGGAGATTTGTTCCTGTTGCTCTGGCCAGGGTGGGGTCAGGGACACAGACTGTATTCTAGTGTTCCCAGTGACCATCCCAGGACCAGGGCTGGTGTGAGGGGACCTCTCAGGTAGGCTGCAGCTCAAGGAAGATAAGCAAATTGAAGGGAGCTTTCAAGAGGCCAAACATGTTTATTTTAAAGAGCTGTCCTTTATTCTGAGACATATTTGTGCCTGTCCTAGAATTTAGGTGTGAAAACTCCTTTCTTTTATGAAATGAGAGCGACAATAGGTGGTACTTGGGGTTTTTTTTTGAGTTTTGGCTAGATAAAAGCTAACAACTCTGTCAATTCTTTCTGTCTACCTACATACATAACATCCATACATCTACCATCCATCCATTTATCTATCTGTCTATCTATCTATATCACATACATGTATCTATCCATCCATCCATCAATTCATCCATCCCTCCATCCATCGTCTGTCATCTATCTGTCTGTCTATCTATCTATCTCATACATATATCCATCCATCCATCTATATATCTATGTGTCTGTCATCCATCTGTCTATATCTATCCATCCACCCATCTATCCAGCCATAATCTATCTTTGCATTTAAAATGCACTGCTCTGTGATATCCACAGGTCTGGATACCACTGCTCTAGATATCCTAGGGAAGTTCTATGAATTAGAGGCTCCTACAACCTTCCAAGGCAGTACAGCAACCCAGGAGTACTGGTGGTCCTGGTTTTGCCCCTTTCTGCTGGGTGATGGTGGGCAGGCAGCTGCCCTGCCCTATCCTCATTTTCTCCTCTGCAAACTCAAAAATAAGGCCAATCCAAGGAGTTTCTGTGAAGCCTGGATACGTTAGAGAGGGAGAGGGCAGTGTAGGGTTTGGCACAGTAAGGGTGGCCAACCCATGAGGCTTGCCCTCAATCACTCACTCATTCATTCATTCATTCATTCACTTAACAAAGCCCATGACCACTCACTGTGGACTGTCCCTGCACAGACTGCCAGGAAACAGCAATGAACAAGGATTTGGTTTTCGATTCAGCAGGGTCCTAATAAATAAATAGCTGCTCTCCTCTCTGTGTGGGATAAGGAGAGAGGACTTCCAGGAGTGGGTGGGCTGCAGGGTGTCCCAGCAGCGTGGAGGGGTGGGTGAGGGAGGAGCATCTCTCCCAGTTTGGGTATGGGTGCTGGAGGGTTGGAGGCTGCCATGAAAGGAGACCTTCTGGCTCGAAGTGGGAGATGCTCAGAGAGCCAGAGGAATCGATTCCGGGAAAGTTGGGTGTTTGAAATGCAGGGGTGTGATTTTGTGAGACAACAAATGGACTATGACCTTTTTCAGAGCAGAGCAGCAGCACCAATCTGGAGAGAACCCCTTTTCCTCGGGTTGTACAAACAGGCCTGCACTCCCGAAGTCTGGCCCTGCATGTAGAGCTCTTTCTCAATCTGCACAACAGATCCACAAGGTAGATATCAATACCATTATCTCCATGGCAGAAAAGGCCGCTTCACCATCTCTCCAAAAGCAGCCATGTTGGTCCAAACTCTCTCATCACTGGCCACACGCACAGCTGCCCTCTCCTTGCCTTCTCTCTCAACATCCTTCGCCATTGGCTTGAGTGTCCTGTGACTCTGAAGGAGGAGCAGAGCTCTAGGCAGGGTGGGGGGCTGGGGACTTCCTCTGAGCCCCACCCTGCCTGTGGCCTCAGGCCTGCTCGGGCTGTGCCACTGTGAAATGGGCAGTGCCTCCTCCACCCCCAGCTGGTAGGAGGACCACCTGCCAGAAAGGTGTTAGAAAGGGCCTCAGGAAAAATGGGGCATGCTGGCTGTCACTGGAAAGGCCGGCATCTGGGGGAATTCATTATTTACGTTCAGCCCAGCTGTGGGAGTTCCTGCTTATGTTTTCCCCAAGTGGCAACATTTGATAAAAAGCCCAACAAAACAGAAAAAAAGAAACTTAACTTTAAAAAAAAAAAATAAAGAAAATTCAGCATCTGAAGTTGGACACTGATTGATACTCTGGGTTAAATCTTTTTGAACTAGAGAACAGACAACTCACAGAGCCATCCGACGCAGAGTCATATTTAAATGAATGTTGCCCTGTTTTCGTTTTGTTGTTGGGTGTACAGGGTCTCTCTCTCTTTTTTTTTTAAGGATATAAATTCCAACCATGTTTTGTGTGAAGGGTCTCAGTGCATGCTGACATTGTGAGTGTCAGCCCCAGATCACTTTAATCAGAGAGTGGATATGCATGATAAAACGGATAAGGGACTTTAATCAAAAAATCCGCTGGCCTGGAAACGTGACGCACTCCGCCAAACACACTTCATCCCACTTTTCTTGTGCCACTGCCAAGATTCTATTTCATGAATATGCATTGGACATGATATTACATTAAAATGTGACATTGGTGTATGGTGTGGAGGATTTAGAGTTCCCCCCTAAGTATGTGTGTATGTATCTTCACACACACACATGCACACACACATGCAATTGGGTACATATATATGTATTATATATATGCCTATATATATATACACACGTACTTCTGAAAAGTTTTTGATAATGGGATATTAATTTTGCAATATGAGTTTTTTCCCTCCCCAAGCTTATTTGGGAACTGAATATCAGATTTATAACCTGTATCATCCCTGTAAGAAACGACCAGCAATGGGAGGCAGGGGTTTTATTTAAACTCTATCTGGGAATGCTCTATCCAGTTTTCAGCAAGGTTCACATCTTTCCATATAAAATGCTCATTTGTGAGAGAGGGCACAGGCAGAGATTTTGTGGTTTGTTTCTATTTTAAGGAATTAATTCTGGGCCCAGTGGAGGAGGGAGCCGGGAGCCTTTCCCCACCCCAGCTGCATCGCACGCCTCTTAAAAACAGGGGAAAAGAAGCCTTGGGAAGCTGCAGGCGGCTCCCTGCCTGAGCAGCAACTTTGGGGCGCACCTCTGCACGCTTTGGAGTTCCACGGACTCCAGCAAATCTGCCGCCTTCAGCCCCCTCCTCTCCTCTCTGCCTGCTGGGTTTTTTTCCTCCATCTAGACGGAGGCTGCAAATTTTGAGAATTTATCGGAAATCATATCATGCCATGCAAAGCAAACGACTTGCAAAGTAAAGGTGCAGTGCGCAGATTAAAGATGAATGTATTGTCAGATCTTGTTTGATATCTTGCAGAGTCTCTCCCGTGGAAAAATTCCGGGTGGCGTTTGGCAAGCACAGATTCATCTAAGGGAATCAGAGGCCGAAAGGCTCCATAATGCTATTTGCATAGAAATGGGCTAGTGTTTTGAATCCTTCACAGGGGCTGGGTGTCTCTTGGCATCCCGGGGGCAGAGGTGGCAAACACTAGTGCTGGTACCTGCCATGTATTTGGACAATTGCCTCTATTGTGGGATTTTTCTGGATGTTAGTCAGAGTTGCCTAATTTATAAAACTACTTCTTTTTCCCAGCTAAAATCTCGTTCATAAAGAAGTTGCATGCTGAGTTGGACAGTAGCCCCTCTACCTCCCAGTTCGCATCTACTCAGCATTTCAGAATGTGACCTTACTTGGAAATAAGGTCACTGTAGATGTCATTAGCCAACGACCTGCCCTAAATCCGGTGACTGGCACCCTTATAAGAAGAGGGGACACAGAGACAGCTTATGGGGGGAGGGTCAGCGACTAGAGAGAGGCTGCCACGAGCCCAGGAATGTCTGGGGCCACCAGGAGCTGGACCACAGCCTTCAGAGGGAGTGTGGCCCTGCTCACATCTTGATTTGGAAATTTTAGCTTCCAGAAGTATTAGAGAATAAATTTCTCTGGTTTGTGGTAGTTTGCTGTGGCTGCCACGGGAAATGAGTGCAGACCATGTAATAAAGGGTTACTGAAGGCTCCCCCCAAATCCTGTAGGTGTCAGTTCCTACTCTGCTTCAAGGCTTAACTTTTGTTTATTTCATCTGCAAATTTGGGTTAAATAGTACTTATCACATAGGGTTGTTCAGCACAACCACCGTGAATTATTTCAGTGTTTACAAGGCAGGCTTACCGGGTGGGGGGAGATTCAAACCTCAGACAGACAAAGGCCACTCCGTGTGGCTGTGGTGAGAGCGAGCCTGGAGCACAGACCCAGCCCACCGCCCTTACACCCGAAGTGGAGGCCTGGCGCTGCCCAGCCCCTTCCCTCCTTCTTCCCACCCTTGACAGGGACACCCTGAAGATTGTGAACCGTCAGGGTACATGACCTGCCCCTGCATCATGACGACTGCGGCTGATCACAGCTCTCTGTCCAGCTGTGTGACTCTGCTCAGAAACCTCTGAGACCAAAATGGTTCAGTAAATTCCATTTTCTTTTCGGATCAGCAATTTTTAAATGCAAATGCTGTACTTAATGGTGAATCGAGGGAATGACCACGTCATCCTCAATCTGAAAGGTGTTGAGTCCCAAGAGTCGGAGAAATGAAAGGGGGGCATCTGCAGCTGGATAAAGGGGCCCTTTGCCTCTCTGAGCTTCACTTTGTCATTTGGAAAGCATGGGTAAAAATTATCGCCAGCACACAGGGTTACTGGGGAGACTAAATTAATTGGGATGACTCGTGAGAACAGTCTATAAACTATGGAATTTTATGGAATGATAATCTTCCTAGCCTTTGGGGCAATTTCCCTGTCCTCTCATTATTTCTTACCTTCCTTCCTCTCTCTTCTCCTGCCTTCCTCTCCATCCCTTCCTTTCTCCCTCCATCCTTTGTCTCTTCCCTCCCTTCCTTCCTCTCTCCTTTCCTGATTTCCTCCTTCCCTCCCTCTCTCCTTTTCTTTTCTCTTTTCTTCCTCTTTCTTTTTCAGCCAGGATGACTAACTGACCAGTAAAGCGTGATTCCAGGGGCCCCCAGAGCAAAGCCTTTGCACTGCGTTAGAACATCAAGAATTGCAAACTACAACTTGGGACCTGCTGGAATGAGGACATGACTTTTCTGGTGGGGACTTAATTTTGAAGGAATTCTCTCCTATTCGGTTCCCAAACTGCTGTTTCTGCCAAGCTTCAACAAATTCCTGAAACCAAACAAGAGAACTAATGTGATATTTCGAAAGCTCAACTTCAGTCCCCCAGGCCTGTGGCAGCAGAGGGGAGAGGGAGGGAGTCTGGACTTAACTACAGGGCAAGAGAGTAAGCAGCCGGGTACCATGGACAGAGCCCCGGGCAAGCGAGACCATGCCCCTCTGTCTAGGCCCTGCTGCTCACAGGCTGTGCAACCTTGCCAAGCCACATCCCACTCTGGGCTCCAGTTTTCTCATCCACAAGATGGGCCTGACCCTGCATCACAGGGAGTTTATGAATATCAAAAGGGGCTATTCACAAGCAAATTTTAGACAACTATAGAGGAGCAGCGAGTGTTAATATTATTTTCTACCATTTACTAAATAGCCTAGACACATATCCATTCACTAATAAAAACAGCAGTGTTTTCAGAGAAGTTCCCATCACAATCTTAAATAAATAACGTCCTTGGAAAAGTTCCATTTGCTGTAATTTTAGCTCTGGAGGCAGCCCTGATGACAGGGCTTCAGGGTGACAGCTGGCAAACAGAGGGGGCACTGTGGCCGTGTGCAGTCCCTGGCTCTTCATGCACTTTACGAAGCTTCTTATAGGCCCTTTGAAAAGGGAGGTGCCCAGGCAAAGGTGGGGTGATTCTTCTCATTAACAACCGTCGTTATCATACAGATCTGAACCTCCAAACTCAGGTGTAACCCAGGAGTACGGGAGAGAGGAAGAACATTCCGCTTGTATTTCTGACATGCTTGGTGATCCTGAATCCGCCTGCTTTTGCTTATGTCACGTTGACGCCTCACATTGGGTCATACAGTGTCATGTTTCATCACTGCGGAGCTCCTAGGACATAGTAGGATCCTGGCAGGAATTTGGGAATTAGGAAAAAAAAAACCCACAAGCCCACACCTCCAGTACATTTTTCTTATCTATTCCCCACCGTGGTTTCAGTTAGAGAGCTCCCCCCTGTGACTTTGTGTTATTAATTAGGATGGCTGGTTATCTGTGAGAAGCAGATATTTCTCAGATATAGACGACACACAGTATGTGATCGGGAGTGTCTGGGGACTTACTCTACTTGAAGAATTAGAATCATATTTGAAAGTTGCATTGTATGGTGAAGACAAATGCATCCAAAAATAACTCACCGGTCTGAGTTTTTTATCTCCCCCTTCCTAGACAATGTTATACCTTTTGCCTTCAGCTTTTCAGTGCTTTGGGGTCCTCTAGACATAGCCAGACTGTGGACTTCTTTTCTTTCTGGGCCTCCGATCAGGTTTTCTTTTCTTTTGTATGGTGAAAGGAACCCTTAACACAAGCTCTACGTGCTTAACAACTTTTAAGTGTACAAGCAGTTTTGTCATCTGTCGGCACAGTGCTGTGCAACAGAGCTCTAGAACGTACTCAGCTTGCAGAACTGAAGCTTGTTACCCATCGATTAGCAATGCCCCCTTCTCTTCATGTAACTGCTGGAAACCACCTTTTTTTTTTTCTTGTGCTTCTGTAAATTTGATTATTTTAATGACTCATGAAAGTGGAATCGTGCAGTGTTTACCCTTCTGTAACTGGCTTATTTCACTCAGCATAATGTCCTGAAGGTTCATCCACGTTGTGACAAATGGCAGGATTTCCTTCTTTTTGAGGCTGGATTAAACACACACACATATATTTATATGTACAGATATCCATATAATATGTGTATCTATACATACTTGTGTGTATGTGTGTTTGTATATACAGCGTTTTCTTTATCCATCCATTTGTTGATGGACGTTTGTGTTATTATCGTATCTTGGCTATTGTGGGAACAGTGCCAGAGGGAACATGGAGGGCAGATATCTCTTCAAGACCTTGATTTCAGTTCTTTTGGATATACTGTGTATACCTAGAAGTAGGATTACTGGATTACATAAAACTTGTATTTTTGGTTTTCTGAGGAACCTCCATACAGTTTTCCAGCCACAGGAAGAAATTGTCCCTGTGTGGTGCTCAGCGCCTTCTCTGGGTCAGAAATGCTATGAGGATGCGGAGGTAGGGGGCACAGCTGGAGAGATTCCAGGAAGCCCTGAGGCCACTTGAGGTCTAGAATCAGAGTTCAAGTAGCCTTACTCATTGGTTCCTTGCTGAAAATAGTGACACATGATCTTTAAAGGAATCAATGATTTTATTTCAGTGGACCCACCTGTAGGAATACCAGTTCACTAGTGTGAAAAGAAGCAGTGGTGCCGATCAGGTCATCTCAGGAAGGGACGGGGGAAAGTAATTTATTGGTTTTATATCACAAGCATCAACCCCACTAATTTTTGACCCCCAAAGTGATGATTATTGATCTTGTCCACACAGTCCAACTGCCCAGGGAAAATCAGAGACCTGTGGCTGTGTCAGACTGTTTGAGGTTCTGCAATGGAAACGCCTGGCCTGTGTGCTCTCAGTTCTGGGAGGGCTGCAGCCCCTTGGCAGGACACGGGACAGCCAGGGCTCAGCAGTGCTCTGATCTGTTCCCCTCCTCATTCCTTCAGGTGATTGATTGATATCCACAGGCACCTAACCAAAATGGCAGGTTCTGCCACATCGCCGGTGTGGGCCTCTCTGATAGCGCAGACAGACACTGTGAGTGAGGCCCAAAGCCTGCATGTCTCGCTCTCCTGTCTGAGTCTAAGCTGCCTGTGTGCACAAGTACAGGTGAACGGAGTTGAAACAAGGTATAAAGAGGTAGGCCCAGCCTTGGTCTGCTTGCTAGCAGGTAATGAGAAGCACCAGAGGGAAGCATGTGTGAGCTTGCTGACCTCCAGGACAGAATCACCCTACGGACTGGTAACGCGAGGACAGGGGTCTCCGGTGCACTGACTCACCACTTCAGCAACTTCCCTTCTGTGCAGGCCTGCTGGTGGTGTGGGAAGGGGCTGAGAGGAGGAAGGAGCATTAGGAGAGAGTGTGGAAATTTTCACTCTAACGTTGATGTGGTTGTCAGATTTAACAAATAAAAATACAGGATGCTTGGCTAAATTTGTCCCCTACTTACTGGGGACATAGGGATACTAAACACTTATTTGTTTATCTGAAATTCAAACCTAATTGTCATTCTGTGTTTTATCTGGCAACCTTAATCATTGGCTTATTTTTTGCTTCCTGTCTTTATGTAGTGTTGCTGTTTGAGGTGGTTATGGCTGGGGAGGTTCGTTGTAGGCAGGGCTGAGGGGTGGGGAGGTGGTGAGATGCAAAGAAACCGAGACATTTTCTGTGCCAGTGTTGCTAACTTGTGGGGAATTGCAGAGCAACACGGAGCATGCTGCCTTTGTTGCTCTCTAGTGAGAAGAAGGATGCTTTAGAGTAACCAGTGCAGGTGTCATCAGATATGGCCCGAGATCACTGATGGGGAAGGCGTCCTAGACCCACAGAGTATGTGTGAGATTGCCTCCCTGCAGAAGTCAGATTTCTGCATTGGCTCACTCCAAAGTGAGGTGGATGTAGTGTCAATTTCTGGGTGAAGGGTAATGAAGGGAACTAAAATCTGTCCCATTTAGAGCAAGGAAGAAGATGCTTTTGCTTCAATCTCAAATGCTTGGAGGTAGTCTTTCTCTTCCTCAGTACTGGAAGGCACTGGGCAATTGTGTCAAAGCAGAGTCCTTGGGCAGAAGACCTGGCCCTCCACTGATGACTCACGGGATATTTGGTAAGTGCTTCACTTTCCTGAGCCTCAGTGTACCCTTCCATAACATGTAGTTGAAAAAGACAGGGTTATGGATAGGACTGAAGAGATAGCGGATGCAAGGCATCACCTGGCATGTAGTAGGACGTCAATAACTTGCGGTCGTTATTTTTATTTAGAAACTTCAAGTCATAATGGCATCAGCCAGTGTGAACATAGCTTGGGAACATTAATGGCACTTACCAGCACCACTATTCCCTCCTAAGTGCAAGGCTATTTCATGGTGAATAAATATCATATTGATAGCATTAATAATAAGAAAAATACAGATGTGACCATAAGGCAGTATAATGGATGTGACTTAGCAATGCGGGACACTGAGTGGATTTGGGGAATCAGTTTGATTTGTGGGGATTTTATGCCTAGACTGTCACAATAAATAATAGTTATATTAATTGGCTCCCTGATCAGAGTCATGAAAATCATGTTTTGTAGGAATTATATCAAACACAGAGTGATTGTTTCAGTGATAGAAGAGCCTGCTCCGGGGATCAATGTGCGCAGATGTTACCGTCCCTGGGGCTTCTTGGTGCAGAGTCTCTGGAGAGGGTGTCAGGGCCTGGGTACTGAAAATGACCCTTTTTTCCAAGTCACACTTTGTGTCGCTTCAATACCACCAAGTACAAGTTCAGATAAGCCCCTCAAGCTATCCTGCCCCACTGCGTCTCTGAGCTTGGAGAGAGCTTAGACATTATGTTCTCCTGGAGAAACTGAGGCTCACAGTTTGGGAGCAATTTACCTGAGGTCACATAGAGACTAATGTTAATCGCCAAAGTGGTCCTCTAATTAATTATTAAACTTCGACTGTCAGAACAGCTCACGGATATCTCCTCTCCCCCGGAGATTTTATGAAGCATAGAGCTTCCCACGTGGTTTTCATAGTTGACTGGTTATTATGATTGACTGCCAAACTTCTATTCCACCCCCGATGATTAGTTGAAACCACCTGGATTAGTTAGGGTAATCAATAACTTAGCTGCAGTAACAACCCTAAACTTTGATGGCTTAACACAATCCATCGATAACGTCTGGACCAGCCGATGGCCTTTCACAAAGTGATTCGAGAACCCGTATCTATACATTCTAAGGGTCTGTTATCTTTAAAGGCCTACGCTGAGTACTCTGCCATTAGCTTCTGATGGAAGAGAGTGGGGAGGACCACACCAGAGATTTTATGGACAGGCTTGGAAGCCCCATCACTTTTCTCACGCTCTATGAGTAGAAGCTGGACACATGGCACAGTCTGGTCGTAAGAGAGGCTGAGAAAGGCAGTCTTCCTGGGTGTTCTGGAGGGGGGAATGGATTAGAAAACATCTACCAGGCTTCTCCTACACAACCAGGGTCATCCCTTCTCCCCTGCTAGTGGGCAGTTTAGGAATGGAGATGACCCCGGTGTGTGTATAAAGCCCAGTCCTGGCCAGTGAGTCTGGGGGCGATTACAGCTGGGGCTAAGGACAGAGATTCTCTCACACCTAAGGAGATAGGCCCATTTCTACCCTTGGAGAAATCCCCCCAAATGCTGTTTTCTGGTTCCTACCTGCCCAGAGAGGAGGCACACTCATGGAAAAGGGGCAAGCAGAGGGAGTCTTAGAGCAGCGAAGCATATTTTCTACCATAAGGTGCCTGGAAACTGCCCTGCCTCTGGACCTCCACTGCTGGGGCTTATCAATCATCTCATTGTTGAAGCCAGTTTGAATTTGAACTTGCTATTACTTGTATCTGAGATCATCCTAACTAAGAACAGCTATGGTGAACAGTTTTTGAAGCAGAGTCCAAAACCAAGCACAGGATGTTGAATTGTATTAATAAACTAGATTATTACAAATACCCAGTGCCAGACATGTAGGCTGAGCTTAAAAGCCTAGAGGCAACTTGGAAAAAGGAGAAGACCACAGGCTGTAGGTTTCACAAGACCTGGATTCAAGGTCCTAGCTTGACCCTTACCAGCTCTGTGACCCTGGGCAGATTGCATACCCTCTCTGAGCCCTCTCTGTGTTTTCATGGAGTCCTAATGCCTACCTTGCCTAGTTGTTTAAACTCTTTATGCAACGTACTGGTCCAAAGATGGCATTTAATGGCTGGTTAACTACTTCTTAGCTTAATTGACTTTCTCAGGGACGATAGCCCTTGTTTCTTCAATGTGTCAAGTGTCTGGGCCCAATTACCCAGGAGATCACCTTGCGTCACCTGTGCAGACAGCCTAGCATTTTCATACCTAACATCCCACCTTAACATAGCAGCCAGGTTGGACTCTCCATTATTCATATTCTGCAGTAATGGGCTCATTAAGCATCATTGTGCAATTCTGTGGATTCTGGAATGAAACCAAAGACCACTTCTCCAGTGGTTATTTTCTTCTCCAAGATGCTTACGCTTTTTGGAGGTAATGCCAAGACATCCAGCGAGGCACTCAAATCCTTTTTGGAAGGAGACAGGATATAAATTATTAGTAAGTAAATAAATAAATAACCATTTGATTCTGTCAGTTTAGGAAGAAAAAAATCAGTCAACCCAGAGTTTGCTGTCATGTAGACCACCTGATTGACTCAATTAGGAACTTTTTCTCGGGGGGGGGGGGGTGAGCAGGGGAAGAAGAATCAGCCTTGTGCTACTCTCTGACAAGGAAGTTTTGGAAACAGAATTTAGAGAATAAGGAGAAGAAAGTTGGCCTAAGCGTCTGCCTCACTCCTACTCCTGCAATTAACCATAGCACAAAACGTAAAGCACCTATCACTTTGCAGACACATAGTGAGTCCCAAAGGAATATTTGGACCCCTCTACCTTATAAAAGTTTAAATTCAACATCATATTTACACATTTTAAATTATTATTTTCATACAACAATAATCCTAACGTTAGAAACAAAAGATTATAAGCTTCAAAGAATTGTTTCATATCCTCTTATGGAGGAGCCCTTTTATTAAAGAAATGATTTTGCATCTTCCTACGGAATTTTTTTTTGCAGTTTTTGGCCGGGGCTGGGTTTGAACCCACCACCTCTGGTATATGGGACTGGCGCCCTACTCCTTTGAGCCACAGGTGCTGCCCAGATTTTTTAAAATGTTAGTAATGACTTCTTTTTTCTACCTTTTAACATGAAGGTTTAATTACATAAGTAGAATTCATCTCTTTTAGTGCACCGTTCTGGGAGTTTTGATAACTGTATTCAGTGTGTAAATACCACCACACTCAAGATAAGGACTAGTTCTATCAAGTGAAAACATTTTTCTGTGCTCCTTTGTTGCCCAAATCCCCCACCTCTACCACAGCCAGTGCCTGACAACCTCTGATACATTTTACTGCTCCTTTAATTTTGCCTTTGCAAGAATATAGTACAAATAAAATCATGCAGAGTTTGGCCTTTGTGTCTAGCTTATTGCATTTGACGTAATGACATTGAGATTTATCTATGTTGTTATGCATGACAGTCAGTGTTTTTCCTGCTTATTGATGACGGATATCCCCATGTATGGATGTACCACAATTTGTTTGTTTATTCCCCAGCTGAGAGGCATTTGTTTCCAATTTCCGTATGACTAATGCTCCTCTAAGCATCCTCCTATAAGTTTCCATTTTATTTGGATATACGCTTAGGAATTGAATCATTGGACTGTATGGTACATGTATGTTTAACGGTATAAGAAATTGTCTAACTCTTTTGCAGAGTACGGTTCTGCATCCCCACCAGCAACATTAAAGAGTTCCAGTTGCTCTGCCCCCGAGCCAGCATTTGGTATGATCACTTTCCCCCTTAATCTGAGCCATTCACACAGATGTGTAGAGTATTTCATTGTGGTTTTCTGACTTTCAGCCTCCTAGTGACGATTAACGTGGAGCATCTTTTCTTGTGCTCATCTGTCATCTTTATTTTTTCTTTGGCGAAATGTTCAAATATTTTGGCCATTTGTAAATAGACCTGACTTTTTAGAGCAGTTTTGTGTTCACAGCAAAACTGGGTGGAAGGTATAGAAATTTTCCATACATTCTCCTGCCCCCACACTTGCACAGCCTTCCTCCTCATCCCCCACCACAGTGGTGCATTTGTTACAATTGATGGACCTGCATTCACACTCCCACTCAAGAGTCCAGAGTTACACCGGGATCACTCTTAGTGTGGTACATTCTATGTGTTTGGACCAATGTATAATGACCATGTACCCACCCTTTAGCACCACACAGAGTAGATTCACTGCCCTGAAAATCCTTTGTGTTCTGCCGACTCATCCTTCCCTCCCCACTTAACCCTTGGCAACCACTGATCTTTTTACTGACTCCATAGTTTTGCCTTTTTCAGAGTGCCATCAGAGTGTCGTTTCTTTATAATCTTGCAATATGTAGCATTTTCATATTGGCTTATTCTCACTTAGTAATACGCATTTAAAGTTCCTCCACGTCTTTTCACGGCTTGATAGCTCATTTCTCTTTAACACTGAATAATATTCCATTGTCTGAATAGAGCACATTTTGTTTACCCGTTCATTTACTAAAGGACATTTTGGTCGCTTCCAATTTTTAGCAATTATGAATAAAGTGCTATAAACATCTGCGTGCAGGTTTTCCTGCGAACATAAGTTTTCAACTCCTTTGAGTAAATACCAAAGAGCATGGCGAGAGTATGCTTAGTTTTGTAATAAACCACTAAGCTGTCTTGGAAAGTGGCTGTACCATTTTGCATTCCCAAAGATAGGGAATGAGAGTTCCTGTGGCTCCAAGTCTTTGTCAGATTTGACATTGGTGTTTCGAATTTTGGCCATTCTGATTGGGTGTGGTGGTATCTCCTTGTCTTAGTTGGCAATTCCCTGCTGACATCAGATGGGTGGCATCTTTTTATGCTTATTTCCCAACTGTGTATCTTCGTTGGTGAGATGTCTGCTAAGTCCTTTGGCCCATCTCTCTCTCTCTTTTTTAAGTTGGGTTGTTGATTTTCATGTTATTGTGTGTCTTGAATACAAACCCTTTATCAGATATGTGCTTTAGAAATATTTTCTCTCAGTTTGTGGTTTGTCTGTTAATTCTCTTAACCGTGCCTTTTGAAGAATAGAAGTTCTTAATTTTGATGATGCCCATTTTACTGATTTTTATCTTTTGCGGGTCATGCTTTCAGGGTTGTAGCCAAGAAATCTTTACCTAACCCAAGATTATAAAGATTTTCTCCTCTGTTTTCTTCTAAAAGCTTTACATTCAGATCTATGATCCATAGTATTAAATTCCAAGATCAAGGCACCAGCAGATCTAGTGGTGGCTGCTTTCAGGTTCTCAGGCAGCTGTCTTCTCACTGTGTCCTCACATGGTGGGAGAGGACAAGGGAGCTCCCTGGAGTCTCTCTTATAAGGGCATTCATCTCATTCTTGAGGGCATCCTCATGACTGATTACCTCCTAAGGGCACCTACCTCTTAATATTATCACACTGTGCACTAGGTTTCAACATATAACTTGTGTGTGTGTGTTTCTGCATGTGTGCACGCGTGTTGGGGGATATTCAGTCTCTAGCAGGGAGAAAGCAAACCTGTTTGTTTGGAGTCAGGGTCCTGGGTTTGCATTCCTCCTCCACCACTTATAAACCAGAGGCCTTAGGCCAACAATTCACTTCCTTAAGCCTCAATTTGCTTAACCCCAAAGCAGAGAAAAATGACCCTTCCAGGTATATCTTATTGAGTGGCTTAGTTCTCCAATTATATCACGTATATGAAAGCGCTCTGTGAATTTATCACACGGTGAAGACATTGTATCAAGTTCTATGTTTCCCCCCTGCAGTCTCAATGAGATGCTCAGACACTCTTCAGTTCTCTCTGTCTCTTTGGAATTTACTTTGCACCTGCCCATTCTCCATTCATTGCAGTGCTGGGTTAAGTCTGCTTCATTCATGCAGGGTGGGAGAGGGCAGAGTGTAGGAGTTAAGAGCAAGGGCCCTTGGTGTCTTCTTGCAGAGGATGTTAGGATGATAAGATTAGTTAACCCTTTCTGAGTGCGCACTATATTCCAGGTGTTCTTCAAAGCATCTTACGGGGGTCTGACAATTAAGTTCAAGAACTCATCCTAGACAAGTGCTGTGTACCTCGTTATTGAATATCTCTGTGGTCACCTTGGAAGTACTCCCCTTGGGAAGCTGTGCACCCACATCAGCACCCAGTCTACCCTTCAAAGCAATTTTGGAACTCTTTTGCTGGAATGACTATCAGAGTTGTCATTATATGTCACAGAACAGTAATGAATGCTGCATGCTGACACGAACACAGCTGTAAGACAGTGCTATACCACGGTTATGAAACATGAATTGTTTGCACAGTGCTGCCCACATCACTGTATGGTGGCAAGTTCATGAACTTAATTGTCAGAATGTCAAATGACAAAAGCTCTGATGCCCATTTTTTTCTAGGATGAATTCATGAGCTTAAATGTCAGCCTTCATGTATATAGTAATCAATTCACTGGAACAACTCAGCAAGGATGTTAGGATCATCTCCGTTTTACAGATGAGGAAACTGAGGCACAGAGATGTTATGTGATCAGCTTAAAGTCACAGTGGCAGTAAATGTCAGACTCTGGTTGACTGTGGCTCTGCTCCAGAGACCACCAACCTCTGAGATAATACCCTTCAGCTTGGTTTGACTCCCCAGAACCTTGAGTTATTATAGATCTGTCCCCGGGATATATAACCTAGCTTCTGTCCTAGCCTTGTGTGACATCTCCTTACACTAAAAGTGAGCTCTTGAGGGCAGAAGCTGGTCTCTTTCACATCAGTCTTCTCTTTCACATGACCTGGCACACAATAGAAATTTGAATAATGCTCATTTAGTTGAAAATAATTCAAGTAAAGGCATAAGACATTCTCTCCCTGGCGCTGGTCATGTATGTAACTGTTGTCTCAGGAGAGACAGGTGTGAATGATGACAGGAAGGAGGGTTACTGGGCATGGATCCTGCTTGGAATGGAAGTTGTTGCCTCTTCTTTCTCTGTGGTTTTAAATGATTCTAAGTTCTCATATATTTATTTCCAGTAAAGGCAAAATGCTGGTCACACACATGCACAGACATCCGACTTTATACACAAATGAGTGTAGGGATGAATGAGGTAACCCCTGTTAGTCCTGCATTTCATAATAAATAAACTAAGTGAGTACACCTGAAAAAGACATACTGAGCTCCTTTGTCAGTGATGCTGGCAAATTCTGGTTCTGTCTCTGAGTCAGAGCTGCCCCCTCCCCTAGTCTATCCGAAAGGGTAATAATGTTGGATAATAACTGACATTGTGCAGGGCCCTATAGCCTCCCAGTATACAAAACCCTCTTATTGAAGTAATCATCTTGCAGATCCTCTCGAGCTCATCCCTTTCACTCTCCCACCGTGGGGGCTTTCCTCTACCATCTGGGCTAAATTGCTCTCAGAATCCTGCATATGCCTCATTCTCTCTGGCCTCTAGCTTGCTGTGGGGGCTGGTACCCTAAGTCCCATGCCCTTGTTCCCCTTTGTGTCTGCTTACCCTTCACATTTTAGCTTGGGCACCACTTCCTCCAGGAAGCCTTCCCTGACTGCTACACCTGGGTCTTACATCCCTCTGTGCTCACTGACTTCTCATATCCTCTGTCCCACCATTGACTGCTGGACCGTGCTATATTCATCTTCTCCACCAGACTGTACACTTCTGAAGCCAGAAATTCTTTTACACATGGCACAGAGCAAGTGTCTAAAAAGAGGACATCATAAGGGTGACAGAATGGCAGAACTCTGTGAGATTTCGTCCCTGCATAACTGGACAGGGAAAGAAAGTGAAGCTCAGAAAGCTCAGGAACCTTGGAGCTATTCTGTACAAGGTCTCTCTTGGATGGCTTTAGATCAAGATGTGGAATCTTTCCTTTGCTATTTCTTTGGGCCACTGGGCTGATCCTCAAGGCCACGGCTCTCTCAGAAGGCCCATTTTAGATGGCAAAGCAGCTCTGATTCCTTTAAGCTTCTGCCGGCCTAGAGAGCATGTGCCAAACTGAAATACACATTAAAAGAATTTTATGGGTTGAGCAGATCACGGGAGCAACTACTGTACAAATGCTGTCAAACGGGGCACCTGTGTGAGAGGTTAGACAAAATATCTCTTCGCCGTTTTCCTTCCATTCTCTTTTTATAGTCCACAGCAAAACAGTGATGGGTAAAGGGGCAGAGAATGCATGCATATTTTCTTTCTCTTTCTTTCTTTTTCTTCTTTTTCCCCTTCTTTTTTTTTTTACCTTTCCCTAAGGAGTTTCTGTGCTACCCACACTAATTGTAGGTTTTTCTGAAAATGCAGCATGAATCATTTATAAATAAAGAGACTTTAAAATCCCTAAAAGACTCCCTGAGGTATTCAGTATTTCAGCATAAAATAACTGTTAAATGGAGCTATTCTGAATTAGCTTTTACTGGAAAGTGGTGAAAATAAAGTTTTCCTTTCACCATGACTGTTGCAGTAATTCTATTACACGGCCACCCGGGGTAATTGACATCCTGCTTTCATAATTCAGGTTTTAGCAAAGCTATTCCTGAAATGGCCAGTGTTGGAGAAAGGGGCTTCAGGAAAGACTTCTCTCACATTGGCCAAGAAGGAAGCCAGCTAAGGGTCCCTGGGTGGAGAGCTGAGATGACCCTCCAATCCCAAATATGAATGCAGATGTTGGTGCATGGGGGCCAGGAAAGCGTAGTGGCTTTAAATTCAGACCAACCAGAGTTCTAATCTCAGCACTGCCTCCTACCAGCTGTGTGACCTTACAGGAATTGCTTGACCTCTCTGATTCTCAGTTTCTTCAAGGCTAATAATAATATTTACTTTGTAAAGTTGGTAGGAAAAATTGAAACAATATTTATTAACCCCCCCAAAATAGAAGCTCATATTGGCAGTGATAAATAACAACAACAACAATAATAATAATATAATGATAATGTTACCACTTATAGATTCTGGCAGACCTTGAACATAGGTGCCAAAAGGGCATTTCAATGCTGTGTGCCTTCCCTGTCTCACTGGTCATTTGAACACCCTCACTCTTCCCTCTGTCCAGCCTTCCGTTCTCCTATGCACTGGTTTAGGGGTTCATCCAGTCTGCAAATATTTTCAGTGTTTCATGTGCTCTGTTCTCTATCTGAGGGACTGGGGTTCTGAAGGTGAATGAGGGGTTCAGTCTAATGAGGAAAGGCAGATAAATGGTGAATATGTGCAAGAAAGTGACATAAATGTGACAATGACAATTCTATAGTGGACACGGTGAGGGCGAAATGCATGCAGTGGCCAGTTCCACTTGGGAGTGGACAGCAAGGCAGGGGTGGTTTCACAGGCAGAGGGTGGGCACTGGGGCCAAACCTGAGAAAGAGAGGGTTATCTAGGTGAGTGTGTGTGTGTATGGGTGCCGCCACCAGGCCACCATTTCACAGGAAGGATATCCTCTGAGATCAGGGACATCTGTCTATTCCTCCCATGCTGTACCATGCTTGTTCAATGGCTGACTCACACTTTCTTGCTTTTCAGTGAATGAATGAATGAATCCAGGTGGTAGGCGCAGAAGAAGCCCTTGCTTGGAGGAGGGAGGACTTGTGTGACAGCTGCTGTGTCTGGGCACAGCCAATAGCTAATTTTGGCTGGGAGAGCCACAGTGGTTGAAGGTATGGTAGAGGTGGGCCAGGCTCAGGAGAGAAAGGACTTTTGCCCTTTGGCTAAGGGCAGGGTGGATCCCTGAGTGGTTTTACTGAGCCAGGCCATGCGAACTCTGCAGCTTTTTGGCAAATCTTCTTTAGCAGGTTCTAGGAGCAAATTGGAAGGTGGAAATAGGCACGGATGTGACAGGCCCTGCTGGACTCATCCTCTTTGCTGTCCCAGTTCAGCACACAGAGGTCACATTGGATTCTGGGTGTAAAATTATGCAGAGGAGGTTCCCCTTCTACTTTGGAGTTGATTGACAAATTGTCCTGTCACTCAAACTCGTCTTCAACTTATCGTAAAGAGTAAAAGAAAATTATCTGTTCAGTGCATATGGGAAAGAAAGCTCGTTCATTAACCTCTCGACTGCTGAGCTCTGAAGCTTGTGACGCTTCACGGAAGATGTGGGGAGGGGCCTGGAAGCAGGTATGCGTGTGTGCTGTGTGTACGTCTCGCCGTCTCTATTTACACACACATGCAGCATGCACATCTGCTCTCTACAATGCCTTTCAGAAAAAACACACAAACCCAAACACATACACACACACCCCCATGCTCACAGGCGCACATAGATCTTGCAAAGTGTGTGGTTACTGCATAAGTTTACGCCTTCCATGAGTGTGTACACAGATCGACAGATGCTTGCGTACCAGTGTTTTACAATGGCAACTGGCTGCCAGCTGTTGGAACTTGGGACCAGTCTAAAAACAGTGTACTTTTTGGAGAGCTTCGTAAAGTACCCTTCTAGTTTTTGATTCCTCCAGAATACAGCTCAGATTTCCATAAAAGGAGGGTGCTGGTCAGGAAGGAAACCCCACGAAGGTGTGCTGGGGAGTGTCCCCCAGCATTGGCTAGACGGAGGTGCTCGCGTAGCTTTCTTGCCCATTGTGTTAGGAGTCCCCAGAGAAACACTTAACTCAATACCTTTTAATAAATCTCTTTATGTTCTGAGATATGAAGGCATATGAAGAGATTTAGTAAAAAGTATTGGCTTATGTGATTATGGCAGCTGAGAAATCCCACGATATTTCACCTACAAGCTAAGTTGGAGGCTCAGGAAAGCTAGTGTCTTAGTTCGAAGTCTGAGGCCTGGAGATGCAGATTTCAGTCTGAGTTTGAAGACCTGAGAACCAGGAGCACTAAAGGCAGGGGAAGATTGATGACCCAGCTTGACCCGTCAGGCAGAGAGTGAAGTTGACCTTCCTCTGCCTTTTTTTCCAGATGATATGGGAGACCTACAATTAGGTTACGCTGCTTGTGTTTGTAATATAAAGTCCAGGATATGGTTGTACTCTTCACCTACGAAGTGTGCCATCTACCTAAAATTAGCAGATTAATAACTCCTGTCTGTGCATTTTTGTTTTATTCAGGTCCTCAGGAAGTTGTGTGATGCCCAGACACTTTGTTAAGTCCTTGCATTCAATTGCTAATCTCCTTCAGAAACACCCTGACAGACACATCCAGAAATAATGTCTAACCAGCTGTCTGGGTATCCCATGGCCCAGTCAAGTAGACATAAAAAAATTAACCACCACACCCATGAAATCATGGCACCAATTCTTGGTTCTTGACCACATGCTGATCCCTGGACCTGGCCTTTTACATGCATGAGGTCAAATCTTCATAATAGTTCTGTGAAATAACTGTGGTCCCATTTTATGGGTGTGACACTGAAGCTCAGAAAGGCAACTTCATGGTTTGGCCAAGGTCAGAATGAGAGGGTGGCAGTACTGGAGTCTAAAACAGTCCTCTTCTGCCCTGAAATCTATATATAATATTCCCCTTCTCCTCCTGTTAGGCACTTTCACTTCTATTACTGTAGTTTGCCTTCACACAAGTGATGGGAAGGTAGGCGTGGTTAATTCTTTCATTCAGATATTTATTGAACCAAGTACTGTTCTAAGTTTTGAGGGAACAGTCAATGAACAGAGTAGACTAAGTACGAAATACCAGCCTCATTCTAACAGGGGAAGGGGAATAAATACCACAGTTTGTGTGGTGCAGGAGAATAAAGGGCAGCGAGGGGGGAAGTGTCAGGGGTGTTCCTCTTTTAAGGTAGGGTGCTCAGAGAAGGCCTCACTGACGAAATGACAGTTAAGCAGAAACGTGGAGTGAAAAGCATCTGCGAAGAGGACTATTTGGGGAGGTGGAGCGACAAAGACATGGCCACAAGGCCCCTTTGCAGTGGAGCTGGGCTGAAACCTAAGCCGTAGATCTCACTGAAGCTGCTGCCTCCCAAGATCTTCAGGCAGAACTGATGGGATTCTCGGTTGCTCAATATGACAGGGCAGGCATCTTCCCCTAGACGACCAGGCGCCTATAGTCCCAGCAACTCACCATTTTTTTTGGTGCTCATCCTTATCTTTTCTTCCCAATTTCTGGGTGCAAAAATTAGGGGAGATAAGGCCACCCGACAGGCCTGAACAACCATAGATCTCCCCACTGTGGCTTCGGTTCCCAAAGTCCAGTTTTTACTCCTCTATTTCAAATGTGTCTTCTTGCCCGTGGCTGAGTAGGTTGAAGTCTTTGAAACACTAAGTGTTCTATAAAATCTAAATAATTCCCTGTAAATCAAAGTACTTGGCATGCTGGCTGCAAAGCCTGGAGTTTTTTTTTCTCCTAAGGTAATCTCTAGAAAGTAGTTTGTACTCATGTTTCCACAGTGATTAAATATGCAAAGTAATTTCCATGATTTTCACTGCGTTCTGAACCAAATCAGATTCTGTTCTGCTCCTCTTTGTACAAAGCCACTTATTGGATCAGATTCCAAAACAAATCCCCCGAATTTGGCGGATCATCATTTTAAAAGGGGGCTTGTTAAGGTAATCATTAAATTAAACCACCCCTTTAAGAATATTTAGATCTGGTCCGCCAAGCGGAACCGTCTAATGGTTTTTAAATTAGAAGCTGCGGAATGCTGGTGAATTTTCTTTTGTGGGTCAAGTGGGTATTAACAAATGCTAAGACTGTTCTCCCTTTTGTCATCACCTTGAAATCTGCAAAGAAAAGCAAAGCGTGGGAAGGACCCAAGGAGAGAGGCTGGGTGGGGACTGGATATCTGCTCAAGAGAAACCAAAGCCTGAATCTTCAGGGAGGGACCAAACTCCAGGGGATGTCAGGTCTTCCAACCGCAGAGCCTCAGCTGACCCCAGCGGCCTGGAGATGTTTTCAAAAATCTCCTCACTGTTTGTCCTCTTGGAAGGTTGGCAGTGAGTCTGGAGAAAGCCAGAACAGGACCCTTTGTCAGTGCATCCTCAGGGTGCTTGGGGACCCAGGACGGCCATGCAATGCATTTCACCCCCTCTTCCTGGATCTTTCAGCTTCTTAGCAGCCTCTCAGATCCTAAGCTCAGGTGGTCCAGGCCTGGCAGAACTGAGCTGGGTTTGTCTTTGACTAATTGAAGTGCAGTTAGAGCTGAGCAGGAGAGTCACCTGGAGAGATTTATACCGCTAGCCCACATGTACCTCCCAGAGAGCCAGATTTAATTCATCTGGGGTGGGGCTGAACATTGGCTTTTTTTCTTTTTCTTTATAATTTTAACTTTCCTGGTGATTCTAGTGTGCAGCCAAGGTCGGAAACTATAACACATTTGAGACAAAGCCTTTCTCACAGAGACCTTTAAAGGCACAAGGGTACTGCATGGATGGGGCCTTCACTATCAGAGGCCAGCATGAAGGCCTTTGGGTCATTATGGCCTGTGCCCAGCCACGAGTGAAAATAGGTTTCCTTTTGCAAGTGGTTGAAAAAAATTCCAAAGAAGAATAATATTTCATGGTGCAATGAAGTTATATGACATTCAAATTTCAGTACAGATAAATAAAGTTTTATTGGCATACAACCATGCCCATTTATTCACATAGTATTTTCTCCAGCTGCCTTTGTGCTACATCGGCAGAGCTGAGTTGTTGCAACAGAGACTGAGTGGCCTGAAAAACATGAGCTATTGTCTGGTCCCTACAGAAAAGTCTGCATATCCTTGAGTTAAATCACAGAAGAAGGAGATCACTGAAAATGAGCTTCTCTTTCATCTCTGTACAGTGTGAACTGGGACCCAGTTAAAACCAAGGGGCCCAAAGAAGCAAAGATTTAAAAAGAGAAAAAGATGAAATTCAGCATTACCATGGGTGTAGGGGAAAGAGCATTTTCATACATAGCCAAGGGGAATGTTGGAACGTCCTTCCCGGAAGGATTTTTGCTAGTATGCAGCAAGGACCCGGACAAGGTCCATGCACTTTGTTCAGTCCAGTCCATTTCCAGAAACGTATCCTGTGCAAATCCTCAGTTACATGTGCAGTTTTATCTACTGCAATTTTATTGCAAATTATAATACCCTAAACCCCACAGAAAATCTAAATGTCCAACAATAGGGGTGTTTTAATACATTGTGCTACATCCATATACGAGTGTAAAAATGATGGGGGTTGAAGAATAGATGGTGACACAGGAAACTGTCTGTGGTCTATAAAGTGAAAAATAACTCATAAAATAAAACTTGTGAACAGAAAAAGTTTCATTTATCAGAAAGGCAATGCAGATATACACAAGACCCCAGATGATAATAATGCCTAACTTTATTTTAGTGGGTAATTTTATTTACCAGGAAAGTCCTGCTTTCCTGTATTTTTCAGATTTTTTTTTACATCAAGCAAGAGTTCATATGGTCATTCAGAGGTGTTCTCAGGGACAGTGCAATTTAGGACAGACTTAGCTTTGGAGGTGAGAAACCCCCAAAATCTGAGGAACCCCTCCTCATCGTCACCTGTTGGATGAGCTTGAAGATGCCACACAAAGATCTGACGTTCTCTCACCCGGACCAGGAAGCATGGTGTGAAAAGCAAAGCCTTCCAAGCTCACGGCCTGGATTTTATTCCTTTTTTTTTTTTTTTTTTTCACTTTTTGAAATCCACTTCATTCTTACCTCTTTTTTTTTTCTTCCAGTTTTGATCACTTACTTGCTCAGTAATTTTAACCATTTTGAGGGTCATTTTGATCTTCTGAAAGGCAGGAATGATAATAAATCTTCCTTACAAGGTTTCTTTGAAGGCTGATGAGAGAGCTTATGCAAAGGCATCAGGTGTGGTCCCGGCTCAGGTGAACGTTCCAGAACCACTGGCTCCCTTCCTTCCCTCACTGTGATGTTTAAAATCCCTTCTATTTGAAACCTCATGCACAATTTGGATATTTCTAATCATGCCCATTTGTATAAGGGTAAGAGATTGTGGCTGCAGTTTCATGTGTTCAGAGGCCCTCTGTCCTGAGAGCAAGCCCCTTGTGCACCTGCACGGATTCTGCTTGGCTCTGCCTCCACACGCAGTACCATCAGTGGGTACCAGTTCCTGATGGTGCTCTCTGATGTGCATTCTGAACTTCCACAGGTCTTGTATGGGGGTCTTTGAGTGACAGGAGCCAAACGTGGCTTAGCCCTGTTGTAGACGTGATAAATGTCCGAGGGGTGACAGACAGAGCTGGGCCTACAGACACTGTGCACAGGCTGCCTATTATTACATGCCCCACCCTGTGCAATAAGAGTGGAGAGGACTTGGCAGCCACGTAAGACCTGGAGGCCTTTGGTTTACATGCTGTGAATCACAACGGTGGATGGAATGCTTGTGGTGGTCAGTAGACTAATGGCCCCCAAAGATGTGCACATCCTAATCCTCAGAACCTGTGAATATGTAACCTCACGTGACAAAAGGATAATTAAGGTAGAGATGGAATTAAGGTTGCTAAGCAGCTGACCTTAAAATAGGGAGATTATCCTGGATTATCTGCTGGCTTAATGTAATCACAAGGATCCCAAAATGTGGAAGAGAGAGAGGCAGAAGAAGAGAGTCTGAGGGAAATGTGATGATGAAGAACACTCGGGAAGATGCAGACGGCATTGCTGGCTCATGGAAGGTGGATATCCCGCCTCTGCTCAAATGTCTCCAGTGATAGGGAACTCACTCTTGACCAGAGAATCCATCCAGGTCTTGGACGGCTCTGCTTACTGAAGAGAACGTTCTGATTTTGCGTGTTCACCACCCTACTCTGCCACAGCGAAAACACTACTCTTCTCCTGGGCGCCTGCAGAGTGTGTTTGCTCCCATCCTCCACAACAGCCATTGAGAAGCAGGTGAGGACAGCTCCCGCGCCCCCTGGGTCTTCTCCTCTCTACGCCGAATGTCCTAGCCCTCCACCATTTCTAACATGACACGTCATGTCCCACATGTTTTCGCTCCAGCTGGGTTGTGTCACTTCTAATGGCTGTTCCCACAGCTTCATTGCTCCTCAGATGACCTGTGCTGTCTGGAGGAGTGGGTACTATTCCTCCTTCCATGGTAGGTACTGGATTTTTGCTAATCAGCCTTGGGTAGATGTTTTCCTAGGGGCTGAAACCCCTCGGGTCCACACTGGGCTTACTGTTGACACAATCACCATTTTTTTCATCACATGGAGGTTCTGAGACCCTCGACACACAACCAACCCTCATGTCATTCACTCATCCATTGACACTCATTGCACCCTTTCTTTGGGCTGTGCTGTGCTTCTGATTTTAGGGACACAGCAATGGACAAAGCAATGTCCTTGGCCTCACCTTCTGGAAAGTTCTGAAGGCCCATGCACAGTGTGTCAATTCATTTTATTGGAACTGGCCCTCAATTAGTCTGTGGAGCCCTCTGGGAGCTTGGTTCTTCTGCTCAGCATTTTCCCACTCAACTTTGACCAAACTTGCTCCTTCTTGGCAGTTCTCATCAGACCAAGTCCTGAGGACACCCAGCTCCCCGCATGAGACAGAAACACTGTCTTCCCCCAGTCTGTGTTTGGCCTGCAGGTGTAGGGATACTCTCTCTAGAGGCATCTGGACTGGGCATGACATTCTTTGACTCTCAGGTGCATATTTGCTCCATGAAAGCAGAAGGACCCTTGTCTCCTTTAACCTTTCTAAACTTATCTTCTCAATATCATTATAAAGGAAAAACAAAGCTGTTTGCTTCCTGGTCTACTCCAGTCATCTCCTAGAGAGCATGTTCCTAATATTAATCAAAATTTTTATTGGTCAAATGTTTGTTGTGCATTGTTTTGTTTGATGCCAGTAACAACCCTGCATGGTGGGTACTCTTAGTAGCCCCCTTCTGGATGAAGAAATGGGGCTTAGAAAGTTAAGTAACCTACGTAGGGATGGTTGCAGCTGGTAAGCTGAGGGGCTGGGATTTGTTCTCAAGTGTACCTGGCTCAGATCCTGGGCTTTTGAGCACCACGCTCCGTGATTGTTTTCACGTCTGTGTGTCCAGAGTTGAGTCCAAGGCTTATCATATTATAGGTAACCAAGAAATGTTTGCTGAAATAATGACTGCTTCAGGACATGTCAGGTGCGGGCTAGCTGGTTAGAGAGCTGCTTTCAGCCCATCATAATGTGTTCATATGATCAAGTTCCCCCTGAAAGGGAGTGGCCTAAGCATGTCCAGTCTAAGGGCAGTGGAAGCTAGAGTGGGGGCTCAGATATTATCCAGCCAAGGTTGCCAGGGTCAAATCATCACACCTGAGGTCAAGTGCAGAATGGAGGACAAATGACACACACACAAGTCTAGGGAGAGAAGGGAAGCTTGATAAGGAAGCAGGTAGGAGGTTGGAGACCAGGTAGGCTCTCCAGGGCTTCTGGTTCCATGGGGCTGTGATATGGCATCAGTGGATCCCCAGGGCTAGAGGCCTAGGGTCTTCTAAGACAATAGCAAGCCCCTTGATCTGAGATGAAAGCAGAGCCCTCTGGAAAGTCACTATTTTGCAGGATTGGATTGGCTTGGAGGCTAGTCCTATCTGGAGCTCTCCTCTTAAACTGAGACAGCTACTCCCGAGAAGTGGCTGCTCTAGGATTTCTGTGGAGGTTGGGAGCCCCCATCTCCAATAATGCATTTGATTATTGTTCTTTCAAATAAATGTGGACCAATGTCTTCATTTATTCAAAATTCATTCATTCTGAATCTGGAATCACTTGAGTTAGGTTGAATTTCACCTTCCTTTTTTTCTTGTAGTATAAGTGACACTGAAGGGAACTTCTGTAGCTCACTGGAGACAGTGATGGAGATTGGCACATTTCACTAAGCAGAGTTTTTAATTGGCACAGAGATTATTTATCTTTGGATACTGAATCCTCTCAGATATCTAACACTTTAGTAGTCATATAGAAGCTACTTTAATGACAATTACAGTTATTATTTCTGGGTGTTACCTACATGACAGGCACTGAGCTAAGAGTTTTATATGGAGTTTTCTTTTCCCTTCTTAATAATAGAGCAAGTGAAGAATCATAGAGGCGAAGAAGCTTGTTGAGGTCACACAGCGATCAGTTCAGTATTTGCAGCTTCCTCAACATGTCCCCATTAGGAGACACTCCATCAAGGTGTAAAAAGAAGACGAGCTTTAGGGTCAGGTGGAGTTCACAGCCTCCATCACCTCCATCATGTGCTCACAATGCCCTCTTGGATAACTTCTTTCACCTCCCTGAGCCTCAGTCTTATCAACTGTAAAACAGGAGTAATAAATTCTGTGATCTCAGAAGATCATGGTGGGTAAATTACTATTTCTTTGTAACACTATCATTTGTATTTGCTGACTTGTCTCTTTATTTGTTTTTGTTTGTTTTCACTAGGAGAATGTGAACTCCATAGGCATAGAGCCTGTTAATCTGTTAACTGTTGACTCCCCAGCATATAGTTGGAATTTGGTGAATATTTGCTAAGTGGCTGAATGAATGACATGATAACTAAAAATAGAACCCCTCATATACTGAGAGCTTACTGCCCTTTCTCCTCTGGAATTGGGTCCCTGTAGCTGGTGGGGCCCAGGAAGATTTACAAGTAGGGGGCAGGCGGACACAGTCAGCATTACATTATGTGCCCTTTTCCACAAGGCACATTGGTTTTTGAAATCAGCGTCTGGGGAGAAGAGGCAGTTTGATGGTGTTCACTAGGTATTGGCTTTTGTTTTCCTTGAACTGCCATAAAATCCCCCAAACATATGGCCTTACTTCTCCATGAGAAACGTTTATCTCATCATAGTGAATGAATTTTACTGAGTAGGACTGGGAAATCCATTAAATAATAGTAATAACAATTATAACAGCTTCCATTTATTGAGTGCTTGCTGTGTACCAGGGGTTATCATAAATACTTTATAGGATTTATTTAATTGTTAGAAAATGCTAAGAGGAGAGTAAAGTTGTCTCTCTTTTATATAAGGAAACTGAAATTCAATTTGTGCAGAATCACAGAGCTCATAAATGGTGGAACTGCAATTTGTACTGCAGGGTTTCTCGTCTCTTCTACTTCCCAACTGCAGCCTTCTTATCTGTAAGAAAGACTTCCGACATTCTCTTTCTCTCTTACGCCCTTGACCCTGACTATGAACAAAGGTCATTCCAGAACTAGAAAAGTGATCCTAAAAATGGACTTCAAAGTCTCTGCATCTTTCTTTGTTGCTAATGTTCTCTGGTCTTCACTTAGAACCTTCCACACTAACCCCGAGCAGTGGGTTGAATTGTATTCCTCCAAAACATAGGTTCAATTCCAATTTCCGACACCTTAGAATGGCATGTTATTTGGAAATATAGTAGAACCTCTATAAGTTGATAACCCAAGGGAATGTAACTAACTGGTCAATGTACAGAGATGGTCAACATAAGGCCTAGGCCTACCGTACTGACATGCATATGTGCTGTGTGTTTGGTCTATGAAAATTAGGTCAACTTAGGGAGGGGATCGGTGTAGGAGGTGGTCAGCTATGGAGGTTCTGCTGTATAGTCTTAGTTAGCTAATTTGAGAAGAGGTCATATCAGGTTAGGGAGGCCCCCAAATCCAATTTGTCGTTATAAGAAGAGAGGCCCCCAAATCCAACTGGTGTCATTATAATACACACAGACACACATGGAGGAAGGCCATGTGGCAATGGACTAGAGATATGATGTGATGGTCTCTTTCAACAAGACAGATTATGGTGACCCTTCTACAAACCTAGGCATGCTCAGGAGTTCCCAGAGCAACCATAAGCTAGGAAGAAGCAAAGGTTCATTCCTCGAAGTCTTTGGAGGGAGCATGGCCTTGATTTCTGCTTCTTGCTTTCAGAACTATGACAGAATATATTTTTGATGTTCTAAGCCACTAAATCTGTGGTGATTTTTTATGGGAGCCCTCGGAAACAGATACACCCTGATTCTAGAAATCTTGATTCTTTGGTTTCCCGCCCCAGAGTAATAGGAAAGCAGCAGTGTGGAGAGGGCTGTGATTGCTGCTGGGGTAGGCATCCTGGGATGGGAGAGAAGAAGAGTGCCAGCAGGTGGCGAACTGCAAGACTGGTTCAGAACACCCCATAAAAACAGGCAGGAGAACCGGAAGCACAGCTGCCTGGAGACACGTTGCAAACAGGAGCATTCCTGGAGGGTTCATGACGAGGGTAACAGCAACAACTCACTGTAGTGTGCCTTCAAGAGTGGAACTTTTCAGATCCTGAGTCGTACCGAGTCCCATGGATGGTAGTATTAAAGAGCTTAAGAGATTTATTCAAGGCAGGGAAATTAGAGGAGCAATGATAAACCCAGAACTGTGTAGTGATGCCGCTACATGATTAAGTCTAACAGGCATTCATTAAGAGCCATCTGCATACCAGGAAGCAGGATCTGTGAGTACCAGGACAGAAAGAACCGTCACACTCTCCCAGTCTCCAGGAGACTACAGTTTAGTGGAACAGACAGATAGGTAACAGATCAGCTCCCAGCAGGGTGAGAAACACATGGTGGAGGGAAGGTACACGGCGTACGTTAGCAGACCCTTGTCCCAGCTAGGGGGCTCAGCCAGAGGAGGTGGCTTCTGAGCCTGGCTTTGAAAGATTAGGAGTTAGGTGAGTGGAGAAGAGGCGTGAGTGATCTACACCAGTGGTCCTCAAACTCTTTGGCTAAAGGACCCCTTTACCAACTCATAAATTACTGCAGACCCCCCAAAGTTTTGTTATGTGGGTAACAGCTATCAATATTTACTGTACCAGAAATAAAAACTGAGAAATTATACAAAATATTTACAAGTTCATTAAAAGTAATAGTAAATCCATTATATGTGAATGTAAATAACATATAGATTTTTTTTTTCAGAAAATAACTTTCCAAAATAAAACAAAAACACTTTTAGTAAAAAAAAAATCTGTTTTATATTTCTACAAATTTCTTTAAATCCTGGCTTATGGGAAGACAGTTGGATCTTCCTATCTGGCTTTACATTCAATCTGTTGTGTTATGTTGCTTTGGCTGATGTGTAGGAGAGAACATCTGGCCTTGCACACAGGGGAAACAGAACAAGGAGGACCTGGGGACCCTCTGTGAAGATATGAGGATCTTGGGTGGGGGGGAGTCTTTAAGACACACGTTGAGATCTGCTATCCTAGGCAGAGTCCTTTCTTGATTGACAGAGAGGTCTTTCTTGTCCTGGTACTCACAGAGCCTGCTCCCTGGTGTGCAAATGGCTCTTAATGAATGCGTGTTGGATTTCACTAAACTGTGTTGTGGCATCATGGTGCTGGTTTAAATCCAAGCTCCTCTACCTGTCCTGAGTAAATCTCTTACCCTGAGCTAGGGCCAGGAGGTGGGCCACAGTGTGCATTGTTTGGGGAATTTATTACACAGAGCTCAGCATTACCAGAGTACTCTGAGAAAGGAACAGAATGGCAAGGGGGTCCCTGAAGTGGTGGTGGTGAGACCTGGATGCTTGGTGGTCCATGCTTCAACCACAGGTGATGAAAGCCACCAAAGCTTTTTGACCGGGAGCTCACTTGGGCAACCAGCATTTGGAGAGTTCTCTCTAACAACTGGAGAAAAGGCTTGGGGGGAAGGGCTGGGAAGGAAAGACTGGACGCTTCTGCAGTGGTCCAGGCAACAGAGGACCAGTTGCCGGATCGTCCTGGTGATGAGCCGTACCTGGGTTATATTGCAGCAGAGTCACACTTCGTACTTATGGCCCTGAGCCAAGGAGACAAGGTTAATCACACTGAATAGGCTGTTTTAAGAACAGACTAAATGTTTCCATTAAAATAATTAAAATCTTAAAACGTTTGGGGGCTCAAAGGTATATGTTTCAGTTACCTGGAAAATCTACTTGGTGAAACACTTCATTTTCTGATGATCCCAGAGAAATAATACGTTACCGTATTTCCTCTACACAACGGGTCTTGATGGCGAATGGACAGTTGAGCTAACAGATGGGGCCCAGACCTCCAGAACTGCCCCCACTTAGTAGCTCTGTGACTTCAGGTGCAGAGCTGGGGCTCCCTGTGCCTCAGTTTCTCCAGCTATAATAATTTCTACCCTGGAGATAAAGTGAGATCCTGATCCTGAGTCTACTGAGATTCAGTTGACATCATTTCCTCTCCTTTGACCATTGGGGCCAGTTTCCCCCACAGCACCATAGACAGTGTTCCTCCCACCCGGGGTGTGATTGACAGCATCTGAAGCTAGGTTCCCAGCCTGCTTTGAAACCTCCGGCTGTGTAGCTGGTCTTTGATCCACAGCATCCGTTTCTGTGATTGTCTATAAATCTTACACAGCTCACAATTGGGGATTTTGAGTTTGAAACATTTGCACCAAAATGCAGTGAATATAAATGGGGCCTATATAGGTTGGGGGAATCCCTCCCTTTACCACCCACAGGAGGCCTGAGAGATAGAACCTCCCTGGTGGTTTCCAGTGATGGCCACCAATGGTCTCCAAGACCTGCATTTCATGGAAGTGTCTTTGAGGATACCAGAGGGGCCGAGGAGGGGGGTCTTGGGGGTGCCAGGGCACAGGGCTCCTGAATTTCTGGTCCCCACCCCACTTCAGCTAGAGCTGCTGGGCCTAATGTGCACATCTGTGGGGGTGACACATTAGAATTTGATGACAAAACATGTTTTGTAAAATAACAACAATGGCAGCGGCAGTAGAGGCAAAATACCAGTTTGTAAGGCTCAGTGTCAGGAGACTGAGCTGTCAACAGCTCCCATAGGACCATTGAATCCCTCTGGGGTCTCCGTCCAGGCCACCTGCCATCAGGGGTTTGGGCGTGGCTTCCTGTCTCAGGGCTCAAAGGTTCTCTGACCTTGTCTTTGCAGGAATTCCACTGTCAAATCTTCTTTATTTCAGGAAATGCTCTGGCCCCAGAGTCTCCTGCTGCCAAATGCCCCTGCAGTACTTCCCAGTACAACCTCAGACTTCAGGGAGAAGCCCTGTGGGGGAAAGGGTGGTACCCAGGTTCAAATCTCACTTCTTCCCTATTGGCTGTGGGACTTGCGGTAGTCCCCTCCAACTCCCCGAGCTTTGGCCTTCTGATCTTTCAGCACAAAGATTTTTTTGGTAAGTGAGATCTAACATGCAGAAACTCCCAGCATATAATAGATGCGCAATAGACAGCCTGGTTTTTTGAAACCTAAAATATATCGAGTAAAATGAAGTGTGTACGTAGGGGGAGGTGGTGCAGAGGGAAGGAGCTAGGGGTGCAGAGTGGGTGCCTTTCTCTTTTTAGGGGGCAGTGAGGGTTCTCCCCAAGGATGTGTTCAGGAGGATCAGCAATTTCAGACACAAAATCCAAGCTCACCCCTGCCATCCTTCTATTTTCGTTCTTCTGCACTGGAGGATGACTAGTTATTAAAATGAAAAATTCTCTCCTCCTCACCCACAGCAGCTGTTTCATTATGTCTCGCATTTCTCTCAGTCTAAATGTTAGCTCTTGTCCTGGGCAGTAACTTTCCTAATTTCTTTAATGTATATATCTCTATTGACAATATGATGGATGATAACAGACTTCCGCCGGGGAATGAAGCAGTCTTACAGGCCCATTCCGACCTATTGGGAAAAGAGCGAGGATTAAATAACCAATTATAAATGAATATTTACCTGATAGATTAGGATGGTGACTTTAGAGCGGTCTTGCTCTATTAGGTAAATGATCTATGCTCCACAAAGGTTTATAAATATGTATTTCACTGAAAGACTCAAGTCTTGGCAATAATTAATATGCATTTCACAGCCTTCCATTAAAAACGTAGCCCTCCTCTCGATTTTTCAGAAGAAAATGAGCTTAAAATAATGCTGGAGCAAATCGGTAGCTTGTCTCCTGAGCAGCGTCTGGGAAGTGGCACTGTCAGATTAACTTGTCCAAAACGGCTCAGTCTCGTGGTGTTCTTCTTCCTGAGCCCCTTCTTATCACAGTTTTCTGTGGCATCTTTTCAGTGACAAAGTTAGAACCACGGACCCTCATTGGCTTCTGATTCCTCACGTGAAATTGTTCACAAAGTCTTATCCTTCCCCCACCCTGTTTCAATATTTTCTTGCTGTCCGGGTTTGGTTTCTATCCTCAAAATCTACACATGTCACCGCTCTACTCAGAAACACTCCCCAGCCCTGGGCAGCTTTGAGAGCATTTCCTAATGTGTATTGTTTAGGTCATGAGATCAACCTCATGAGATCGCTCCTCGTGAGATCTCTCTTTTAAAATAAAAAAAAAGAGAGAGAGATGTTATGACTTAAATATTTGGGAACTATTATGTCGTTTGTATTCTTTCTTGAAAATTCCAGTGTGTATTAAAATGTTCAAGGCTCTGAGAAGTCCTGTAGTTTTAAACCCTGGTGTCTCCCAGGCTTAGTTTTGTAAAGCCTACTAGCATCTGCATGGAACTATTGTTTCTGGCTCCCAAGGTAAAGTCCAAATTCCTTCTCCTGGCCAATAGAGCCCTTTGTGACCTCCTGGCTACCTTTCCCAAATACATCACAGATCAGTCTTCATTCTCAGAATGTGGAATCTCTGCTCTTCACTTCCTCCTCTGAAACTTTGCCTTGCAAACTCTTATTTAAACTTCAAAATACCACTTCTACCCAACTGCCAATTCTCTCCCCTTTATCATTTTCACATTTTTTTGTGCACCTCTGCGATGGTGCTATTTTTATTTCAGCTTTTTCTGTTTGAGTTGCTTGTTTATTTCCCTATTTTGCAAGCAAGACTGGAAAAGTTTTTTTATTATTATTATTTTTTTCTCTGTTCCCTCAGCCTAAACAGTTCTCAGCATGTAGCTCATACGAAATGAGTATTTGCCGAAGAAACACGCAGATCAAATCACCCAAAGTAAGTTCTTACTGCTCTCTTTGTGTTTCTAGCTTTCTATGCACGATCGTATGAATTATTTAAGCAACAGAACCTGAGGGAAAAGCGGATGCCTCATTTTGTCCAGTCTCATCACTGCAAAGAGCGCCGTGCCGGAAGGAAAGACTCAGCCTTCTCCCCATGCCCACCCCCTCTCTGGCCCTTGATGAATGAAGCTCGTTGACTCATCGCTTGAGAAGCACCAATGTGATAGACTCGTTTGAAGGAGCTATTGGATATTATTTTAACAGTGATATTAACATTATGCTCCCATTGTAGATTTCCTGATTCCTTATGTCAGAGAAAGTGCTTTTAGCCTTGGCTCAGAGGCAGTGATATTGGAATGAATGCTCTTCCAATGGTACCTGGACTCCCATGAATATAAGATGCTTTATCTCTGGGGACCATCAGAGGGGCAAGCCAAGCTTTAAATAAATAAAATGAATGCTCTCGTCATGCAGAATACCTTCGAGCCAAGCATTATAATGTGGACGGGAAGCATGATTGTGGATAGACGTGCGAGAGGGTCGTGTAACAGAGCAGGAGGCCACAGCTCTGCATCACAGCAACAGACCTTCTTAATGGGATCCTGGACAGGGCGGTGACTTGCCTCTATAAACCCATCTGTTTTATTGTCCGAATGCCATTTGTACATTTATGGAGGAGCTTCTTTAACTGGAGGGAAATACTAATTGCTAACATTTTAAATATCCAGTAGCTAGGCATCCTGTCCAGTCTCTCTCTCTCTCATTCTCTTTCTCTCTCTCCCCCTCATGTGTGCCTACACAAGTATGTGCAAGGTCTAGAGAAACCCCAGTCCTCAACTGATGAAAATCATTGATCACAGCCAAGGGAGGCTGGTGTCACAACCTCTTGCTGTCTTCTGTGGGGAGCAGGGGCATGTTCAGTGTATCCACTTTAGTTAAAACAGTTCCCTTTTCATTAGCTGTTTCTATTGCCTGAAAGAGTCCCCAGAGGGCTGGACATGACCCTGATCAGCTGGTGATGGGCAAATTTCCACAGAGAGGCCACCACAGCATCTGCCCTGGGCCTTTTAGAACCCAGAGTGGGAAGTCTATTCCTGTTTTAGTTTTGTTTCAGTTTTGCTTTAGTTCATGGGTCAGAAAGTTAGGGCCTAAGGGCTACCAACCTGCTTTGTCATTAGCATTTCAATGGGACTCAGCCACCAAGTCTTATCTGTGGCTGCTTCCAGGCCACCAGGACAGAGGGGAGTGGTTGCAGATATGACAGTGTCCATTGTGAGTCTAAGGTATTTGCTTCCTCTCCCCTTACAGAGGAACTGCAGACCCCTGGCCTACATCAGGACTGAATTGGGAAGGATCTTGGAGCTGCCCTCCCTTGCTCCCTGAGTATTTTTTCTGCAGCTTTTTGCATAAACATCTGCAGGAAAGCTCCCCCTGGGCAGGCTGATTTTCAGAGCTGTTTTTCAGAGGTCTGTCTACCCTTGTCTCTCAACCTTCTTGGAATCTCAAATGTCTCAGTGTTGAACTTCAGAGCTTCTCACCAGCAGCCGTGCACCCCTTTTCTCTTTCATGCCTTACTCAACAGTGGGAAATGCAACTTGCCTGTCTGGAAAGGTCCAAGATGAATCTGCATGTTCCACAGAGCCACTGTGCATCTCACAGCCTGAGTGTTGGTTGGCACGACCCTGGCTGCTCCACTTGAGAAGCCCATGATGAGTTGGAACTGGCGTGGATGTAAGGCCAGAAGGCTAAGGTTTAGAGTGTCAGTCTATCACTCAACAATTATTTACTGAGACCTATTTGGTTCCAGTGACTCTGTTAGCCACCGGGGATATGGAGTTGTCAAAACTAATTCCTGCTCCTTGTTGCCATGCCTGTGGGGGAGACAGATAAACAAGGGGAAACTCTAGTGTAATTTTGTAGTGTGGATGGTGCATGTGGGTGAGACCTCTATCCCCATCAAGTGGGGCTCTGGAGGGCTTCCTGGAGGAGGTGCTTAAGATCCAAAGGAGGACTAGATGGAAGGAGAAGCAGGAGAGGGCATTTGGGCAGATAATTACTAAGGGTCTGCTATCCCTTCCGCCTCCTACCTACCTTCCTGCTCTGTAAGGTGGGCCTTTGTGCCTTGGAACTTCTCAAACTTCAATGTCCATGAATCACCTGGGTGCTTGTTAACATCCGTATTCTGATCTAGCAGCTCTGGGTGGGAACTGAGATGCTGTGTTTATCACAAGCTCCAGAGGGTATCCATGCTGCTGGTCAAGTGACCACATTTGGAGTAGAAAGGCCTCAGAGGATTTTATTAATTCAACCAATATTTATCAAGAATTCACCCTGTGCCAGGCATTGCACATGCTCTAATAGAGCAGGGATATGGGAGTCAGAAATAGCCACGTCCCACAGTGGTCTCAACGGGTCAGGGAGAACAGAGAGTGTGCTAAGGACCACACAGATGAGCACCACTGGGAGAAGTCTGAGGACCAGAGGGGCATAAACTCAGGGTATTTGACTTGTTGAGGGCAAGCTGTTGAAATTAGGAAATGCTTTTCCTGCAGGTATTTAAGGCTAAAACTTGGTTATCAAAATCCTCCTCTCCTACTTTGGGACCTCATAAAGAATTTGCTTCCTGTATGCACATAAACTCTGTTCCAGAAATAACTGGGAAGAGCCAAGTGAGCTCAACCGTCACACTGACAATGAACTTGCAGGCCATGAGACCTAGGTTTGGCTCTGCCTAACACTGTTCAAACTGATCCTTTCATAAGACTGCTCTTAAAAACCCTTGCTTCCTACAGGTTTTCCCAAGTGTCTCTCACCGCCTTTAGATTCTAAGTGTCCTGGGGCTGAGGCCCGGCTTCCAGCACCTTTTACTCAGGCACCTGGAGCACTGGCTCATACAAGTCAGACTTGTCATCTTGGACTAACTTTGACGGTGACATGTGGACTTTGCCTTCAGAGAGGGTGCCTATTTGGTCCTGTGTATGCTGCACTCGCCAGAAAATAAAAGGCTGTAAGAAGTGTGCTGCTGTCCTGGTGTCTTTTCTGGCGCTGGGTGAACAGAACCCAGTTCTGTTCCCTTCAACCTTCCTAAAACTCAGGTTGAACGCCCCAAGTTCTTTCTGCACAGGTGATGTGGAGAAGCCTGTGGCTGCCTTTGCGGTGCACCTACCAGTATGCACAGGCTCAGTGCCAGGCGCCAGCCACCTCTCTGTTCTGCACAGCCATCCTTCTCGGCGGTCATCGGTGTGGCCTCATACAGGCAGGCTGAGATGTTCATGAAATACTTATCTGGCTGTTTTGAGGAATATTTGGCAAGAAGAGGATTAGCATGGAGCAGGGTTGGAAAGAACAGTGAAAGGTTATGTGGGAAAAACATGGTCAAGCCTCTTTGGAGAGAGGCTGTGCAGGGCAGGTCTGGTGGCCTTGGGCAAGCTCTTCTCCCTCTTCCTGCTTCTAGTTCTCAAGAATAGCTCTAGAATGTGCCGGGATGCAACCTCTAGAGATAAGGGAAGCTGGCAGAACAGCCTAGGCTCTGTTCCAGTTCCTTCAATACTTGGCCCAGCAAAGCACGCTACCTGGGCTGCAAACTCATGGGATGAAGGGGGACATTAGAAGTGAAAGTTCCCTGGCAAGAAGAGGCGGATGGAGGGGTCCTGAGAGGAATAGAGCCAGGCTGAGGAAGATGGATCGCAGCATCCTGCCAGATGCGGTGGCACCAACCTCACAGGTGCCAGGAGGCCTGTTCGTGTGAGAGTCAGCTGGGGCTGACCCAAAGAGGTGTCATTTCTCAACAGATTTGTGAGCAGTCTTTACTTGATTTTATTTAAATGTTCTTAACATTTTACTTTATTATGCGGTAGAAGGAAAATAAAATCTTTTCAGTAGACTTGTAATAAAATTTCCATGTACGAGTTTCTTTGGGCTGCCATACACAGTAGGAAGCTTAAAACAACAGACATTCAATTTTCCACAGATCCGCAGGCCAGAAGTTTGGAAGGAAGGTGTTGTGCATGTCCTGCTCCCTCTAAGGGTCTGCGGGAAGATCCTTCCTTGCCTCTTCTGGCTTCCAGCTGGCCCTGGAAATAGCACTTCATCTTCACATGGTCATCTCTGCCTGTGTCTCCTCTTGGTGGGTGTCTGTCTCTGTATTTCCCTGTTCTAAAAAGGACACTGGTCATATTGGATCAGGGCCCACCCTAATGACCTCATCCTAACTTGTTTACATCTTCAAAAACCCTAATTCCAAATAAGGTCAGATTCATAGATGCCAGGGGTTAGGACTTCCTATCTTTTAGGGGGGATGCAATTCAACCCTTAACACAACACATGACGATTTTAATTTATTTTCTTTAGATGGTTTCTTTTCTTTTCTTTTTTTTTTTTTTTTTTGAGACAGAGTCTCAAGCTGTTGCCCTGGGTAGAGTGCTGTGACATCATAGCTCACAGCATCCTCAAACTCTTGGGCTTAAGTGATTCTCTTGCCTCAGCCTCCCAAGTAGCTGGGACTACAGGTGCCTGCCACAATGCCCGGCTATTTTTTGGTTGTAGTTGTCACTGTTGTTTGGCAGGCCGGGGCTGGATTTGAATCTACCAGCACTGGTGTAATGTGACTGGCACCCTAGTTGCTGAGCTATATGTGCCGAGCCTAGATGATGTTTTATAGTATTATCTAAGTGCTGTATTTAAAGTAACCCAAGAAACCTCTATATGCTTTTAAAATATACACAGAGGTTTTCCTATCCAGCCATTTTTAAAAGGCTGTGGGAGGATCCTGCATTGTTCTAATACTCAAAGCCTAGGTCATAGGGAACTTTCCAAATAGTGAGGACCACAATCCTTCTCATATTTTGATGTGGATTTGTTGATGAGATTAGACATACCACTAGTATCCAGCAGTGGTATTATAATGATATTGCATGAATTTAATAATATAGTTGCCTTATTTATATATTATGTAGTATCATGTATAAAAATACTGTTTATGCACTTAATTAGGAGAAAATACAGGAAAGAGACTTTTTAAGTAAAACTTACATTTTTGTAAGTCACCAGCTTTCTTTTTCTAGTATAAATCTAAAATTCTGTATTTACTTTCATCTTACAATTTTCCATTATGATTCTAAGAGTCTGTAATTACACTCATCTTACAAGCACAGACGTAACATATACACTTGTCATTAAATTATTATAAATAATTCAACTTGTTCCTCATCACGGGTAAAATTATATTAAGTTAAAAGAAAAAAACAAAAATACAACCTAAGGCAAGAAAATTGATTTCTCTACAAATGGTCCATGGATAGAAGGATTACCTTTTACTTTCATCTTTATACCACATTGTTAAAATAGACATTGTCAATAGTCAAATTGTGAAATGCCAAATTACATTCGTGAATGACGTAATCTTTGGAGAAAATGGTTTTATTTTGTATTTTAGAAATAATGCTTTTCTCCATCTTGGTGGGGAGCCCACAGCTCAGGTCAGTGTTTCTCAGAGAATTTATTTCTATCAGGATCACCTGGTGATGAGTGGAGGTAGGAGGAAGTGATGTTGGCTAAAAACTTAGATTACTGGGTGGTGCTTGTGGCTCAGGTGGTGGGTTCAAACCCCGCCTCAGCCAAAAAAACTGAAAAAACAAAACAAAACACAAAACTTAGATTACTAGGTGCACCTGAGACCTACTATGGGCCGGGGACCAGTCTCTGGTTTATGAGCAAGTGATGCTTATACTTAAATAGTTTGAGAATCTCCCACCTGGGCCTTTGGAAGCACAGTTACTCACCTGGTGGCCGGTGACAACAGAGGATACAAAGTCTCAGCCTCTAGAGCGGCCTTGTACCCCGAGACTTATATGCATATCCATCATGTGACTCCAAACAGGGCACCCCAAGGACTCTCTGCTCTGCTGCATGTAGACGCAGGGGCTCTCGGCAGAGTTCTGCCTCCCAGCTGCAGGCTGTGCTCTTGAAAATAGGTGCTGTCCTTATCCGTCCTGCACGTTTTAGTGGTTCTCTCCTGCCTGAGCCCCGGCCACAAGGAGTCTTCCCAGGAGCAAATGCAGGGAAGACAAGGTGAGGACTGACATGCAGCTTGCATCCCCCTGACCCCAGGCTGCCCGATAAAATACAGAACACCCAGGAACATCTGAATTTCAAATAAACAGTAAGTACTGCTTAGATGTACTCATGTTCCAGATATTGCACCAGCCATATGTATACTAAACAATTATTTGCTGTTTATCCCCAATTCAAATTTAACAGAGCATCTTGTATTTTTTACTTAATCTGGAAACCCTATATCCTGATACTTTTCAGGATTAAGTGGGTCCTGAAAAGGCCCCGGAGTTGAGTCTCCACCATCACAACCCTGGGAAAACAAGCATCCTGGACTCTTTTGCTGTAGGTCCATTAGCTGCTGCCAAGTTCACGTTGGGGCAAAGAGTCCGGGTTTCCATGTTCTTTGGAAAATATCTGGTTTCCAATTTTGCTCTAATCTAGATTTTTATGATCTGTAGGTACTTGAATGATTTTGACATAAACTGTTTTTATAGCATTACCCCCCCTCCCCTTCATGACAGTCTCAGCCTTCACTGATGAAAGGCTAATTTGTGAGTATGTTCTCCTCTGGTGGTGATGCAAGTATCCTGAGGGTTCAAAGGTCAGTGCCATGTTTTCAGACCCAGCCAACTCTTCACTTAGAAGGTGGAGGTAAGTGAGCTGTTACCCAGGAGTCCTCTCTTGGTTTTTTATTTTTTAATTTTTTTTTTATTATTTATCTCATTTCTTAAGATGACATTTAGCATTCCTGAAAAGGCCCTCCCTGCACTTTGTCATAGCGTATCCTTTGTCCCAGTCCACTGTGGTCCTCGTGATGTCCCAGCCATTCTAAAAAGTTCCCTTGCAGCTCACCCTCCTCGGCGAAGCTCCGAGGGGAGAGGGAGAAACAGGCAGAGTGATCTACAGAAAAGTAGTAATAATGATAATCTCAGGGAAAAGATAGAGTAGCAGCTAAAATATTATAATCCAAACAATGTTATGGGTAATTTTCCCCTTGTAACCCGAGGACAAAAAGCTTTATTACGTCCTTAAACTTCAATATTGCTCCAATTAAGTTTCAGCTTAGAAATCAGAGCTCCTGGTCTATGTTCCATTTAAAAAATGTAGCCTTTCTTATGCTCCCTAAAGAATCATAGGAATAACTTTTTATTCTTCTTAATCGCTCTTATTTTTAGCATTTAAGGGGGAGAGGAGAATATTAACCGTAGATGCTAACTCATGAGTTCTTGATGTGGTGACGAACACATCTTAAACAATACTATTTTCTTACAAAAAGCAGGAATGACAGCAAACTAGCAGGCTATTTTTTTTTCTTGTCGCATTTAACTTTTCTACCTCACAGCCCAGATAGCTTTTTTTAATCAAAGCAGGTAATGGAAGAACAGTCTGTACCCTCAAATGCAATCATATTTAATCATATTTAATATCCTTATTTCTCAGCTGATCAAACTTTAAAAATTTGAATGCTTTGCTTTGATTTAGGACTCTGCAGAAGTCTAATAAAGAAGTGCATTCCTTTGTTGTTACTTGGAGAAGAGAGTGTCCTGGGCCGGGAGTCTGGACTCCAGGTACCGACCAGGGCTCTGCTAGCAACTTGTAGGTAGACTTGCTGTGAGTCCCTGCGTGGGTCTGCATCCTTACCTCTCGAAGGGGTGATTTAGCGTAGATGCCCACTTTCATTTCATGATCCCCTGGATCTGTGAATGCTGATGTGGATTCAAATGGCATCTCTCTTTGGCCTCCTTTTGCTTTGCCTGGTGCCTGCACACAGCAGCCGTGCCATAAATAAGGGAAGACCAGATTGAATATTAGACAGCCACTAAAACGTTTTAGGTTGATTTATCTGAAAAATGGGCAAACTGCTAGAATGTTGGGTGAAAAGTCAACCACAAAATGTTTCGAGCAGTGATGGCTAGTTTAAGTGCTGCCTCTTTCAGCCACATAGGGTGTCTGGTAGCACGTTAAGGGCAGGAGGTGTCCAGTGAGTGCACATGGCCCCTGCCTTCCAGCAGGGTGGGGTGGAAGGGCTGGGGCTGGTATAACAGTGTGTGTTGGGGTGGGGGTCCCTGACACAGGTGGGGGAGGACGGGGTGAGGTTTGCTCCCAGGGAAGAGCTCCGAGGGCGGCTGAGGGAAGAGCAGGGCATCCCCAGGTAGAAAGGGCAGATGCTGCAGCTCCCAAGTGGGGGCAATCAGAACGTGGAAAGGATGGGAGTGAACAGGAAAAAAGGGTGGCTGTCGTGATAGGGGAGGAAATACCAACAAGAAAACTTTCCTAAGAAAAAGTAGAGAGCTAGAGGGAGTCCAGAAAGCTCTATCTTAGTGGTGGAAGAGCAGGGGTCCTGAGTGTAAGGTTCCATCGGGGAAACTGAAGGTCTTGGATGTGACTCCATTTTCCTTTCCAGGGCCCCACATGGCAGGTTTGTATCCAGCTGAGGGAGCCTGCCTGGCCCTCTCTGAGACTGGACACACAAGGGTACTCGGTGGAGTGTGGACTGGATTGGCATCAGCTCCCACAACACCAGAGCTGATCAGTTGCAGCCATTTGTTTGTCTGCCCCCTACTTTAATGTCTATCCTCTTACTGTATCCGTTTGTTTACTTTTAAAAATTATTCTATAACTCTTCCTCTAGGAAGGAAGCCTAGCAAAATGGGCTTCGGAGTCAGGCAGTCCTTGATTCAAACAGATGCCCCATCACTTATTATAATAGTTTTATGACCTTGGACAACTGACTTTGCCTGGTTAATCCTTTTTTCTCATTGGCAAAACAGAATGAGATTACCCAACATATGAAGCACTCGTGAGGATTAAATGAAAAAGAAAAAAAAGCCAGGCTCCCTGACCATTAGCTTCTTCCCTCTTTTTCCCCACTCTGCCTTGAAGGCAGACTTTGTTTGTGTAACCCCCTTTGTCTCCAGGGCCAGGGCAGTGGAGAGAAAGAGGGGAACTCATGCCGTCACTAAGTCATCCTGGAATCAAGTATTTACTGAGCACCAGCTAGGTGCTAGAGGAGCGCAGGAGTCAGAGAGAGATGCCCAGCACCTGTCTGAAGACTCACTACCCTGTGTCCCTCCCATGCTTCAGGATTGGAAGGAGAGTGTAAGCCCTGAGAACTATGCAGACAGCACAGATCCCACACCATAAGCTACTCGTGCCTGGCCCTGTGCTGAGAGCTGGGAACCCACAAATGTTCCAGTCCTTCAAGGCTTCCTGAGCCCATGATTCCTAAATGTTGAAGGATGCATGGAAGTTTGCAACTCAGTTAACTAGCAAATATCCTCAGGGGCACCTGCTATTTGTCATGCACTGTTGCTGGTGGTGACATCCAAAGCCATAGACTATGGCTCTTGTTTTCAGGGAGCTTTCTGGGGAGATGATTTAACCCAAAGAACTTTCTGGCAAAAGAACTGCTTGTACCAGACAACATGGGTAAGAGATGGTAAGGGAAGGCACAGGCAGGGGCAAGGATTGTTCTGGGCTGAAATAAACTGGGAGGGCTTCCCAGGGGAGGTGACATGAGGGAGATCAGAATGAGGGGGCTCCAGAGCAAGAGTGTCATCTATCTTGACTAGAGTGGGGACCCCGAAAGATCTGGAATACAGCATCATCCTACTTTGCTGGTTTTTTTCCTTCAGTAGGTTCAGAGGACACTTGTAGAGTCACACTGCCCCATCTATTTGGGAGGTGAGTCTCATCTCCATGTGGCTTGGCGAGCACCCTTGTCAACCTGTGCTTTTGATACGTAGGGGTGGAGGATGTTGCCTCTGAAACTCCACGGTTGCATGAGAGGGGAGGCACTGAGCCAGCTGGAATGATGCTAAGGCCCTGTTGGCTCATCTTTTGTTCACACAGGGCCAGGGAACACCCAGGCTGGGGTGACAAGTAGTTATGTGTCAGGAGTTACTGGCTCTCATTTTTCCTCCTGCCTCCCCAAGAAGCCCACTCATAGGAGTTCATCCATATATGCCACAATTATAATATATCACAGCAAATCTACAAATCCATTACATTGTTCCCATTTTATGGATGAAGAAACTGAGGCTTAGGGATATTGATAAGTTGCCTAAGGTCACATTGCTACTATGTCAGGTTTTGAACTCCAACGCCTAGACTACCGTGTTCCCATCTTCCATGGCTAACATGAGAAACCGAACTCCCAGGGACATTACCCAGGATAGGGATTGTAATCCAGCCTCTGTTCCTGGGTTTCTCCAGGTTTACTTCAGTGACTCTTTGCTAAACTCCAAGAGTGGGCTTCTTGGAGAGGCAGGAGGAGAAATGAGGACCAGTAGCTCCCAACACACGACCATGTATCACCCAGGCCTGTGCGTTTTCCTGGCCCTGTGTGAATGAAGGATCAGCCAATAGAGCATTAGTATCATTCCAGCTAGCTCAGTGCTTCCCTCCCATGCAACCCTGGAGTTTAAGAGGGCTGCCCCCAGTGTCTGCTGAAGTCTGTCTGAATCCCATCTTGAAGTAAAATGGTCCAGGAATGTGCATGTGCAGAGCACATAACTTGTCTCACATCAGTTTCCTCTTCTTCCAAATGGGCTGGTAATTCTTGTCTGGACGTCTTTTCAATGCTAATTTATTCTGCAATCTTTCTCTAAAATACTCACTGAAGAGTCAGACAGAAAAGGTGCTGCAGAGTTATGCTTACTCTCCAGGAGACGGGAGCATGTGGGTCAGAGTGAGGGATGGTGTCAACTCGGGCTGTGTTTCCTCCTCAGGGCTTTTGGTGTTTCTTCCCTCATAGGCAAAGGCACTGACTCCACAGCCTTGGCAACCAGGTGCCAGCTTCCCAGGTTCTCAAAGAAACACTGTCAATGGGAATTTAAAAAATGAAGTCATCAGCTTCTTTCTTTCTTTTCTTTTCTTACTTTGAATGAATATGGCCCATTCATTTTTTTTTTTATTGTTGGGGACTCATTGGGGGTACACAGAACCAGGTTACATTGATTTCATTTGTTAGATAAGGACCCTTTTATAATTGTGTCCCACCCCCAAAAGGTGTATCACACCCCTTGTCCCCCCATCCCTCCCCTCCTTCCCTTTCTCTGCTCTCCCCATCCCCCAACCCCCACCATGTACTAGGACATTAATTGTCCTCATATCAGAATTGAGTATATAGGGTTCTTGTTTCTCTATTCTTGTGATGCTTTACTAAGAATAATGTGTTCTACATCCATCAGGTTAATGCAAAAGATAGAAAGTCTCCCTCTTTTTTAGTGGCTGAATAGTATTCTATGGTATACATATACCACAGCTTGTTAATCCATTCCTGGGTTGGTAGGCATTTAGGCTGTTTCCACATTTTGGTCATTGTAAATTGAGCTGCAATAAATAGTCTAGTGCAAGTGTCCTTGTGGTAAAAGGATTTTTTTCTTCTGGGCAGATGCCCAGCAATGGGATTGCAGGATCACATGGGAGGTCTATCTTGAGTGCTTTTAGGGCTCTTCATACTTCCTTCCAAATTTCAGGTTCAAAAATGGTCTGGAAGAAGTTGTGCTTACAGCCCTGGTAAGCATCCTCCATACTGGCGAGCTGGAGAGAAGGATCGTTCTATTACTCCAAGCCAGAGGTTGCACTTCCTAGCTCCCCTTGCAGCTAGGTAGGGTCATGTGACTAGGCATATTAGTTTCCTATTGTTGCTATAACAGATTCCTACAGACTTAACGGCTTAAAGCAACATAATTTTATCTTCTTATAGTTCTGGAGGTTGGAATTATGATACAGCTTTCACTGGGCTAAAATCAAGGTGTTCACAGGGCTGTGTTCTTCCTGGAGGCTTCAGGTTAGTATCCATTTTCTTAACCCTTCTGGCTTCTATAGGAGGTTGACATTCTCTGGTTTATGGCCAGCCCCTTCTTTCATCTTTAAAGCTATCACTTCTTTGACTCTTTTTCTGTTGTAACATTTCTTTCTGAATAGATATAGCCAGGAAATCCCTACACAATTACATTGAGCCCTCCTGGGTAATCAAGGATGTCTACTAATCTTAAGATCCTTAACCTTAAACATTTCTCCCACAAAATATCCTCCTCCATGTAAGGTAACATACTCATAGGTTTCGGGGATTCAGGCATGGACATATTTGGGGGCTGTTATTCTGCTATTCCTGTGGACAATGGGTTATAAGAACAATGGTGTATTCAACTTTTGTTACTTCTGTTTTTTATACTTAAAAATATAGCTGCAGGCCCACTATGCTTCTCTCACCCCCAACCTGCAAATTCAGACCTAAGGCCAAAGAATTGCACTTGACTATGAGATGAGAACAATTGGGCCACCTAACTTAGAGCCGGATATTGAAGTTGCAAATTGAGGGCGGCAGAGACACCCCACCAGATTGGGACCCCCAGGTAGAGACGCAGAGCTCCCCTACTGCTCTGGGCTATTACATGTGAGAGAAATAAAAGCCTCTTATGTTTAAGGCAGTATCATGGGGACTCAGTGTTACAGCCCCGTACCTGTACTTTTCCTAATATAGACTCCAAATAGAGATTCAGTTGAGTTATGGAAATATAAAGAAATGGGTTATTTCTTGCTCCCTGAATACGTGCAGGCTTTGGGAAAGGATGCCTGCTATGTAGACAGTGGTGACACTGAGTGCTGAGCACTGTGATAATGGGCCAGGGAGGGGTAGGGGAACCCAGAGCCCAGGCCTGGCTGGGCAGCAGTGGGTAGGGGAAGAGTTTGCTGGTCAGACAGGATGGAAAAGTATTCCTGTCCTTGAAGAGTTGGCATCTGCCCGGAGCCAGTGCTGCCTGTAAAACCTGTGGTTTGCGCTTTCTCTCAGGTAGCTTTTGCTTTGCCTTCAGGCCTCTTTGCTTTATGCCCACAGACAGGATTGGTTTGGCACTGAAATTGGCCTTGCCTCAGGCTGGCTGACACAGGTTAATTTTCAGGGTCGGACTGAAATGTGTACCCAAGGCCCCTACTGGTTGCTGAGCCTCTTCAGGTGCTTGTGTTTCTGGCTCTAGAGCTGCAACTTGGGTTCAGCTGTCTAACTCACCAGGGTCCCCCACATCAAATATTGGGTTAGTGGTGACCTGGCATTTGCTTATGCACCACTAGTGATGTTGAACTCTCTATTCCGTTCACTTATCCATTTCATGCAGCTCTCATATTCTAACAAAGGGGAGCACTTGGGTGCCAAGAAAGCATGGAAGCCAAGAACCAAGGTCAAGATGATTGCAGGCTGGAATCAGAGAGATCTCCTGCCATCCTGTGTCAGTGATGCGTCCATCAGGTACACTAAAGTGACTCTGAGTATCTCAAGCAGAAAGAGACATGCAGAGGGCATCAGAGGATTTTGAAGGGATTGGAAGACCTGGGGTTGTGAAGATCAGAGAAGCAATAGCTAGAACTTAGGAACTCAGGGGTTGAAGAAATCACAGCACTTCTGCCCCTGCTAAGACCTCATGACAGCTGCCTGCAAAAGTGTGGGCAGGAAAGTGTGGGTGCCTCATGTTCCTGTGGGGACAATAAAGGCTCCTGCTTCTCTCCCACCTTCTAGATCTTGCACAAGTACCTCTCACTGGAAGACCTACTGGGTAACCCCACTGGTCACAGAGGCTGAGAAATGTGTTGATAGGTTTTGGGCTGCCAGTCCCTGCAAGAGAGGAGATGGCACAGAAAGGAGCGAGGGGTCGTCCAGTGCAAGTTGCCTACTCTGGACACTGTGCCGCCATCTTTCTTAGCATGAGTGAAGAGCAGTTGAACAAGCACACAGCACCCCGAAGAACCACATAGGTGAGTTTTTATGTAAGCTACACATACCTAAATGTGAGATCAAACCAAATATCATATAATCCCTTGTTTTCTCTGTGAAAACATTCCCCCTGAAATGATTTTTATGACTACTTAAGAAATAATCTGGAATAATCAGTTTATTAATTTACTAATATATGCTTAAGGTCATATACAATATAAAATGATAACTTAAAAAAGTTTCTTTTTGCTTTCTCAAATGTCATGACATTTCCATATTATTTACATGTGATATTTACAAGTATGTTTACATGTTACTTGAAGCTTATATATGCTACCTTGGCCCCAGTAACATCATTATCCGAATAGTCTGAGATGTAACCCTCTACATTTGTGTTTCTCTGGAGAGTGTGTCTCGAGCCACGGGTGTTCATTCATGTGACATTATGTCCATTTAGAAAAATTATCCTCTAAGTGTTCATTTGGGATCTGTGCTTCTTTTGACATGGCTGTTAAATGGCTTCTTTAAAATGATGCTCAACATTTATAGTTGTGAGCTCATCCCGTAAAAGGGATGACTAAATCCCTGGGACATTTCTTTGCCTCCTTTATGGGTGACCTCTCTTCAGCATCCCAAATTAGCCTGGCCCTGAGGTCATTTCAGGCTATTGTATCTTTCCCAGGTGTGGTGGCCCCTTACACCTGGGCTTGCACAGAATGCAAAGGGGAATAAACACATACTCGTGTTTATGTACGAGCTTGTGTGTACATGGGTGTATACATTTGTGTGATGCTTTACAAAAGTTCTTTTCATGGGCCTCATTCATTCCTTCATCTTTATTCATTTACTCAATACTATTGTTTCCATTCTTTAAAAAAAATTTTTTCTTTTTTTTTTTTTGAGACAGAGCCTCACTCTGTTGCCCAGGCTGGAGTGCTATGGCCTCACCCTAGCTTAAACTCTTGGGTTCAAGCCATTCTCCTTCCTTGGCCACCCAAATGGCTGGGACTACAGGTGCAAGCCACAATGCCAAGCTAACTTTGCTTTTTTTAGTAGAGATGGAGTCTCACTCTTGCTCAAGCTGGTGTTGAACTCCTGAGCACAAGCAATCCACCTGCCTCAACCTCCCAGAGTACTAGGATTACAGGCATTAGCTGGGCCATAATTTTCATTCTGAAATCCTGAGTGGCTTCCCATCACCCTTTGAATAAAGCAAAGCTCTGTTACAAGATCTGCAGGGCTCAACATTACCCGAACTTGGCTCTTCTCTTGCTCTACCTTCCATCTCTGTCCCCAGGGTGTCACCAGCACAGCTTTCTGCCTTGATCACATCTGCTTAGCCTGCCTTGGAGCATGGGTGCCTGTGCCCTCTGCATGGAGTGTTTGTCCCAATCTGTGCCAGCCAGATTCCTGTCTCCCTTCAGGGCTGTGCTCACTGAGGTCAGCTCTGCTCACCCTCTTGAGGGAAGTAGCTCCCATCCTTGTCACTCCCTTTGGGGTCTTTCTATTTGATTTTGTTTATTGCACATTCATCCCTATCTGATGGCTTATAGTTTAGATGTCTCTTGACTTACCTGTGGTTAGAATCCTCCCAGTAACATAAGCTTTGGTGAGGAGGGGGCTCTGGAGAAGGGAAAGGACTCTCTGGAGCTCCTTGAAGACATCGGTTGGCTGTCTCTGTGACCCTAGTCCTAGCTGAGCCCAGTCCTCTTCATTTGGCGCATGCACTTAGAGTGCAAGTCTCCATTTAACATTCCTGGGCTACGTTTATACTGGAGGGAAGGGCAGCTCAGAGATGAGGAGCCCACGCAGATAAGAAGCAGTGGAACTGGGAGTGAGCAGCCATGCATTCACAGAGCACTTGAGAACATGCGTGCCGCCCTCTTCACCTCCCCGTTGACCCCTGTGTATCGTCAGGCCTTCCATCTGGAAGGATGACTTACATTAGGAAAACGGAAGTCTTAAGAGTTTCATCTTTTCTGATCTCCTGCAGGAAAATCTCCCTTGGTTCTCTTGTGACTTGCTGGAGAAAGGTTATGTGACAGCACAGGTTCCCCTATCCAGAGAAGAGGGGAAAAGATTTCATTTGTTCCAGTGGGGAGTGTTATGGGTGGGTTAGAGAATCCGTTTCAGCCAGGGAAGGGTGCATGGTGGTGAAGTAACAAGTCCGCTGCACCTTTTAAAATGAAATATTTAAATAAGTGGAACCTTGTGTGGATGATGTATTAAGCTCTCCCGAGATGTAAATCACACAATTCCTAAACGTCCTTTAACAAAGTCAATTACATTACATAAACTTGAACAGAGACGAAGATCCCTTATCCTCGGAATCGCCCATTTCTCTCTCGTACTTCTGTCAAGATAAAGACCTCTCTACAGAAGCAGAATATTATTTAAAACCCCTCAACATTGTTCTATAAATTGGATGAAATAAAAAAAATTCAAACAAAAACGCGTGCTTTATTAATGTTATTGGCGAGGAGCGGTGCTCAGGCAAGCACATCGCAGGAAACATCTTCTGTATTCCTGAAATCATCTCTATTAGATTATGTAGATATGATCTATGAAAATACTTCCAAACTTAATCTGTTGAGACTTCAGAGAGTGTATAAGCAAATACTTAGATTTGCATTAGATTCTTGACTTTGAAATCCATTACTGTAAGTTACTTACTGACTTTGAGGGGCAACCTTTAGCATAGCAGGAGGGTGGGAGGGGCTGCATTTGTGTTTAGAGGCAGAGGGCCCGCTGGGTGTTTTTTTTTTTAAGGCCATTTAAATCTCTTCTGAAGGTCAATCCCACCTTTTCATTACAGAATTAGTACCAGGCAAGGGAGGCAAGCCTGTGTCATAACTGACTTTAATCTAATGGATCTGCAGGATCATTTTGGCGAAGTTTAGAATACCTGTTTTATTATATTTTTGTTTTGTTTTCTTTTGCTTGTTAAAAAAGTGAAAATTGTTGGCTGGGCACCCATAGCACAGTGGTCACAGTTATGACTCCGGCCACATACAGGGAGGCTGGAGGGTCCGAACCTGGCCTGGGGCCTGCTAAACAACAATGACAAGAAAAAAAAAGCTGGGCGTTGTGGCGGGTGCCTGTAGTCTCAGCTATTTGGGAGGCTGAGGCAAGAGAATTGCTTAAGCCCAATTGTTTGAGGTTGCTGTGAGCTGAGATGTCACAGCACTCTACCAAGGGCAATATAGTGAGATTCTGTCTCAAAAAAAAAAAAAAAAAAAGAAATGGAAATTGAGTTTGCATTTTACCACTTCCTCTTTTTGAACCACTCCATTTGTAATCTCAGGCAAGTGTATATTTTTAAAAAGTCAAGTGTAGATTAAAAAAATAAGAAAATGGAAGTCTGACTGCATCTTATGATATCGGGCATTTATTTACCTAAGGTGGGTCACAGACTTTTTGTGTTTGTGTTCCACTTTATTCAATTATTCCGTATGTTTTTTAATTTCAAACAATTTAGGGGGTATGAGTGATTTTTGCTCTATGGATGAGTTTTATGGTGCTGAAGTCAGGGCTTTCAATATACCCATCCATTTGTTTGATACTTTAGATAAGACAAGTTCTCTATATCAGAGTCAGCAAACTTTTTCTGTAAATGGCCAGATACTAAATATTTTAGGCTTTGTGGGTCATCTGGTCTTTCTGTCACAGCCATTCAAACTCTGCCAGGGTGGCGGAAAGCAGCCATAAAAAATAGGGTCATGAATGGTTCTGACTATGTTCTGATTGAACTTTATTTTTGCATACTGAAATTTAAATTTTATATAATTTTCAGATGTCATGAAATATGACTATTCTTTTTTTTTCTTTTTACCTCTGCACACGTATAAGTCTTCTTAGCTCTCAGCCCGTTCAGAAACAGGCTGTGGACTGAATTCAGCCCGTAAACTGTGCCGTGCCTATTCCTGCTCTATAAATAGCCACCAATATCACCTATCTTTAAACATTCAAGGTTAACATGAAGCTCTCAAATAGTTCTGCTTCAAAATAAAAGTACAGAAAAATTGGGGGGAGTCAAGACTGGACATTAGGGAACTATTCTGACTCAGGTATGAATTGAGCCCTCAAGTACTGGCTGAGCCCTGCTCTGTCCCTACTGCTGTACCTAAGAAGCACTGCCATTCTGTATAATACAGGGTGTCCCGAAGGTCACCCCTAAAGTCACCACACATAGGGGAAATGGGAAATTGTAGCCAAGTGTACCTTTATTTACAAAATGCTAATTATAAAATTTTACAAAATATTCTCTACATATTGCCACTTCTTTGTAAAATTGTATAATGAATAGTTTTGTAGATAAAGGTATACTTAGCTATAATCCCCCATTTTCCCTGTGCACGGCAACTTCCAGGGCCACCTTTGGGACACCCTGCAGAATGACTTAGACTCTCTACCAGCAAAACAGGAATGGACTTGAGAATGATTTTTGTACCCATGTAAAAGTGATGTAAGAATAACTATCTTTTCTCCTTAACTTGGTGGCCTGCCCTTTTCCATATCCTGGCCATTGGAAGTGGAAAGGGAAGCTCTTCCTGGAAGTTCAGGCCTCTGTGAGTTTCAGATGTGGGGATAGACTCAGCATTCGTGACACCCACGATGAAGGCTTATTCACCTTCTAAGGCCTTTGAATTCACTCCTGACAAATAACTTAGCTGACCTGGCAATGTATATTCATTTAAGTGGACATGTGTCCACTTAAATTCATTTAAATGACCCTCTAAAAAGAAAGTATGTCATTATGCCAGTAATTATTATCACTCAAAAGAGGCCATGCTTAGAACTCAACCCTGGAATGATGCCCTGAGAAGGTCCATTTCATCACATCCCAAAGACTTTAAGTCGTGCTAACACTCCACGGGGACCTATCTGGGCTGGAATGGGCATGCTCATCTGTCACTTTGGGACAACAATTCAGCACACAACTCATTAAGAGCCCTTGAGATGTTCCCATCTTTTGACTGTAATTAAATTTCTGGGTATCTTTTCTACCTAGAGACCTGCAGTTGAAAATCATGTGTAAATATATATAAAGCAGTATTACCGATCACATGAAATTTTGAAAACTGCAAACACTTCCAACAACAGCTGAATAACAACATTTCTAATATGCCCACATTTTAGGAACTACTAACATTTTCTAATAGGGAGAATTTCTTTTCCAAAAAAATAATTGTTGAAAAAAATCAGGACTCTAAACATAATAAATCGTCCCAACTATAGATACATAAAAGCGAAGGAAATGCCTGACGACATTAGCAGTGGGTTTTTCTGACAGGTGCGATCAGCGTTTCTGCTTTGTTTAGAGTGGCTTCGGATGATGGCCAGCCCAAAGCCTCGGTGGATCACAGAAGGTGCCCAATTCATTATTTCATTTTATCTTCTTTTTATTTCAGATTAATACGAGGGTAACTCAAATGGATCAATAAGAAATGACCAATGAATAATTTTAAACCCATGAATAAATAAATGAATCCATGAACAAAGTTTTGCTACATGGGCCTTGGAGAATTCTATCATGGTGGCATGACAGTTAGGCCATCCAACCCCAGAGCTGCTCTCTCATTACCTGGCTGGCTAAGGAAATTTAAGGACCTTCCAGAAGCCCCTTCCTAAACCGGTTAGCACCTCTTTCCTATGTGATGTGAGGATTAAATGAAACAATGCAGGTGATATGGTTGGACTAGGTCTGTACTTCATGAGTCCCTGATAAACATTCCCGTTAATCGATGTGTTGAAAAGACATCTGCCCACTTAAAAATTAGTTAGAAAATTCAGCTGTGGCTCGGTGACTGTGGCTCAAGTGGCTAAGGCGCCAGCCACATACACCTAAGGCAGCGGGTTCGAATCCAGCCCGGGCCTGCCAAAACAACAATGGCAGCTGCAATGAAAAAATGGCCGGGTGTTGTGGCGGGTGCCTGTGGTCTCAGCTACTAGGGAGGCTGAGGCAGGAGACTCGCTTGAGCCCAGGAGTTGGAGGTTGCTGTGAGCTGTGATGCCACAGCGCTCTACCCAGGGGGACAGCTTGAGGCTCTGTCTCAAAAATAAAAAAACTTCTTCATGGTCATGTCTAATTTCTTATAATATATTTTGCTTTTCAAAATTTCAACAGTTGTAGGTTCTTTGGAGTCGCCATTTAGTATTTCTTACTAATAAGTTAAATATAATTTAAAAAATTCATAATGTCTATGGGGTCCTGGCTCACATTAAAAAGTTCTGTAACATGCATGTTGGTTTTCATTTTGTTTATTTCTGAGCTTTAAAGTGAAGAGTGTGTGTGTGTAGTGTAGTGTAGTGCGTAGTGTATATGATATATTTCCCTTAAGGCCCAAGAAATTTCTTTTATGTCTAATATGAGTCAGTTTGTGAGGCAGGAAAACAGTATTTAAAATCCTATTAATGTAAGAGTTGGAGGCCTTAAGATATTTCAGCAGCGCGCACAGCGCCTGCTGCTCATGTTACACACTTCACCAGTCATTTCTGGCGTCTCATCCTCACTGAGGCCCCCCAGAGACTTTCCAGCTGAGACCCTGCGGTCGATGCCACCAAATCCTGCCCATCCCAGCCAACTGGTCCCGGCCCCTGGAGGAAATTCTAGACATCCTGTGAGTGGTCCAGAGCCAGGAAGGCCTGAGTCAGCTTGGGAAACCTGAGGGACTCAGCCAGGTCTTTCAGGAAATAAATGTTCTCATTCTTAGGAGGGAGCCCATGGGAAGCTAGTTGCTGTCTTTTGCTCTAAGCGTGAGTGAGGAGCATGCTGTCCTCGTCCTAGCTACCTGCCTCCATGGATGCTAAAGCACTCAGGCCGTGGGGGTAGGTGGGAGGGCAGGACAAGAGAGACAGAGAAAAGGAACTGGAGTCCCATGACCAACAACACCCATCACTGGGTACACCAGTTACAGTTCTATTTCCTCTCTTTGCAGTCCAAAACACCCTAACTGCTTCACTCATCCCGGACAAGCCAGTTGGAAAAATAGGGTGATCATGCCAATGTCACAGGTGAGCTGTGGGAACTAAACTCAGGGACAGTGCAAGGCCCAGTGTGGCACTGAGAGCTCAGGAGTCTCTTGTCCTGTGCCACATGCTCCTTGGCCTCTGCACACTTTAGGGAACAGTTGCCCTGGCTTTTTAGTAGATGGAGAGATTCCTTATAAAATGATCTACAGAAGATGTCTGGGTTCCTTATAATAATAAACTGAAAATATTTCCTGTGTCCTACCTAACCTATCTCCATATTTTTCATAAAGATCAAAGAGGATTTTCTGTCTCCTTATACAATGACAATCGTAATTTTATTCTGATTTTTTTTGGTTGCCAATGAACTAAACGTAAATTCCACAGAAATGAAAACCATACAAGGTTTTCAAATCCAATTTAGTTGTTTTAAAATACGATGTTAAAATGTCACTGGTATGTGTACAAGTATTAACCCTGGCCCTGTGGATGTGTGAGTGTCTCTGTTTCAACAGTAATTCTTTTATGGAGAGAGAGCCAGACGGTGAGTTAGTATCCAATGGTTTCCAAGAAAAAGCCAGTCTCCTTCCAACTTCCAGCTCTGAGTCTCTCAGATCCAGACCTATTTTCACATTTCCATGACTGTCCCACTTAATGAATTAGGAAGTTCTTTATAGAGAGGCACTGTTTTTGAAAGCATCAAAAGGTCACTGTTATATTAAATTCTCAGATCTGGCTTTTAAAGATTTCTGATGTTGTGTGTGTCAGCAGTAGACCTTTATAAGATGGCTCGTGCTTTGACGGAGGCAGTACACGGATCAGAACAACCGCAAAATACGGGGTTTCTGACATTCTCCCTCCAACTCTTTTGATGACATTCGTAAGTGACTGGACTGAGCTTCCTCACTAGACAGAGGGCGGGTGGAAAGTTGCCTTCTCACAGCTTTTCCTTAACATGCGAGGTCTTGCCAGGCTGAGGGTCACCTGTCTTTCCAGTGATCCCCCTCCTCTGCTCCCACGAGGCTCCCCTCCCCCACATCAGGATGTTCCCGCTTCATCCCTGCCCTGTTTTCCCAGAGCTCATCTGTCAGAAGGTGTCACCGAGGGCGTGGGACCTGATCTTTTAAAGGCTCCCCCATGGCCTATCTTTAGTCCGTTGGGTGTTGTCTTTTTACTCCTGTCAGTGCCTGTGCAAGATGCGGTGGTAAGACAGGCGGGCAGCTGGGCAAAGACAAATAGTGAAGGTCTCACAGTAAAACTTGGGGTTGAATTCCAGCCTGGCCACCCATGGCTGCTGTGACCCAAGGGAGTCAGTGTCATGGACGCCTACTGGAATCTCCTTAATACCCCTGCCTCTTATGGGGCATAGTACCCCTCTCTCCTGATGGCAGTCCATGGTTTCAGCTAGAAGTTCTGAGATAGAGCCTGTTTGATTTCTAAGTCTCTGTGAAAAGGACGACAATCAGAGCTGTGAGCAACCTCTGATCTTGAGCTTGTGCCTCTTGAGAGGCATGGAAAATGATCCAGTTTGTGTTCTCCTGTTCCATTTTCTCCCCCTCTCCTCATAGTACAAGCTGACTCTCCCATGGCTATCCCCTGTCTTTCTCAGCTTCAATGGGCCTTTCTCAGTCCGCTCCCCATTTCTTCATCCTTATAGTGCAGAACCACCCCCAGAAACGGACTCCTCAGGGAGTGGAAGGGGGAGGGCCCATCAGCTGGGAGAAGCAGCCCCTTCCGCCTGGCGTTCACACTCACATCCTCTTTCCCTCTGCACTTCATATGCACTAAGCCGCGGGGCCTGGTAAACAGTAGACACTCGCTAATTGTTAGCATCTCTCCCGCAATCCCTCTGGTGTCGGAAATGGGAAGAGCAGAGGTGTTTATAGAGAATACCAACTTGTTTTGACCAAAGAATTGGAACATGGCTGCCAATCATCCATGCTAACCTGGAAAGAGAGTCTAAAAATGAAGACCAAGGTGACCAGAGAAGAGCATTTTCATTGGCTTCTGGGAATCAAGCTTTGGCCTTGCATCTCATCTGCTTTTTCTGTGGCAACCCTTTCAGAGGGGAGTCCCCAGCTACCATGGGGTGCAGACACTGCTAGATTCAGGGGTCAGTCATGACTGTTATGTGAAAAGCTGTCAGTGGGTGTGAAGTTCAGCGCTGGTTGCACTGGTTTCCTGAAGTGTGATGGAAAGGACAGAGGCCTTGCTTCAGAAGCTGTGTTCCAGTGCAGACTCGCTCCCCCAACATTAAGCCCCATTTTTCTCATATGCTACAAGGCACAGGGGAGAAAAACCAATGGCTCCAGGAGCATCACTGACTCCACATCCATCTTGCCACCCTTCACACTTAGCAGAGCACCGGGCAGCGAAGATGCTCTTACAAGGTATCCATTGAATGCTTGGATGGATGCTTAATTCATTCCTTGAAAAATATACTGTGGTTTAGCAGGAATTTTTAAAACATCATCTTCACGGCTATAAACATAAGGTATGATTTCCACATCAGTTACAGCAGAGGGTGAAACCGGGTCAGCTGCGCCCCTTGCCTCCATCTGCGGTTACCTTGGAGGTCCACTTTCCCTTCCCTCCGGACGTGACAGCAGCAATCCATTCCCTGCCGGACCAGATCACTAGGAAACGCCATTCATAATCTTCCCCTCTATTGATTCTGGTCAGTGGGTATTGGCAGCTTAAAAAGATTATGTTTTAATTGGGGACCAGATAGATGGCGTTATAAGGTTTTGAGTTTCGCTTCGTGCCGTGCTATGGATTATTTGAGAGGTTGTTCAACACAAGGGGGACAAAGATTAATGTGTTGTCCTTTTCTTTGAGTGACCCTGGGTGCAAATGTAGCTTGGGCTAAAGTGACTGAAAATCTTTTTCTATCACAGGCCTGAAAAGGTTGACTTTGAATTCATTAGTGTTATCTTTGTTTAGGGCATAAAATCTACACATTAAATGGCTTCAGTGGAACATGCATCTTCCCAGGCTAAGCAAGCTTCATGTGGCTGGGAACAGGTGGGGCCCCCATACCCGGCTGGGGTGAAAATTTAGGTGGCGTCAACCCAGGACTCTGAGAAGCTGCTGTTTCTGTGTTTTTGCGGAGAACAGAATAATGATGGTACTAGCTAGCTGGGGAGGGGACACTTGGGAGGATTAGATCGGGACTCCGCAAAGAATTTGTCAACTGAGAATTCTAGAATAAAAATATAACAGCTGCTGGCTGTGGTGTCTTCACCAGGAACAGGCACCCCGGACCTGATGTCTTATAACTGTCATAGGGGGTAAGCCCCTGAGTTTTTACACCAGCCCTGTGCTGGAAATGAGGAAAAACAAGCCTTAGAAACTAGGCCAGGCCACTTGCCCAAGGTGGTGTGGGTGGCAGTGGCATGTCTGGTGTCTCCCTGAAGATTTGTCCTCATCTGCTTTGATGCTTCTAAGTCATGGTCAGCGTCAGTGTTAACATTGGTGTCGTCATCACTGTCATCATTGTGGTAGATTCCTAGGACTGTCGTAACAAACCACTGTGTGCTGGTGGCCTGAACAAGAGAAATTTGTTGTTCCATAATTCTGGAGGTGAAACATCTGAAATGAAGGGCATCACAGGGCAGGGCTGGTCCTTCTGAGGATGGGAGGTAGAATCTGTTCCATGCCCCTCTCCTTTCTGGTGGTCTGGTAATCTTTGGCTTGTTAGACACATAACCTTGTTCTCTGCCTTCATGTTCACACAGCATTTTCCCTGTTTTCCTGTGCTCCAATTTTCTGTTTTTATGAGGACACCAGTCATATCAGATTAGAGCCCGCCCTAATGACCTTATCTTAATAACCTACAAAGACGATTTTTATATGAGGTGATGTTCAGGGGTTACAATCCAATATAGGAGTCTTTTCTGGGGGGACATAATTCATCCATAACATCTTCCTCACTATCATTATTACCATTTAGCTGATAAGAAGTACATATGGTAAATCATTGCATCTATCTTAGTCGAGTATAATAAATTACACTAGACATGGCAGCTTGAACAGTAGACATTTGTATCTCACTGTTCCAAAGGCCGGGAAACCTGAGATGAAGGTGCCAGAAGACTTGGTTTAGAGCAAGGATGGCAGATGGCCACCTTCTTGCTGTGTTCTCACATCGTGGAGCTATCTCTTCCTCTTCTTATGGGGACACTAATCCCATCATGGGGGCACCACCCTTGTTATTTCATCTAAACCCAATCACTTCTCCAAGGTCACACCTCCAACTACCATCACACCAGTGGGTAGGGCTTCAACATGAAATTCAGGGGACAAGGAACATTCAGTCCTTAACAATCTCCTCCAGAGATTTACCTTTGCCTTCTTAGAAAATCAGTTATGCCAATGGAACAAGAGCAATTATTTTGCATGATGTTTCCAGAATACCAGCCAAGTGTTCATCCCAGTTTTCAACCATAAACCTGGCATGTACAAGGCCACAGGCAGAAACGTTTCCCCTTTGCCTGTAATTTGGCATTTTCCAACTCTCATGGACGTCCCTGGAGCCATCACTTTCCTGCAAATGGCTTCAGTGGAACATACACGAGTCTCTCAGAAGTTCCATCTCCACCATGCTGAGATGTGTAATAAACAGAAAGTGCTCTATGATGACCTCACAAGAATTTATGGGTGACCTCTGCATGCAAAACTATTACCCCAGGGCAGCACCTGTGGCTCAAAGGAGTAGGGCGCTGGCCCCCTATACTGGAGGTGGAGGGTTCAAACTCAGCCCTGGCCAAAAACTGCAAAAACAAAACAAAACAAAAACAAAACACTCCAAACAAACAAACAACCCCCCCCCCCGCCAATATTACCCCAACTTAACAACCATTGCCATTCCATTATTTCCTCAAGGGGTCTTGCAAGATCTAGAGGGGCATCTGCCTGGTTCAGCTTCCCTACCTCCCCAAGTTTTCTCAGCATCCATTGGATCTCGCAAGCACCAGGAAAGTTCTGCTTTCTTGCCTTATTTCTGCACCCCACATCCTGATGGCTCCAACTTCCTGCTTTTCAGGGAGTCCCAGTGAGCTCAAGGGCTATCCTTTCTCCAACTTGAGGTCCACACGTCACAGACTCTCTCTGAGGCACCAGAGGAAGCCAACCCCAATTATATGTTGCAATTAGTCCCCACCTTGTTTCTCTCTGTCATCTCTCTCTTCCGTGCGCTCAGGTTCCTTCTCAGTTCAGCCCTAGGTACAGTCCTGGGCTATGTGGACACATGCATGTGAAACCAAAGGCCCTGGGATATTCAGCTGAGAATTTAGCTGCTTTGCCGCTATTGAGTGTCTGTGGTGGACAAGACATACCCGAGGGCCCACGAAGATGAGGGAGTATTAGAAGTCGTGTTTCAGACAAGATGGGATGCGTTCAGGGTGGTCTGGCCGTAGACAGAAGTCTTGTTTCATAATGGAAACCTTGTGGATCAAGAAATAGCTAAGCCTAACAAGGTATTTATTTAGGATTATCTGTGGTCATGGTTGGTTTCTACCTTCTCAAAGTTTTTTTGACATTTATATAATGTGCATCATATAATTATATATTTGCATGGCTTTCTCTTGTTTGTATTCATATATTTATTGTGAATACTGCAATGTGCGTTCGATTATTTAACAAATAACAATCGTGGAAATCCTTTTGCAACAGGAGACCCTGTTAGACACTCAGCATTGGAGTATTTCTATCCTTTCCTGAACTTCTGAGGGGCTGAGAAGGCTCAGTCCATTTGAAACTGTCTGTTAGAGCTGAAAAGTTGCTTGGAGATTCACTGGTGCAGACTTTTCATTTCTCAGACAGAGAAAGTGAGGCTTTAGGAAGAGAAGTGATCTGCTTGTGGTGGGTTGGGATTCAGGTTTCATAGTTTCCCTGTCAGCTTAGACTAATAATATAGGTGCACCTCTGCCCTTGACATTCATGGCCAAATACCTGTGTTAACAGGAGTCTCAGTCTTTGAGTCTCTATCTAGAAATTCCATCTACCTTCATGTCTCAGCATCAACTATGTGTTACTGAATTCTTTTCATTTAATCTAGTGTTGCACAGTTCAACTATATCATCATCATCACCACCACCACTACCACCATCACCGTCATCAAAAGGAAATTATGACGAGACATTGGTAATTAGTGAGCTCTAGATCTTTCTTCATTAAGAATCTTCAGAAATCCATGACCACAATCATTTTGTCAATCTCATTCAGATCTATTTGTATTTTTGCTCCTTTCTTCTCCCGGGTATTTCTTTGTTATCTTAACTTTTTAGTTAAGAAGTTTTCAAAGGAAATGTGAAAATATTTTAAAAATTTAAAAGGAGGAGTGATCACATCACCCACCACATGGTGGTTTTCACTTTGCTTATTCCTTTCCACGTCTGTATGTGTTTTTATTGTCTATGTCAGTCTGCATTCCGCCATCTACACTTAATATACTGAGTTTTCCAGTTTGTTCGTTTGTTTGTTTTTGAGACAGAGTCTTAAGCGGTCACCCTGGGTAGAGTTCTGTGGCATCACAGCTCACAGCAACCTCCAACTCTTGGGCTTAAGTGATTCTTTTGCCTCAACCTCCCAAGTAGCTGGAACTACAGGTACCCGCCACAATGCTCCGCTATTTTTTTCTTTTGGTTGTAGTTGTCATTGTTATTTGGCAGGCCCTGACTGGATTCGAACCCGGCCAGCTCCAGTGTATGTGGCTGGTGCCCTAGTGGCTGAACTATAGGTGCCGATCTTGCATTTTCCAATGTGGACAAAATTTCCAACACTTGCTTTCCTTGCCGCAAAATACACGTAACAGAGAATTTACCACATTAACCATTTTTGAGTGTACAGTTCAGTGGCAGTAAGTGCATTGCCATTGTTGTGCAGCTATCACCACCAGCCATTCACAGGATGCTTTCCATTTTGCAAAATTGAAACTCTGCACCCATTAAACGAATCCTCAGTCTCCCCTTCCCCATCCTCAGGCAACCACAATTCTACTTCCTCTGTGAATTAACTGTCTATTTCCCTCATATAAGTGGAACATAATGTATTTATCCTGCAGTGGCTGGCTAATTTCATGTAGCATAATGTCTTTAAGGTTCATTCATGTTGTAGCATGTGTCAGAATTTCCTCTCTTTTTCAGGCTAAATAATATTTCATGGTATGCATATACCACATTTTACTTACCCATGCATCTGCGTCCACCATTATTGGTAAATGACTTTGTGATACTGCATTAGGTCATTGCATTCTAATGGGCTTAGACTATTTTACTTAATTTTTTACCACTTAAATCTATGTGTCTGGTTTTGTTTCTCTAAAATTGGAATCAAGTGAAGTTTGCATATTTAAGCATTTATCGAATCTGTGAGTATTTGGTATGTGCCAGGTGCCACACCAAAATTGGGAAGAAAGAACTGAATAAGTTGTGGTTCTCACTCTTGGGAGGCCCACAGTGTAGAGGGGAAATAGGTTTTTTTTTTTTTTTTGGAGATAGAGTCTCACTTAGTCACCCTGGGTAGAGTGCTGTGGCATCATCATAACTCACAGCAACCTCAAACTCTTGGGCTCAAGTGATCCTCTTGTCTCAGCCTCCAGAGTAGCTGAGACTACGTGTGTGCATCACCATACTCAGCTGATTTTTTAAGTTTCTAAGTAGTGATGGGGTCTTGTTCTTGCTCAGGCTAGTCTCAAACTTCTGAGCTCAAGCAATCCACCCACCTTGGCCTCCCAAAGTGCTTGTATTACAGGCTTGAGCCACCACACATGGCTGGAAACAGATAAGTTAATTGACCAACATAGTTCAGAGCCTGGAATATAACAGGTAGTTTTCTCCATTCCCCTCCTACTGTTATTTTTTACTTTCTTTTTGTCTTCCTGGTAGTGTTTGCATCTCCGTAAAAGGTCCAAACATAGCTTGCATTTAACCCAGTGCATTAGCCCCAGCTACATCTAGACTCCAGAGCAGGCAGCCTGTCAGGAAGCCAGTTTGGACTGTGCAAAGCTGTGACCCCTGACACACCTTTGCAAAACAGCACCATCAAATCGAGACACGAATTCATCATTTGTGAAAGATCATTTCCTGCTGTCGTTACTGTCTGTAGCAGCTCCAGTGACATGTGCTGGCACAATGAGCCCCATTTAATCTCACTAATGCATCTTTTTCCACAGGCAAACCACACCCAGACCCATTCCAAACGAGTTGAACTCAGTCATCACTCACCATGGGAATAACATTAAGCCCTAATGGGGATCCGCGGACCCTCGCAGTGGCTTACTGAGTGATGGGCCATCCTCTGTGGGAACTGGCCCCAGGATCCACTGGCCTGGATCCAAATGAGGTGATTTTCTTGGTTCTTGACTTGAGGATCAGAGGTTTTGGTGGACCCTTTGCCAGTTCCAAATACAAAGGACACTATCTAGCAAATGCTAGAGAATGTCTGCAGGAGGCTGGCTTGGCCCTTCTTCTACAGGAAGTTCTTCCTTCCACTCTGATGTCGACAGCAAAATAGAGGCCTTTAAAATGCCCAATACTGCTACTCTAGCAGGGAATGGAATTTTGATAAAAGTCAGTCAACAGGAAGAATATAGTTTCGTCTTTTGAGTAAATATTTCTCTCTCCAGCTCTTTTCACTGCTATGGCTGTAAAATGACAGTTGTGGTTGAGAGGCTCCTCCCTCATCCAATGGCCAAAGAGGGTACAGTGGCAGAAAGGAGGTGGCTAACTTTGGGGGAGAAGGGTTTCTTCTGTTTCCTCTATCCCAGCAGGGGCTGTAAGGTTCAGAAGGCCTTTCACAGGCTCATCTGGCCTCTTCCTAACATTAGAGCAGGTGGGCTGGAAGGGTCCTTAAGGTGGTTGTGTTGTCCAGGACATTGTCCAGGTAAGAAACCAGATGAGACTTTGAAGCTTGAAGCCCTTGCTAGCAACAACAAGTGCCTCTAATCTGTATGTCTGTGTAGCAGAGAGCCAAAGTGTTTATGTGTAGTTTAATCAGATCTAATCAGGGTGGGAGTATTTGCAGACATTTGCACATCTCTGTCCCTCTCAACAGGACTCGCAGTCTTCCCCTTTGGTTCTATGCCTTCTGCCGGCTGGGCAGAATAATGAATGGAAATAATGCAGGTTCAAATCCAGCCCGGCCTGCCAAACAACAATGATGGTTGCAACTGAAAAAAAAAGTAGCCAGGCGTTGTGGTGGGGGCCTGTGGTCCCAGCAACTTGGGAGGTGGAGGCAGGAGACTCGCTTGAGCCCAGGAGTTGGAGGTTGCTGTGAGCTGTGATGCCACGGCACTCTACCCAGGGGGATAGCTTGAGGCTCTGTCTCAAAAAAAAAAAAAAAAAAAAAAAAAAAGAAATAACTTAGAGCTGGAAGGGCCTCTACTGGGTGAAGCCCTTTATTCAGGAATGGGAGGGGGTCCCGAGAAGGAAGAAAGGTGAGCCTGAAAGTCAGGAGTAAAGCAGAACTAAGAAGCCTGTGGGGCTGTCTGGGGCCTTAGGTGAAATGAGGGAGGAACACAAAGTTTTGATGGGCAGCTCTGGACACGCTGACGGTTGAGAGCAGAGTAAAAGGGAAGAATGTTTTAGAGAGTTTCGCTATAGAGAGTTAATTGAATCTCCTTCAATGGTCTTTAAGAAATTAAAAAAAGGATTTAAAAATTTATGCAAAAAAAAAAAATCAAAAAAGGGTGGCGCCTATGGCTCAAAGGAGTAGGGCGCCGGCCCCATATGCCAGAGGTGGTTGGTTCAAACCCAGCCCCAGCCAAAAACTGCAAAAAAAAAAAGATTTAAAAATTTAAAAACTATTTTTGGCCATCAAACTCTTATTTACTTAAAAGCTACTCGGTGTATAGACTGGACTTCTGGCCTGGTTGGTTGGATTTGGGTTACTAGTTTTCTAAGAATCAGTGTGACCTAAAGCACAGTGATGTCAGTAGTTTTCCTTCCCTAGTAACCATGTTTTCTAATAATTTAATTCTCACAGCAGTACCTTTGAGATAGGTAGTAGTATATGGGTTTCTTTGAGACTGTCTCACTCTGTTGCCCTGGGTAGAGTGCTGTGGCATCATAGCTCATAGCAACCTCAAACTCTTGGGCTCAAGCAATCCTCTTGCCTCAGCCTCCTGAGGATCTGGGACTACAGGTGCCTACCACAAGGCTGGGCTATTTTTGAAGATTGGATCTCGTTCTTGTTCAGGCTGGTCTCAAAGTCCTGAGCTCAGGTGACCCACCCACCTTAGCCTCCCAGAGTGCTAGGATTATAGGCATGAGCCACTGTGGCTGGCCATTATATAGATTTTATAGATGAATAACCCAAGCATCAAAGAGGAAGAGTGACTAACTCAAGGCCACACAGCTGAGAAGTGCCCAGAAGGTCTTCAGTGTGAGAACAGTACTGTTACTGAGGGTACCTGCATTTGACGGTTGGGTGGGTTCTGGCAAGAAGGGATTTGGCATCCTTCTCTAGGAAAAGGAGCTCAGTAGACTTGAAGCTGCGAAGGGGTCCCAGCACCAGGAGGCTCAGGCTCTTTCTGTTAATCTGAGCACAGGGTTGAGCCACCCCCACTGTGGTCTCTAGTTCACCACTTCCATTTTGACCCCATACACTGCCACTTCCAAACTCTAGGTCTTCAAGGCTGAGGGAGCATAGAGGAGGTAGGAGATAGGGGTGGCAGAGACGGAGACAGAGGCAATTACATGAAGATAATGGATTTTAATTTACAAATTAACTTCTTCAGCACCATGAAATCTTTGAAATAAAGATATCCCTGCCAAACATTTACACAATTATTCTTATGACCATCGGTATCACCAGCATCTCTCAGGAGCATTTTCCTTGTAATTCTGAGAATCTTAAGCTTTATTCACTTAAAAAAAAAAAAAAAAAACCATAGTAACAATTAAACTCCTTTTACATATATTCTGTGCTGTGCCAGTTTAACTCTCTCTGTTTACAAATTGGGAGCATCTTGGGGGAAGAATCTGGTCAACCTGGTCCCACTTCTTATTAAAGGCTAGTGAGGGGCTCAATGAAAGCATATAGGTGGGATTTGAGCTAAGAAGCCTGAAGTTCAGAGAGGTGATAAAGCTTGGCCAGGACCACACCACGTGTTACCAGGGAGAAGCTTCTAGACCTGAGACTGTTCAAGGCCAACACAAAATGGGGCAAGGTGGTGCAATGTTTGTAGCAGATACAGAAACCATACCACCACTTTTTCTTTTCTTTTTTTCTCTTCTTTTTCCTTCCCGCCTTCCCTCCCTCCCTCCTTTCCCTCCTTCTTTCTATTTTTTTCTGACTTAACTCTTACTTGGCTACTGAGTAATTTAATGCATGTGTTCTGGCATCAGAATGAGGTCGTGCCTTCTCTGAAGGGAGAGCCACACTTCCATTTCCACGTTCCTGCAGGAGAAGCTGAGGGCATGGAGGGGACTCCACACTCATTCGCAGAATTATCTTAGCTCAGGTCTAGAGCCAGAATATTTTGGCTTAGGTCCTGGCTTCACCACTGCCAAGCCCTGTGAACAAGTGCTTAGCCTCTCTAAATGTCAACCTCATCATCTGTAAAATGGGGACAGTGGTATCTCACCCTAGGATTGTTGAAGGATTTAATGAAACTCTCAACTCATTGCTATATTCCAGAAAAATTAGTCACTGTCTTTTGAATGGACTTTCAGTAAAGAGACATTATTCAATAAAAGTAAGCATCAGATACAACTTGGTTACAGTTGTCATTGCTGGTGTTATTAATATTATGATTTCCTCAGATGATTTCTCATTAAAAGTGGGGAAATATTATTCTATATTTCTTCTCTCTATTTAGAGATGATTTGTCATCTATGCCCCTTTATTTAATTCAATTTGAAATTTACAAGCTGTCAATAATCCATGATCTATTATCAATCCATTACCAGTCTTGACTTTAAGTTAAGCATGGCTTAAAATGAGATTGTCCAAGTCTAGTTATTTTTAGTTATTCAACATCTGAGCTCCTACAGTGTGCCAGGGGCTCACTAGATTCAGAAATGGAGGAGAACTGACCTACAGCCAGCGCGGGCTGGGGCCAGGAAGGTTCACGGCCACCACAATGCCAAGGCTGTGGTGCACCAAGCTTAGCCTTCCTGGAGGGGATACTTACTTTCTTTTAGTCCCCAGTTCTTTTTTATTCTACCCAGGCCTGGTGTATTTCAGAATACCTGACTTATCATTCCAAAGTGCTTTCTTTCTTACTTAAGTTATCTCTACCCTGCAGCCTCCTCCAGCCCCAGAGGGAAGGGAGACCTAAAGTTCTATGAATAACAGAGGTGGAGGTGTCTGTACGTGGGGCCCTGTGCTCCTCCCTTTCCTCCCTAATCAGGCTGACTGGCTGACAGGACACTGTGACAGGAAAGAAACAGCAGAGAGCCTGGAAGACACACAGAAAAGCAAACCTTCTGGGAGTCCTACAAGGTTTTCTCCCTTGGCTCTAAACACTTGAGGAAGAGAGAGGGCATGATTTATACTGATCCTTTTGATAATAGAAAGAACAAAAATAAAAATAACCAGCCATGTTAAGCTCCCACTATAAGCCAATAACTGTTCGAAGGCCACTTTATACTTTATCTTGCTTCTTTTTTTTTGCAGTTTTTGGCCGGGGCTGGGTTTGAACCTGCCACCTCCTGCATATGGGGCTGGTGCCCTACTCCTTTGAGCCACAGGAGCTGCCTTATCTCGGTTATTTCTTAAAATAATTCTCTAAATTTGGTACTATTCCCATTTCACAGATAAGAACATTGAGGCTTTGAGATGTCAAGTTCTTTACCTGAGATCACACAGCTGGGGAGTGGTAGAGCCCGGCTTTGGACCCCAGAATTCTGGCTCTAGAGCCTATGCTTGCTCACCTCTCCCAGAAGCCTGAGGTTGGGTCTCCCGGCCTGGGACCAATGATGGATCAACCTGGCTACAGTTGGCTCATGTGCCACACAACAGTCTGCACAAGACACAATGGTTCTCAAAGCCCATTTGCCAAGAGAGAAGAATACAGGTATACTTCTTTACCTATCATTGTGAGGGACTACAAAGAATTTTTATTTCATTCCCTTTTGATTTTTCTGTAGCCTAAGAGAGAGAGAGTTAGGTTATTATCCATAAGGGGCCGTGGGTGGTGAGGAGAGAAGTGTAACTCACTCATCTGTTGATTTTCTTGCTGCCCAGGGAGTCTGGGAATCCTTCACTGGGGCAGCATTTGAATTCCCAGTACTTTTTCATACCACAATAAACTGCCCATGACTCAGTTCCTGACTTTGCAAGTTTGGAAGATGTGAATTATTATTATTTATAGCTGTGATTTTTCATTTCTAATCTAGCAGATTGAAATATAGATTAGGATTGTAACACGCAGGTTATAGGACAGGGATTATAGACTAAGAGCTATGTGAACTGCATGAGATAAAAGGCACACAACTGTTTCTAGAGATGAAAAGGGAAAATGTGGTCAGCAAATATTCTACAAATGAGGAGCATGTGAATTTGGGTTTGAAAGGATGAATAGGAGTTTGCCAAGGACTGGGGAGGAGGGATATCTTTTAAACCAGCAGAATGTTCTGGGGTGGTGCTTAGTACATCTCTAGTGCACTGAAATCCTACATAGTTTTATTCTTCTTTCCATTTCTTCTAACCAAGAACTTTTATAAGACAGCCTATGGAAGTTAAGAGCTGTACTCTGAAATCTCAAAATATTTCTTTAAGTTCCTTACTTGATTTTTTGAAACTGAGTCCCTTTTGAGGAACACAGAGAAGGCAATTCTGATCTATTTAGAATTTCTGGATTGCAGATGGGGCATGGAGATTCATGCATGGAAACTGAGATTTAAAGAATTTGGGCATCTTTAGCACTGCCTTTCCCCATAGGCACAGTGTGTGAAGGCTTCTCCCCAAGACTGAGACCGTATCACATGTGGCTACTCGATGTTCCATATCAAGGATATTGAGGCTCAGCTATGGGCATGTGAATTGACTTGGAACACTGCAGCTCCAGAAAGAGTTTGGAGGATTTAGAACCTCTGTTTCTGCTTACTGGAATTCCCATGCTGTGCTGGGAAGAGAGTTGTGAAGGAACACGGCCTCTAAGCTTAGGAACACTGCAGTGGGTGCTCACTTTCAGTTTCACCTGCTTTGCAGGACATTCTTTAAGTCCAGGTGAGATGAAGCTTGTTTTGCCTGTTGGTACCTGTGGGTGGCGTTCCTGCCCCTAGTGCTCTGGATGAGGAGAAATGAACCTAGCTTCTGTCCAGATCCTAGCAGCGGGCCAGGCCTCCCCAGATTACCTCTATCTCTAAGTACCACCCAGTGTTGAGCAGGAGGCGCTAAGAGGCCTGTGGAGAGAGGTTTATAGCTACATGCCCATGTGACAGTGGATGGGGCTGGGGATGGGAAGCAGGACAGTTGGCAATCCCATATGGAGTTCCACTTCTGACTTGAAAACTGGACCTTCCAGAAATGTTCAAACCTGAAGTGGACTCTCTGGTTTCGCCTGGATAGTTGTTTGGTCTTTAGGCTGGCCTGAAAGGTAGCTTGTGCCAAATGATCTTGGCACGTTTCAGTGTTTGCATAAGAACTGCCAAATCCCTCTGGCACCTGATTATCATGTCAACCCCTGGGCATCAGATGGCCTTGGCTTCTCTGGGAGATGGTGGATAAGCACCAGAGGCCCGTGGCCACCTGGCCCTACCATTGGACTCGCTGTTCAATTAGAAAGACACCACCCTGCATTCTTGGGAACCTACAAAAGGCCCCCCAGTGTGGTCCGATGATCATGGGTCCAAGTGAGCTTGGGATTTCTGTGTGATGAGCAGGAGACAGGGTGTAAAAATCTCATTACTGCTGTGTGTCCCTCATGCATAACTCACTCTCAGCTCGGCCACAGGTTGATTCCCCATCTGTCTTCTTAGTTGAGAGAGATTTCCTGGACTTCTGCCTGGCCCAGGGTAGGCACTGGAGTGTATTGACAAAAGACAACTCCCCAAGCCCAGACCCTCAGTACCAGGAGGAATGACAATACAGAAGGAAAGTGCATGTTGAAGGCATCCAGTGTGTCTTAAAATCCAAATTCCTCCTGGTGCAAAGAGACAGGAGCTATTAGTCCTTCTACAGAATCTAGATTCTCACACTGTAGTCTCCGTGGGGTTCCCACATGGCCACGCTGCTCACACACTGTACAAGCCAGTCCCTGGCCTAGCATCTCCTCTGCACCTGTTTTCCTCCCTACACACTTGTAATTGCCACACAAGACCTTGCTCCTAGAATGCTGTGTGACTTAAGGCCAGGATCCTCCAGATGAGGGATCAGTAAATTATACAGCTCTTCTGTGACTCCATTTTTCTCACCAATAAATGGGGTGATAATAATTCCTATAAACTCTTTGTTGTCATTGTGAAATTTAATAAAGTCAATATCCACAAAGAACCCAGAACTTGTACTTCTGGATATGGAGAGTGGATTGAACATGCACATTTGGCCTTTCTCCTTCAAATCCACCTAAAAACTATTCATGGAGATGCAAACAGATGTAACCACCCAAGGACACATAAGATGGGGAGAGAAAAAGCAACAGCCTGTAGGAGGTGGCACCTGGAAGGGGAGGGAGACACTGCTTACAAATCTAAGGCGGTATGCTGCTGAGCCTTCATCTGTGCCCTCTGACCCCCTCTCTTGGACTATGGGTGCCTGTGGGTGACATGTGCCTACCAGGAGGTAATAAGGACTCCACTGAGCTTGTAGCTGTGACCCCCTGCTGGCTACTGTATGCCCTATACCCAGGAGACCACCTTGGGTGCATTCTTAAATGTTGACAATAACAAAAACAACCCATTTGCTTCTAATTACAGAACACTATATAGACAATAAAAGCCTCTCGATCCCACCTCCGTAAGCATTTTAGTGTGTTTCCAGTTAATCTTTTTTTCTGTGCATACGTATTTACATTAACATGATATGAATCATTATGTATTTACCATCATGGAAACATTCTCAATTAGCAATATATCATTAATAGTTTCCAAGATCATCAATAGTTTCCAATGCCATTAAATATCTTTCTACAATTTGTGGCATGCTTTTTCATTATGTGAATGTGCTGTAACATACTTTTATAATACCTTTTTTCAAAATTGCTTAGGTAATATTAATACAAGCTTCAGGCTGGATACTTAAAAAATATAGACAATCACATACACACAAAATAAAGTCGTTTATAACCCTACTACCCAGTGTCCATGGTTAATATTTTGGTATAAATAGATGTGTTAAAGACACATACAGTGTTCCTTTGAGACACATACAGTATTTCAAAAGTTGCGTGCTACTGTTGATATTATTTTATAGCCTGCTTTTAAGCCAACATATTGGAAATGCTTTCCCATGGAAAGAAATTATCTTTGTCAAAGTGATTTTAAAGGCTGCATAGTATTCCATGTTGTAGGTATACATAAATTTTCAGCCATTTTATAGAATTGCAATAAAATTGGTTTCTAAATTTCACTATTATATAGCATGCCATTTATAAATATGATATATGTTTGTATACACACACACACACACACACACAAATCTTTGGTTACTTTTCTGAATGTTCCTAGTAGGATAAATTGCTAGAAGACCATTTTAGGGAAGAAAAGAATATTGTATTAGATTTCTATGGCTGCTGTAACAAATTACTACAAATTTAGTGCCTTAAAACAATGTAAATTTACTACATTCTAGTTCAGGAGGGCTGATATCTGAAATGGGTCTCGCTAGGCTAAATCAAGGTAAGTCAGGGCTGTGTTCCTTTCAGAGGCTGCAGGGGAGAATCCCTCTCCCTGCCTTTTCCAGCTCCCAGTGGCTGCCTACATTCTTTGGCCCATGGCCCCTTCCTTTGATTTCGAAGCCAGCATGGCTGGAGCAGTCCTTCTCATGTCACATTAGTTTGACACTGACTCTTCTGCCTCCCTCTACCACTTGGAAGAACCTTGGGATTACATTTGGTCCACCTGAGTGATCCAAGGTAAACTCCTTATTTTAAAGTCAGCAGATTAGGACATTTAATTTCATTTGCTAATTTAATTCCCTTTTGCTATATAAGACAACATATTCACAGGAGATTAGAGTGTAAGCATCTTCAGGAGGCTGTTATTCTGTCTACCATAGGCCTGGACATAAAAATTAGGGTTTAAGGGCAGCACCTATGGCTCAGTGGGTAGGGCATTGGCCCCGTATACCAAAGGTGGCAGGGTTCAACCTGGCCCCGGCCAAATTGCAACAACAAAAACAAAAACAAAACAAACAAACAAAAAACAATAAAAGAACAGCAACAACAAAAATAGCTCGGCATTGTGGCAGGTGCCTGTAGTCCCAGCTAATCAGGATGCTGAGGCAAGAGAATCACCTAAGCTCAGGAGTTGGAGGTTGTTGTGAGCTGTGATGCTACAGCACTCTATTGAGGGCAATAGAGTGAGACTCTGTCTCTAAAAAAATAAAAAAATAAATAAAATAAAAAATAAAAAAAATTAGGGTTTAAGCAAAAATTATCAAGGCCAGGCACAGTGCCTCATTCTTATAATTACAAATTTGAATAGCTGAAATGTAACATCTCATTGCTTTGTTAATTTTTATTCCTTTAATTACTTGATAAGTAAATTTCTTTCTGAATGATCACTGGTCATTTAGATTTCTCCGTTTGTGAATTGCCTGTTCACATTATTTGCTCATTTTCTAAGGGTGGGGGGCATCACCTTTTCCTTTAGTTGTAAAAGATCTTTTTATGTTAAATTTATTAACTCTTCTTTTTCTTAATCTATGTTAAATATATTTGGTCCTGGTTTGAGGCTTATTCTTTAATCTTATTCTTGTATTTGATATCCAAAATCTTAAAACTTTTCTGTATAGATTGCATCAGTATTTTCTCTTATGGTTTCCTCAGTTTTGTGGCTAAATGCGGTTAATAAAAATTTCCTCACCTTTGGTTATGCAAATATTCAGCAATGTTTTTCTAGTTCTCATTTGAGCATGTAACTCTCTAAAACTTAAAACGTTTATTTTAGTTATAGCATGAAGTGAATCATCTCGCTGGTCCTTTTCCCAGCTATTGTGGTGGTATGCATTCAGCTTCCCTATGTTATGCTCTCTGGAGCACATGATTTGGGTATATAGCTTTACAATTTTTTTTTTTTTTTGTAATCACAAAGGTGAAGCTTTTTGCTGCCAAGATTTCCTTGCCATTTTAACACAGGTGTTGCTATTTTCCAGGCTTTTGGGGGCCAAGAAGTGTACTGCACAGAAGGGGAAGCAAAGCATAGCTTTCCAGATACCACCATGTATAAGAAGAGAATAAATGCTCCAGTTCTAGGATCGTAGGACCATAGGGTGCTAGGGGACCATTAGCTCTCTTTGGAACTTGCCAGTTGTTTATTTCTGGTTTCTACCCACGCAGGCACAGCCAGGACAGCATGTGCTGGGTGTGATCTTGGATGAGTACTTCTACCTGGAGCAAAACATACACAGGCACAATAATGAGATGCTGTTTCCCATGAAACATTTGATGCACCATGTCAACACTGCATTAGCTCTGGGTAATGTACAGCACAGGGAGGGGGGAAAGAGGCCATCATGGGCCCAGCTCCTGCCCCGAAACATTTGCCTGGACTACACCTGGTGGTATTCACACCCATGCCTAGACAGCATCCTTTTCCACGGGCTTGTGCTTCTCTCTCTGATTCATTTTCTCATCCATTTTGTGTGTGTTTCCAGGCAGAGGGCTTTATAGAGAGCAAGATGGAGAAGACCCCTGGCTTTGTGGACTTTAGAAGAACTTTGATGAGGACACAGACACTAAAAAAGAGGCTAACTATAACGTAATTGCACATTGTGATAAATGCATTGAAAAATTCAAGTGGGACATTGAGATGGAGACTCCTAGGCTGGAAGAGAACCCTCCTCTCCTGTCAAATGTCCACTCTGGCCCTGCTGGCAGCTTCTGTGTCTCTCTCACACAACCAGGTCTTTCCTTTCTAGCCTTTTGGCAGGGCAGCCTCCAGGTGCCAGTGCAGGTCTCAGCTGAGATGGTAACTCCTGCAGGAAACCTCACTGACAACCTCTTCTGTGGGAGGCTGCTCCTCTCCCCTCTCTACCCACCCTCAGGCACTCTCCCACCTATTACTTGTTTATTTTATTTAGAGCACTGTTAGAGTGGCACGGCAGTTCAAGGGAGCTGCCAAAATAATTGAAAAGAACATTAAAGCTTTAGCCAAAAGAAAAAAAATATTAACAGCCTGCACAGCAAACCAGGCCCCATCCTAGTGACTGCAGGCTCCCAAAGAAGGTACATTTTGGGTTTTATACACAACTTCGAGGAGTGTCAGTGCTTCTTGGAAGTCTCCCAGGTTCTTAATTAGCTCTGTTCTCAAAATAGCCCACCTGCAAGGTCTTAAAAAACAAACTCACTGGCCAGGTCTTAATAACAACCCACCTTCAGAGTCTTAATTAGCCTAATTCCCATTATAGCCCAGGTCAGACTGACCCAGACGAATCCAAAATAGCCTAATGGCCTCCATCATCCACCCTGCTCATATCTAACTAACTGCCTAACAGAACTCACGACACTGTGTAGTGATCATGCTCTTAGTCATTTATTTACTGATTTAAAGTTCGTCTGCACACTAGGAACAGAGGCTCCACTCAGGCAGGGACTGCCTTTCTTGTTTTTCACGTTATATCCGGCAACTAGCATATCCTGGCTCATAGCAGATGCTCAGCAAATATTTATTGAATGGATGAAAGAACAAAGGGTGGCATAGAAGGGGCAAAATGAGTCACAAGTGCCCTAGATGTTTGGAGTCATCAGAACCAGTCCTTGGATATGTACTGGGGCTTTACAGAGTCATCTTCCTATTCCTGTTGTCTTCTAGAAGCATTCATTCCCACCCCTACCTGATGACCTTATTCCTTTGGGCCAACCAAATACTGTCTACTGGAATCTGGGGTTACTATGTAGAGATACCAACTCTGCTCACTACTGGGAACTGTGCTGTGAGCTCATGTGGGGTCTTGGCCAGAATTGGGCCAGAACTGGGCCACCACATGCTACAGCCAGGTGTCAGTGAAGTCCCAGGAAGCAGGAGCTGAGAGGCCAACTGAGGAAGCCAGTCTGCAAAGAGAAAAGCAGGGTTGAGAAGCAGGTGGATTTGCGCAGCAAGAGAATGTGAGCACCAGTGAGGATGGGGAGATAAACGAAAAGGCAGGTGTGTAGAGAACATACCTGGTGGAATTCCGGCTCCACTCTTACTGGCTGTATGACTTTGGGAAAACTCCTTGAGTTCTCTGAGAGTCAGTTTCCTCATTTGTGAAATGGGGGTGCGATGTTCCTCACAAGGATCTCTTGAGGTCATACCACCTGGCCTGACATCAGCCGCCATCTCTAGTCCTGCCTCTGCTTGTGTAGGATGTACTGCATACAGAACCGTGGGGATTCACTGTGTGCAGAAGCTCTCATGGGAGTGAGGGGTCCAGCTTGCTTCACTTTGGGAGTGAGTTTAGGTGCAGCGTCTTGGGCAATCCCAGGCGGTTGGTTGTACCCAGCTGTGAAGTGGAGACCATTTACAGAACATAAACGGTCATCTTCTGCCACACAAGCCTGCTAGTCACTCATCAGACCTGTCTGCAAAGTCAGGAGCCTCACTGCTCAGTGCTTTGCCAAGCCCAGGCCAGGGGTGGATCTGGCCTCTACACCACTCGCTAGGAAGCCCTGACAAGTGCCCAGACAGACGCTTGCTGTGTGCAGCTCCAGCTGAGAGACCCGGCTTCCTGCTGCAGGGCTACCCTGGGTGTGTCTATCTGCCTCCTAGGGACTACTTTATTCTCTGAAAATTTCTGCACAGTAGCTACATGTTCCCCTCACCCTGTGAGGGTCACAGTCTTCTCATCCTTTTAAAAATCGAGAGAGAGGGAAGAGGGAGAAAGGAGGAGGAAGAGGGAGGAAAAGAAGGAGGAAGAAGAGGAGGAGGAGGACAGGAAGGGGAATAAGGAGAAGTAGAAGGAGGAGAAGGTGTGTGTTTTCAATAATTTCAGGTCACTTTGGCCCCAAGTAGAGTTTTTGTTGAATGATGTCGACCCACACTAAGTCAAACTGAATTGAACAACCCAGTCTGTAGGGCTGCGTGTTTTGTTCACTGGTGGTCCTTGAGGTTGGTGACATTTGGCTTTCTATTTAGCATCAGAAAATTATTGAATCTCAAAGGTTGAAGTGACTTCACAAGCCATTTGACCAAGACTACTTGTCAATCTGCATGGAAAGATCTTTACACAGAATCAGAATATTCCTCCCAGTCATTGGGATCTTTCTTCTCCTCTAGGCTCCAAATTCCCCTCTCCTTTAACCCACTGGGTTCTCATGAGATGCGTAGAATTCCCACCTGACTCATTCTCCATGTGCGGGGCTGACTGGTTCTTGTATCGATAGGGACAGGCTCGGCTGAGCTGACAGCAGGAAACCCAAAGCCACCACGGCTTAGTGACAAAGACAAATTTCTTGCTCAGGCTATTCACTCATGGTGGGGAGGGCTGTGGACTGCCTGTGTCATCTCCACTCTGAGATTCAGGCTGAGTGAGGGGCCTCGACAAGGGATTTAAACCAGTCCTTATGACAGAGGGGTGGGAGAGCACAGCAGAGGTGAGGGCCTTAAAGCTTCTGTTCGTGTTTTTCGAGCACAGCATGTCCACTGGCTGCACCTGAATCCAGAAGGCTGGGGAAAAATGTGATCCTCTCTCATCTTCCACATCCCGTGCCTTTAAAGTAGGAGACCCAGGACTGAGAACATCCCTTCAATTAGAGTTGAGTTTCAGGATCCAGTTCAGTTGAATGGTTTCTCTTCCTTCTGTAAACATCTGGTGAGGTTTTTGGAAGTCTCAGCACTTTGCTGTGCCCACAGATGTAGCTGGAGGGTCCTACATCCCATTTCCTAAGCTGCAGCTCTTCCCCATGTCTCATGCCCATATCATTCACCAGTCTCCCACTTCAGTTCTCACTTTGAATGCCACTTCCTCCAAGAAGCCTTCCTGACCTCCAGATTGCTAGTCCTCCTGTCCTAACTCCCTGCAGTTCTTCCCAGTCTAAGCATGTGGCCAACACTCTTTTTATTTTTGACTAGACCGAATATTCCCTAAGCAGGGAACAGTCTTGTTCATGGCGATTCCTTCTGCTTCTTGGATGAGACTTAACACACTGAAGACACTCAATAAATATTGGTTGAATGAATGAATAACCATAAACATAGAAAAAGACTCTCTTTCACAGGGTATAATTTTCCCAAGAGTTTTTTTTTTTTTTTAACCCAAAGCAGGTACTTCAAATTTCTGTATCCAAACTCGGATAATTCTCTTATGGTTTGCCTATCCTTCTGTGCTTTTCAATCCCTTAAACTAAAAGTCATATAGACCTTGCAAGGTGGGCAGTAAAGCATGCACACACACATACGTAAGCACATGGACACATTCAATGAATCTCTCACCCACAAGTGCACACACCGTCTTAAGCTTCTTCTAGCCATTTTTTTCTTTTACTGTATGCAAAACTCCCCTGTGCATTTCTTTTATGAATTGGGCCCTTCTGTTTTATAGCCAACACTATTTGCACTTACTGCAAAGCCGTATGATGGCCAAAGATTCTTTTTTTTTTTTTTTATAGTCCTGGAACATGGTCCCCTGGAGAATGTCACTTCACAGAGCGACGGCCACTAAACTTGGCTCCTGTGTCAGCAAAACACTGCTCACAAAAGAGCATCAACTTCTGTTTCTGCACATTGTCATCCTTCACCTTAACAAGCACACCCAAAAAAAGTCCTCTGGTTTCTACGGCTTGTTAGGTCTATCATCTTTTTAATTAATAGTGTTTTTACGAAGCCGTCTGAACTGTGTCATTTCCATTATCAGAAACGCATTGCTATTAATGACTAATTTTCATTTCTGATCCCTGGTATCATGCTAGTTGATCTCCTGTTTCCATGCCTTCGAATGATAGCATCATTTTCTGCCCACGATCAAATTTAATTTGGACTCTGATTATATTATGCTGTTGCGACTGAAGTGTCAATTTTTGTCAGGCAATTAGGAGCTATAACCTGTGAAGTTAAGTTTGATAGGCATTGTAATTGGATTGTTACAGTAATAGCCTGGAACGTTCCTTTTCCTCTTGCTTCTTTGATTCTTGATGCAAACTCTCGTCATGAGAACAAAGACATTTGGTTATTATACAACCTTAGGACGTTTGAGACAACAAGATTGCAAGGTGAAGTTTTACAGTGGAGTGGGCTTCGATCTAACTCAGAGTGTGGGACGTTGAAAGTTTGAGGGATTAAAAAAAAATCAGAACAAAGGGAAAGTATCGCAGAAAGCACGGTGTACGAAGTTAACAGGTCTCGGTAGCTAGCTTCTAGATTCCAGATAAGTTGCAAACAAAGATGAACGGCAGATAGCTCAGAATCATCTGCCTTTTTCTCCCTCCCTCCCTCTCTTCCTCCTTGGTTTCTTTCTTTTATCTCTTCCTTCCCTCTTTCCTTTCTTCTCTCGTCCCTTTCTGTCTTTCTTTCTCCTTTTCTCTTTCTTTTCCCTCATTTCTATAAACATCAGCATTGGGCAAAACATATTGTATAGTGTCATGAAAAAGACAAACCTTCTGTCCCTGTGCAGTTCATGGGATGAGAGGGGAGAGATGGAAGCGTAAAAACAACATGGTGTTCTTCTAGAGTCCTTTTTAAGAACTACCTGGGTACATCAGAAGAACCCGAGCCTTGCTGGAAGAATGGGGTTTTGGGGCGGGGAGTGGTCTGGTCATCAGGAACAGCTTGTGCACGGCGCTGCCTGCCTCAAGGACTTGGCCCAGGAGGGAGTGCTGAGGAGGGCAGTGCCCGTGATGCCTAGCTGGCCGAGGCTGGAGCTGGGACTGGAAGTGGGTAAACGAGTCCACAAGGAAGCGGGTGCCAGGCTGAGGTGGCTGCAGGTTATTCTGAAGCCCACAGGTGTTAGAAAGAGGGCTGGAGGGCAGCCTGGAGGATGTCAGCTGATCTTTGTCAATCCTGATAAAGGCCCCCCGGCCCCCTGAAGTGCATTCACTTTACTGCAACCTTAACGCTCTTTACAGATGCAAACCTGAGCAGGGTGCACACTGCCTGCCACCCTCAGGGTCCCCAGTGCTCTTCGAGAGAAGACGGAACTCTGCATCATGTTGCCCTGTAAGGAGACTGACCAGGTAAGTTAGGTCCAAACCAGGACCCTTTATGGGAGTGAAGCAAGTGTGTGTGTGTGTCCACCTCTGGGACAACAGGTGTCACTGGGCACTGTCCTGGGCAAACCAAGACATGGGGACTTGTGGTTTTAAGGCCAACATGGTTTGACTCTGGTCTCTTTCTATGCCTTCTCCCAGTCTGTCCTCTCCACAGCTCTTGGCATGCCAGCTCCACTGCCCTTTCCGGCTCCCCGCTCCCAGCCCCCAAGCTGACCCCTGCCATAGGCCTCGGCACATGCTGCCTTTGCTGTCAGAATCATGGCCTTGTTGCCCCCCCCAATTCACGCCCCGGCTCTCTGGACATCTGGCTCCGTTGGAGTCAGCTTCCGGGAGGCAGCAGAGAAGGTGGAAGGGAAGGGAGGCGTGTCTTCCCACACCTTCCTTCTCTGCACCTCCGGCAGGAGCTGCATTCTTCATGACTTGGCTCCCACCTGACGGCTCCTCATCCTGGCGGCCTCTGGTTTCCTGCCCTGGCCCTTCAGCCCGGGGGCCGATGCTCCCTGCTGCCGTTTGTCTCCAAGTGCCTTATTTGCCCTGCTCACCCTGCTCATCTCTGCTAGGAGCCTCTTCACCGAAGTGTCTTTATTTGGACCATCGGGTAAGTTCTGTCTCCTGTAGGGACCCTGACTGCTCCTTTGCCTGGAATGAACTCCACAGGAGGAGGCGGGACAGAGACTGCCCTCCAGGGTCACCAGAAACAGCTTTGCAGAAGAGCTGATGCTCCGCTCCCCAGACAGATGTCAACAGCCAGAGAAGGCGGGGAGAGGGGCTTTCAGGCAGGGAAAGGGCAGATGCACGAAGGGAGCAGACTGAGGGCCAGTGAGGAGGCAGAGGTCTGCCCGCCCTCCTTTTTCCTTTTTCTTTCTTCCTCTTTCACCTTCCTTCCCTCCCTTCCTTTCCCTCCCTCCCTTCCCTCCTTTTTCTTTCCTCTCCCTTCCTTCCTTCTTTTCTTCCTTGCTTCTTCTTTTACTTCTTTCCCCTCCTTTTGTCTCTTTCTTTCCCTTTCTCCTTTTTCATACATGTCTTCCTCCTTTCTTTTTTCTCTTTTCTTCTTTCTTTCTCTTTCTTCCCTCTTTCCTTCCCTTTCCTATTTACTTCATTTTTTTCTTCCTCACTTCCTCTCTCTCTCTCCTTTCCTTTCTTTTTCACTCTTTCCCTTCTTTCACTTTTATCTTTCTCTCTCTTCCCTCCTTCCTTCTTTCTTTTCCCCCTTCCCTTATTCCTTTCCTCCTAATTTCTTTTTCCCTTCCCTCCCCCCCGTCTTTCCTTCCTTTCTTTCTTTTCCTTTTATTTTCCTTCTCTTTTTTCTTTCCCACTCCCTCTCACCCTCCCCACCTTCCTTCCTTCCTCTCAACTAAGATTCAGAGAACTCCTACTCTGTGCCAGACGCCATTCTAGGTACTGTGCACAGCAGCAAAGGACAATTTCCCTGCCCTCATGGATGTTCCCTTCTGGGGGGGAAGACTAACAATGAACAAACTGACATATTTATAGTATGTATGACAAGTGGGAATAAAATGATGGCAGGGAAAATAAAGCAAGGTAGGAGAACCATGAGTGTGGAATGAGTGATTGGAGGTGTTATTTTATTGCTTCTTTGAGAAGGTGACAGTGGAATAGAGTTCAGATGGAAATAAGGAAATGTGCAATGCGGGTATGTGGGGAAGGGCATTCCAGGCACAGGGAACAGCAAATGCAAAGACCTGAGGCAGGTGCTTGCTTGGGGGTGTTCAAGGACACCCAAGAATCCAGGGTGGCTTGAGCAGGGAATATCAAGGGCAGAGCAACAGGGGCCTATGTCGGTGAGGCTGAAGCACCAGACCACATTTGGTCCTAGGGGCTGCTGTGATTTTGTGCTTGGTCCAAGATGGGAAGCTAGGGCAGGTTTCTAAGGTCAGTAATGACAGCAGCTGGTTCCTGAATGAAAACAGTCTTCAGGATGAGCATGGAGGCAGGTCATTATGTCAGGTGTGGGTGCCATGGTCTGAGGATGGAGGATGGTGGCAGAAGAGATGGAGGTAGGAGGAGGTTCAAATTCTGGATGTATGTTGAAGGTGGAATGAAGTCCTTGCCAAGTGATTGTATGTGGATAGTGACGGAAAACCAAGGTTGTCACCAAAGTTTCTGTCTTCAGAGCTGCCACTTACAGAGGTGAGAAAGACTGAACTAGTTGTTGTTTCATTTTATTTGTTTGTATTATTTGGGGATCAGAAGTCCTATTTTATTTGAGTTAAAATTGAACTTGCTCTTATTTAGCCAAGAGATGAGGTAGCTGAATTTACATATCCAAAGTCATGGGAGATAAGTGGAGTATCTAAGACCATTGGATGGGAAGAGAGAAGTTGTGACTCCAGCCAACGTGGCTGAGAGGCTAAAATTGTGGCTCCAGCCAACGTGGTTGGGGACAGCCCATAACAATATTTCTCTCCTCTGGAGTCCAGTGTTTCAGATGCTTTGCACTGATGACTATTATTAAAAACTGTGCTGTTTGTTATCTATCTCCTGATTTTCTCTTGCTTTCCCAGTGCCTGGCACAGAGCCTACCTTGCTCAAGGGTAGGATGAATGAATGAATCAATAATAATGGAAGAAACGAATAAATGGGGCAAGTCTTGTCCTTCCCATGTCGCTGTAAGCCCCTTAAGGGCAGTGGAAAATCACATCCTTAGCAGGCTGTGCCTCCACTGGGAAGCATCACAGAGTGAGCCCTCAGACCTCATTTCAAATCCCATTTCTGTCACTTTCTGGCTGTGCCACTATGGGCAGGGCATGTGGCTTCTCTGAGCTCCAGTTTCTCTCTCTGTAAAACAAAGTCTACCATGAAGGATTAGGTGGTGCAGCAGGTCACCCGGCCAAACATACCACAGCAGGGATCCCAGGGGTTTTCTGTTCTTTCTTCCTTTTTTTTTTTTTTTTGAGAGAGAGTCTCACTATGTCACCCTGGGTAGAGTGCTGTGGTGTCACCACTCACAGCAACCTCAAACTCTTGGTCTTAAGTGATTCAATTGCCTCAGCCTCCCAAGTAGCTGGGACTATAGGTGCCCACCTCAATGCCCGATTATTATCATTTTGTTGTTGTCATTATTGTCATTGTTGTTTAGCAGGCTGGGGGCAGGTTCGAACCCACCAGCCCTGGTGTATGTGGCCAGTGCCCTAACCACTGAGCTGTAGCTGCCGAGCCTCCCAGGTGTTTTCATTCTTTCTTTTGAGCCCTACCCCTGCTCCAAAGTGTCACAGAGAACAGATGATTAATACTTAATTACACATTAATAATAAGGGTTCACATTTTCTCTACTGGCTTATATTTTCAAAAGCTCTTTTGGGTATGTTTTTCTGTCTTGAGTCCCAATGACTTGGTGAGCTGCTTTTGAGGACAGAGGACGGTGACTGAGTTGACTGAGAAAGAAACAGCTTTTGGCAAGGACCTGAGGCAGTCAGAGGTCCTGGCTGGTGAGCGATGAGGGGATGATCAACATCTGTTCAGATTCACTATTTTTTGCAAGCTGGCCTTTCATTATAGAATCAGACTCCATCAAAGGGATCTCAAAAAGGCAGAAGGATAAGGAAAAGCTAAGCAAAGGGCCTGGGCTGAGCTCTGGGCCCAGGCAGGGAACATTCCTGTCTCATTCAAAATGATCAGGCATTGAAGCCCCTCTGGGGCAGGAGACAGGTGGGAACACGGATGGGAGCCTTTTGGTGAAGCCACTTTGCAGCTCTGTGAAATGGGTTCTTTCCAGACTGCTTTGCTGGCTGTTTCTCCCTTGGCCCTCCCCTCCTCAGCCAAATCTTCATTTCCGCTCTCCTCGCGCTTTAATTCCTGGTTTAGAGGCAGCTCCCTCCAGGAAGCCTGTGGGCTCTCCTCCCCCTCCCCACCTTCCACTAATTCACAGAGGCCTCAACCTCTGAACTTCCACGGTGGCACAGGTCTCCCTAAGGCACTGGCCATGCTCCGCACATCAGACCCATGTGACTGTTGGATCTGCTTCTCTGCCCCGCAGATGGTGAGTCCCCAGGACAGGGGTTGTGCCTCCTCCATTCCTGCATCCTAGTGCCAGTGGGCCTGAGAGGAGCCTCCACGAAGGGGCATGTGACACCCAGGAGGTGACGGAAGAGGTGCAGGGCTGGATGTGGAACCAAGAGGAGCAGAGACACCGTTTCTGCAGAGCAGGGCACTGTCTGAGATTCAGAGGAGGATGTTGGGCGATGAAGCCAACGAGTCAAGGGCACTCCCAGACTGAGTATCAGCCCATGAGCCATCGAGAAGCCACCACCAGCTCTGTTTGACCAAAATAGGAAGCTTGAGTAAGATGGCATGGCCTGCTCAAAATCATAGGACCAGGAAGAGGCAAACCCAGGGCAGGACTTATGTCTCCTGGATGGTGCTTGTTCTGCTTGGGGGAAATGGCCTTGAATCACAGAACCCCACCAGGGCTCAGGAGGAGGTCATTGGGTCACTCCTGATGCTGAAGACCCAGCATGGAGCAGGGAGGGGTGCTCTGGCACAGCCCTGTGGCTCCAGGTAGCCTGTGGCTGGGTAGGGGACAGCTGGTTAGGCTCTTTCATTTATGAACATGTTAACCGACCTCATTCTCCAGGACAGTAGGAGACTATGGCTTGCGTGGGGGGGCTAATCTGTGTAAGCCCCTTCATCTACTGCCTGGGGTGTGGTTGCTGCCCAACAAATGTTAGTCTTTGCTGTTTCTGTAACTGTGCTGCTCTGCTAGGCCTGCTTCTGCTTTTGCTCTTGGAGGTGTGTCCCTCCTCACTCCCCACCCCAGGCGGAACACTTCATCTTTTGTGGGTCTCAGTTTCTGCACCTGATTGCAACCAACAGCAACAACACACTTGGGCAAAGAAATCTTTTATACATAAAATGAAACTCTTCGTAGTCTGGGCTTCATGCTGTTAGCATCAAAGGATTAGAAGGAATGGTGGTGAAATGGTGCCCTCCAGAGAGCTGGTTAGGCTCGAGGGCCAGGACAAGGTTCCAGGTGAGCAGCTGCCCACACAGGCGCCAGGTGGGGAATGAGGCATGGTGGGGAGAGTGGATGAATGGGCTCAGGAGAGAGGTGGCCATAGGTTTGACTCCAGATAACCACACTCTAACTATGGAGCTCTCCTAAACAAGTTGACCTCAATTTTTCTCATCTATCAAATGGAAAGACAATAGTATCTACCTTATATTATGTGTGAAGATTAAGGGAGATAATAAAATTATGTGTATCCCTGGTAACCACTGGGTCTGTGCTAACATTTATTATTACCAATCACCCATGGTTGCTACTCAATTAATGTGAGGAGGCAAGAGCTTTGCCTCTGGCTTGGCCCAGATTTAGCCTCCCTCTCTCCAAACATGTACTTAGCTCTGCAGGTGCTGGGGCTACACTTACTGAATAAACTAAAGAAGATAACCTAGACCCATCCTTAAGGGGCTCCCTGTGTCCCTGCAGGGTCTACCCCAGGAGGCTGTGTCGGGAACACACAGGGCTATTCATTCTGCAGAGGAAAGGCAGAATCAGGGAAGACTTCTCAGAAGAGGTAACAGAGAAGCAAGGTCTTATGGTGAGTGAAGGTGTCTGTCATTTTGTATGGCTATAACAAAATATCATAAACTAGGTCATTTGTAAACCATAAAATTTATTTCTCACAGTTGTGGAGACTGGGCAGTCCCAGATCAAGGTGCTGATGGTGTCAATGTCTGGTGAGGTTCCTCTTGCTGATCTATAGACGGAACCTTCTCTCTGTGTCCTCACATGGCAGAAGGGACAAACAGGTGCCCTTGGGCCTCTTTTATAAGGACACTGATTCCATTCAGTGTGGCTCTAACCTCCTGACACCCCCCCCCCAAATGTCCCGCCTTTTAGTAATAGCACTGTTAGGGATCAGCATATGCATTTTAGGAAGGACACAACCATTCGGACCACAGCAGGAGGGAAGGCAAACAGATGGATTCCAGAACCTCAAGAAGTCCGAGGCCAGAGAACCTCAGAACCTCAGAGTCAGAGGCCACACCAGAATTGAATATGAGAGAGGGGAGCCTGAGCTTACCTCCTTAATTGAAACCAATGGTTGTCAGGCCACCGCCTATTCGAGTCAAATCCAGCCTGAGTCTCTTTTGGTACAGCTTGCAAAAGACAGTTTTCACAATGACTATTTACAATTGATTTGACCATGGGAAATACTGTCAAGTGTTAAGTAAAATATTATCTCAAAGAATTTCCATTTTTCTTATGCATAAACCTTCTCTCTTTTTTTATAAGTATGTATGTGATATCTTTGATTTTGCCTCTTGGCCTGCAGAACCTAAATTATTTACTATATCTGGCCTTTTAGAGAAGTTTGTCAGCTCCCATCTTAAAGCCTGAGAAAAGAAAGGCTGTGTCTTTCACAGAGTGCCTGCTGCATGCCAAGGAAAGTGCCAGGACTTTCAGACGCACTGCTATCTTTTTAATCTTGACCATGACTTTGCAAATTTCACAAACAATGAAAGGAGGTCAAATGGCCCTGGAAAGCCATGGCACAGGCCTTAAGAGAAGTAGGATTTGAACCTAGACCTTCTTGTTCCATAGCTCACCTTTTGCCGACCCTACTTCCACCCTGTTAGATCATGTAGAATCATAGCCAGTTAATTTTAAGGAAGGCCACTGACGATCCTTTCACTTATTCTGTTGATTCTGTTATTAAAATCTTAAAGCAGCCATTCTGACTAAAATCACGTGACCATTTCTAGGTCTCTCATCTCTCCCTTTGAGCTGGGGTATTGGCAACTTGAACTTCAGTGTTAGTTCCTGAGTTTTCTGTATAGACCCTGGTCAGAATAGAAGTTCTAAAATTCTACCCCTCTACCACTAAGGTAGGAGATGGTCCAGGACAGACAAAGGCAAAGCATTCATGGACTCGCCAGCCTTTGTTCCCCACGTGGCTCTGGGGGAGTGGGGAGAATGCCCACCTGGCCAGGAGCTCTGTGCAGTACTAAAGACGCGGGTTCTGCAGCTCTTGCAGCAACGTGACCAAGCCAGAATAGATTTTAGGAAACGTAATGGAAAAGGCAAAACACGCACATTAAGAAAACAAATCTGAGCGCCTTGACGTGCCTTTGGATGCAGGCTGTGATGGTGATAGTCATCTTTATTAACTTTGCGTCCTGCACCGAGTTCCAGTGACGGCACAATTATCATAGCCGGGCAATCGATAGCTCATTAATGGGAAAGCCCTGAGGAGGAATGGAAAACCCAGGCCTTTCTGAACTGCATTTCTCTTTTCAGATTTCTTTGCTTGTAGAAAGAGAAAAAAACCACACGCTTGCCTCCCACAAACGAACAAAGCCCTCTGGAGTTGGGGAAATCTCAGTCCTGAATGCAGTTGTTTGCTTTGCAAACCAGCGTCCTTGTCCTTTCTTGGTGAACTTCCCCAACAAGGGAGACATGAGAAGTTTCCCATTTCTCTCTGATGTCAGAGATGTTTTAACCAGCTGGGGGCAGAATTACATTCTGGAAATTATAGGGGATGAGGGAAAAAAAAGTGAATATTACAAATACAGTAGTCTTTCGGATTCTGATCTTCACTATTAATGCATTATAAAACAACTTAAAAAAATCCTATCAGAAGAAGTAATGTTTGAAGCCACGGTATATTTTAAAAGTGTCAGGACATGGGCAAGTTTACATTTGACAAGCAATTTAAATATTTCAATATATTTTATATCTTTTTTAAAAATGGCCAGGATCAAAACCTAGATGAAACTCTTTCATTTGGCACCTGGGTAGGAAAACATTGAGTTACAAATCTTTTTGACAATGTGGATTCTGGGTGTTACATAACCATTTTTAATCTTCTGAAATATTTCATTGCCTGGGAAAGCAAATCAGGGATCGGTATTGTGTGCTTTTAAATTCATTTGTCTTAACACCCTTTCCCTTTCTTGTTCTGCTTTGATGGTCTGATTACTTCTCTACATAAATATAAGCCTGAATTCATTCTGGGTGTAAGCCTTATCTCTTTCCTCAGTGGCGATATGGATTCAGAGGGCCTTTTTTTTTTTGTGCTTTAAAGTGAATTTAGTACTGAATGGTGTCTGCTGTTTCAGAAAAGCCCATTTATTTCCTCCTATAATCAGAGCAGCACAGACAATGGAGCCCAGTGTTTCCTCATTTCAAGTTCAGATGCACTGAAGATTTATTGAGCATCTGCTATGAGTCGGACACCTGCAAGGCATGTCCCTGCTCAGAGGAGCAAGGCACATGCCACTGTCCTTCACAGCTCACCTGCCTTAGCTCCTTCAAGCCTTTTTGCCTGCACTGGGAAAGACAATTAACTTGACCCCCTGTGCTCCTTGAGGGAGTATGGAGTTGGACTCCAGGTTGTCTGAATCCAGCTCTTCCTTGCCTGGGACCAGCTCAAGCATCGATGAATTGGGGAGGGGAGGAAAAGTCACATCAGGCTAACAGTTGGGAGCCCTGGAGCCAGGGTGATGGGTGAGTGGTATTCCCCATGCCTCACATTTTTTCTTGGGCTCATCTCCAGTTGGTGGTGCCATGGCAGGGCTGCAGAATGTGCTGAGTCAGCTTCTGGGTCATTCTAGATGGCCATGGAAAACCCTCTCTTATAGATAATTTATCTCTTCCCAGATTCCTTTTGCAAATTTCCCCATTTTTTTTCTTGCCTCTGTCAACCAAGCAGTCTCAAAAGTAATGGGAGGCCCCTCTCACCTAGTCTCCAGGACTGTGAAGGACCAAGACCAGGTCTTCTCTGGGGTGCCTGTGCCAGAAAATGACCAGAGTTGGCTGTGGCAGAGCTGGAGATGGAGGGATGATTTGTGGACAGAAAGGCATGTCTTCTAGTTACGGAGAGGCATCCTGGAGGCAGAAACATTCCATCTGGAGACTGCTTAGAAGGGAGGGCGGCCACAGTTAGTGAATAAAAATATAGGACACCCGGCTAAATTTGAATTTTAGATACACAACAAATAATGTGATATTTGAGACATACATGCTTATACTTAAAGAATTATTTATGTGTATCTGAGTTTCAAATTTACCTGGGCCTCCTGTAGTTTATCTGATAACTCTATTGGAAGTGCAAGTTCTGCTCCTCTGTTTGGTGTCCTGACTGCTTTCTGTCCTGGTGCAAAGGCTCTAAGTCATCCCTTGTATTAATTTATTGTTTTGGTGGTGATGGCTGAATTTATTTTAACTGGAAGACAGAGCTTAAGGGTTTTTACTGCTTTCTCCGACTCTATCAGCACTCTAGCCCAGAAGTCACCCCAGAAAATCATGTAACACACTGTGAGCTTAGTACAGTCCTTCAGCTTTAACACTAGTCACCTAGATCCTCCTTCAAGCAAATGGCACCCGGCCCCTGCCATGTAGGAGTTCTGGAGCCTTGCTAGCTGTAATCAAATGTGCTTTTATTGAGTCTCACTCAGGCCAGCTAGTCCCCATTTTGTATACAAGCCACCCAGAATGACTCCCCTACCTGCAACAGGCGCCACCAGCACGGAACCATCTTTATTAAAGGCCATGCTGATCACGTCATCCTTCTGCTTACAAACCCTTTCCAGAAGATTATGTTGTTGTCATTTGGAATGACTCACCTGTCACACTCTCACTGTTCTTCAGGTCCCGGCTGAGATGCCCTTTCCTCTAGAAAGGCTCTTCTCTTCCTGACATTTCTCCCCATCTCCCTCTAACCAACCCAGGCCTTGGAAGCCCTCCTATGTGCTTTCAGGGCACCATGGAAACTTCCCATCAGAGCCTTTGCAGCTTCTTGATAATTTCACAATTGGCACATCTGCATCTCTTCCTAGACTTGCAGCTCCCCGAGGGCAGGGGACACACTTTGTCCATCACTGTGTCTCAGACCCTGGCAGAGGCTGGTCCAGAGCAGGTGCTCCAGGTGACTGAAAACTCATCCAGTGAGTGAACAAGTCAATGGAATGAGTTAATGAATGAATGAGTTAAAGAAAGTTTTCAAGGCCTCAGTAAAACATTTTTCATATAATGTTCTGTGAAAAATTCCAGATCCTAAATTGTACATATAGAATTATTTTCATGCAAGAAATATATGCATACTTAAAAAAAATTACTGAGTAAAGGGAAGAGATTTATATGCAAAAACAGGGAAAAGCTACACTGGTCTCCCACACAGGAGGCTAAAGCCACACAATTGGGTGCAGGTAGCATCAACTGCCTTTTATAGGATTTCTGGGCCAGTCAAGTTTAACTTGGAAAGATTGAAGGGTTAATTTAAGGGTGATGATGCTGGACATTCTCAATGGTGCCCAAGATTTCTTTCCCATGGGAATTTATACATTTATGGTGGATGCCAAGTGCACAGAGTAGGAATGACCATGGCAATGTCAGGATGGCAGTCACTGGGCATCATTCTGCCCTTCTCTTCATTTGGGGAAAACTCTAGCTTGGCAGGAGAACCTTCCTGGGTGCCTACCTCCCTCTGCTGACTGTCCTCCCACACCAAGGGGCTCAGATCCTTCTCGCACCAGCCTGGTGGAATAGGCAGAGGGCAGACTCAAAACTTTGGCTCAGAATATCAGCCCTGAGCCCCCAGAGATCAGCTTTGTGGCACGGTAGCTATCAGGGCCTTGTGTGGGTGCCAATGCCCTGTCTTTGCTCTTGTGTCCTGAGGTGAGTGGGGTCCTCAGCTCCTCATCAAATCTGTCTGCTCCTGACCCTCTTCCAGCAAGATCCAGTCTCTCCTTCTGTTGCAAAAAGTAGAAAAAGTAAGTTTCTACTAATTTTAATAAGAACTCATTCAGAAACATGTCTAGATTGGTCTGTAAAGCAGTAGATCATTCGAGCCAGCTGAGAACCTCCTACAGGCCCAGCATCATTTGGGAAGGCTCTGCCTGCTCCAGGCCCCTCCACCTTGCTCTGCCCTGCAGCCCAAGACACTGACCCTCACCCATTGCAGAGAAAGTTTGAGCAGCCCAAGCCCAGGCCCTGAGTCTCGCCTCCCAATATACCCTATGTGGGTGGAGCTATTGCTCTTGGTTCTGATAACTCTATATCTGTCTCCATCATCAAGCCCATTGCCCACCAGACTGTCCCCGATTTTCTTTGTGTCTTTCTAACTTATCTTTTTCCCTAGTTCTTGGAGGCCAGTGACAGTGCCCAGCCAGCACCATCGGTCTTGCACTTGCTGTTACATATTGTAGATCCTGCTGCCTGTGAAATTCCCACCTTCTTGGCTCTGGACTCCTTGTTTCTGAATATCCATCTTGCACATTTAATTTTGGGCTTGTTGATTACTGGCCCCTTTTCTAGATGTTCTGGGGAACTGCCTGACCCCTGAACAACCTATTTTTGGGCCACTCCCACTTACCACCCCTAGTGCCCAGCTCTGCCAGGGACTGTGACCTCCTGGTCTCCTCTGCAGAGCCTGGTACAGGAGATACAAACAACATGTAGGATATTCTGGGAACAGAATGTGGCAGAGGCTAAGTGCAGTGGGGTCTATGGAAGACCAAGATGAATGACTTTAATCTACAAGATCACAGTTTCCCATTTGTTATCTCTTCCAAGTGTCAAAAACACCGAGGCCTCAGGAACATGAGCCTGGATGCCACATGGAGCTGGCTGCTGACAACAGGGATGCCCAGTAGGTCTGCAAAGGTGAGTTGAGTCCTGAATGGAAGCCGCGGGCAGACGAGGAAGAGCCCTGGGCAATGGCATGAAAGGCTCTTGTTTTCACATCAGTTCAGTCCCTCAGAGCCTGTGTAACCTTGAAGGTCTCTAGTCCTCATTTCCTTTTTAATTAAAACACAAGGAAGTTAAAGCAGAGAACTGAGACATCTGAGACACTGAATAACAATCTTAACAATGGCATAAGCAGAGAGTGTTGTTTATCAAGTGCCACTGTGTGCCAGGAGCTTCACACACATTGTCCCTTCCCATCCTCACAATGATACTGTGGGTGTCTTCACCCCCATTTTGCTGAAACTTACAGCTCCCTTGTCTGGAAACGCACTGATGACTTCAGGACTACATAAAACCAAAGTGAACTCTGATGGGCTGGTAAAGAGTCTTTATTCAGCCGAGAGCAAAGGAACTGGTTGGGCTCATCTGATTGCACTTCAGGTCACTTAGTCCCTAAATGTACAACCAAAAAAATACTAATTGGTAGCTGATCAAATTATCTTGTTAGGAAGATAAATGGCTATAATAGCAGCAGGGAAAATAACCCCAGCATTGAACAATGTAATTATATATGGGTTAGTTTCAATATTAAGCCACTCTGCCATCATGTGAAATTTAGATTTGGGTTCCCAAACTATTTCTCTCTAAGGATTTTGTCTTTGGGTGTTTACACCTAGTAAGAGGAAAAACATGCCCCCACGAAGATGGCTTATGAGGTTTGAGGAGAAGGTCAGGGGTTGAGTGACGCTCCTGACCTCTGTGATCAACACCTTTGTCCTTGTTCAACACTGAAGATTTATTTATTTGTCATGGACACAAAACATCCTGCCTTTTTACTTGAGAAACCATATTTCCTTACACAGGATCAGAATTTTTTTTCTGGATAAGATAGAGATGAGTATCTCAGGGACAAGCCCTGGTTTTGTCTCGATGCAGGAGAGTCAGCACGAAGAAGTTAAAAGGTTCTTGCAAGATCCCATCAGGGGCTTTGGTCAGAGCCAGGACTGTGGTCCAGCTTTCCAGACCTGGCCTGCGTAGATTTCACATAGGAAAACCAAATGCTGCTACTGTCGAATGTCAGAATGTGTCTACTTTGACCCGAGCCCCATTCCTGAGTATGCAAGCCCTCGTATACTTTTGTAAAATAGTGTCCTCCCTTCTTCTGCCTGGCATCGGCTATTCATTTCCCAAGCCTCTCTGGAGTTTCTTACTCCTCTGTGACAGCTTTTCCCCCTTTCCAGGTCCTAGAAAACAATCTTGCAATTAAAAGTCATTAATAATTTTTAGTGGAAGACTGACTGACTGAATGAATGAATAGAGGATAAACATGGGATTCTAGGAAATTCCCATATGTGAACCACACCCTTTCCTCCGGCACATTGCTTTAAATGTCACGTTTCTTAACTTTTATTTAAGGTTCCTAGAAGCCATATGATGATATTTCTGTGTTTCCTGCGAAACACTGAACTTGAGATATCTCATTCAAAGTTTAGAACTAGGAAAAAGTCTGTGTCGCCTAAGGAGTGGGCATGATTTGTTGCTTTCGGACAATCTAAGTTATTTAACAGTGAGTTTCCCTCTTTGCTTTGGCCACTAGGAAGCTCAGAGCCTGGTTCTAAACTCAGTTATAGCAACTGTGTGTTCTGACCCCTGTTCGTTAAAACCACATTTTATTATTTTTAGTCCTATTTTAGTCATCTAACTCCGTGTTGGCTGTTTCAATTGCCTCAAATCCTTTTTTAATTGAAAGATGCAGGGTATAAATACATCTGATGAGTGCATTTTAAAAATAACCTAGTGAAGGAATAACACTCTGTGCTATTTCAGGATCCATGATCTAGGTTACAGATCATCTGAATTTCTGGGGTTTCCTGATCATCAGTATGGGGAGACTGAGCCTTTACATCTGAGGCCATTGTGCCCTCATCTCTTTCCCCCACCAGTCGTGAGGGCCCATGTCCTTCTTCCCAGCCAGGCTGTGGGCTTCCCAGGGTAGGGCCCCTCCTTCTGCCTCTTCACCTCCACACAGGCCCACACTGAAGATTTGCTGAATGGACCTGCCAAATCTCCATAGCTTCCCAGGGATCTCTTTGTAATGTTTATGAGAACACATGCGAATGGATGGCAAAGGGAAGGAATTCACACTGATTGCCATCATTTCTTAGTGTTTGGTAGAATAATTGGTTTCTTGACATTTTATAGAAGGCCCTTGCCCTTCTTGGTCTGAGCACAAATTAGCCGTTAAGCATTTCCCCTTCCGTCCTTTCTTTTATTCCTCCGTATCCCGCACATCAGCCCCGTCAACCCTGTTCTTCCTGTCTGGGATGTCTTGCACCTCACTCCTCGTCCAGGACAACTTACTCATCTTTGAAAACCACATGAAATGATTTCACGTTCTGAGAAACCATTCTTCATCTCCCCACATCTACATATTGTGATCTCCTCTTTCTTATTATTATTTTTAGTGCTGCTGTAGAATCAATGTTTAGACTTATTTACTGGAGCAATTAGCCCATTGTCTTGTGATGGGTGACAGTTTTTTCTTGAAGTAGTTAAGGGCTCAGGCTTCCCAGAGTTGAAACTCAGCATTACCTCTTAGTAGTCTTAAGACTTTGGGCAAGGTACTTAATGTCCGTGCCTTCACCTCTGCACCCGCAAAACGGGATGGCAAAATTACTCTCTTTCTAGGAAGATGGCCAAGTAAATATAGTCAAGTGTTGAGGAGATTAACTGGCGTGTAACAAGCTCAGGGTAAGGATTAGCTCTGTTTTAGATCTCTTTTCTTTGCCTTGACTCTTTAGAATGGAGGTCTCTATTACTTTTATGTAGATTCTCTTGTCTTTTCCAAAGGCAACTTAGTGAAGTTGGAGCAAATAATTACTGAATGAGGAAATGAATGAGATGGTTAGATTATGTGAAGTATTATTTTCTTTACTAGGAACTTTTGTTTATTTTAGGACAAAGTCTTTGTCCTTTTCTCTTTCCTTCCAATAACGAAAAACAGCCCCTATTCCTAGCTTCAGGGTTGGGAGAGAGGCCTTTTTGCAGAGGAAATAGCTGTACCTGCCTCTGGATGGACACTCTCCCTCCTCCTGAGTCCTCCTGCTCCACCTGAGGGGAAAGTGGTGGTGAGTGGCTCCTACCCAGATCCAAGCCAATGTGCTGGTGACAAAGGAATTGTCCCTCAACCTAGGAAATGCAGAGGCCTCCAAGGGAGGTGGACAGCTGTGAGAGGGGAAAGCAGGAGTCTGATAAGGAGGAGGAGGACGAAGAACACAGAACTGAGGTGGGGGATTTCAAACTGCAAGAGATGTTGGGGTATTTTTTAACACCTATCCCTTATCTGACCTTTCCCCAGACAGAACTGGGCTGGACGGGAACCCTCAGGATTAGGTGCCCTGGCCCAGTGTTAACTGAGCTGGGTGTCATGCTCACCCCCAGTGGTGCCCTCATGCAAAGGTGAAGAGGGAAAGACTGACAGGTAGGTAGATGGCCACAGCCTACCCAGAAAGGTGTGCACTCTGGAATAGTGCCAGCCAGGCTGCTGCCCTGGGCACAAGCCCTGGGGAAGCAGAGCAGATGGGCTTGACCCTGTGCAAGGATTCACAGAGGCCTTCCTGGAGAAGGTGACATCTACAGAGCTACCCAAAGGTGTGAACAGAAATTGACCTGTTTCTAGCCAAGCTAGACTTGAAAGTTTTGAGCAGGTGAATACATCCAATTAAAAAACAAACAAACAAACAAACAAACAGCCTCCAGGTGTTTCTGAACTTCTCCCATTGGCCTTTCAGTGTTATCCTACTGAGACAGCCAGGCTTCTGGCCTTGACTAGGTTGAGATGGAGTCAAAACTTTCTGAGTGACCAAAAAGCCATTGCTAACTGATGCCTGGAGCAGGCTTATCTATGGCTGTTATTTTTTATAGCCTACTGGGTTATGTTACTCCATGATTGCAACCCCTAAGGTTGTCCCCCATTCATGACTGCAATCCGAATGGCATGAATACTCCTTAAATGTCTTACAGAATCTTAAAAAACAAAAACAAAAGCACATTTGTTTGAAATGATGCTTTCCACCACTTCCTACAACAGTATCATCAACACAGAACTTACTTGGGTTCCTTTCTTTATAATCCAGGATTATAAACTGTGACTCAAAGCTACTGCAGTAAGAAGCCCAGTTACCACTGTTAAAATGATGTATTTGAAGAGCTGTCCTGACTGTGTACGTTTCACAGCTGGAATAGATCTCTTTGGAGAACATCCTTCTTCACTGGTGTTTGGCAAAGTACAATCGAATTAGTGAACGTATAATAAAGTGTGGGGAAATGTCGAGATGTAAGAACTGAAAATAAAATAAAGATAATTTAATCATTAAAATTGGCCCTGGTTTTGAGGACATTCATTGCTATGGAGATGTTAGAGCAGATTCCAGCTTGCATTTTAATGGTGAACTTAAATAAATCTGAGTCCTGGAGAGAAACTGCTAGTGTACGGAATCTGAGCTAATCAGTGAGATAGCTCCGACTTGGAGTTAAAGCCGGGTAGACGTTTGCAGGGAAGAAGCCGAATAATCCAAGTCCTGTCTGGGTTTTGAATTTATTTTCAAGCTCTTTGATTTTTGGAGTCAAGCCCGAACTCTTTAATCAGGCATGCGGGGCCCTCCATATTCAGAAATCCACTTTCTTTCCACATTCCTGTGGCCTGGATCATCCCTGTCCTTGGCTCTATGTGATCAAACCATCTTCTCCTTCAGGGTCCTTCTCGAAGGCTGCCTGTCTCTCGGTGACCCTGTGCTTCCCTTGAACTTCTGTACGCTGCACTCCTGGAGAGTGGGATCTAGAGTCAGACTGCCCAGGTTCAAATCCCACCTCTGACATTACTCAGACTCAACTTATTTATCTGCAAAATGGGGATAATGATAAAACCTGTCCTTAGGGTAAGTACCCACGAAAGGTGCTTATTCTTTCTCTGTGCCTGAAAGCTGTTAAGTGTCTGTGCTAAATTGCACCGAGGCACTCAGCCTAGCCTACATGACAGCTAGCTGGCTGTGGATGCACACAGCTGACCTCCCCAGTGGAGTTTAACTGCCCCATGGAAGGGAAAGATGAAGCTTATCTTTACAAATAGTAGATGTTCAATAATACGCTTAATTAATGAACAGATATGTGCTATCAAGAGCCTATTTATATCTGAGGAAAGTAGAAGGTTTCTCTCTGTATAATACATATGAATCTAATTATTCTATTTCGGGAGCACTTCTGATGGTAGGAAGAGTACTGAGTATCTCTGTGTGCTTGGGACTGAGCGAAATGCTTTACAAAGAATCCTCTGCCGTAAGCACTATTATTAGCATCTCCGTATGCTGGTCCATTAGTTAGAGTGATGCTAGAAAAGACCCCCCAGTATATTCTAAATCTCGTACAGTTCAAGGATATTCCTGGATACTTCTGTCGAGGGGCAGCCTCCTCTACACAGTGATTCAGGGACGGAGGCTTCTTCCATCCTGTGGCTCCACTGGCAGTGTCAGAGGAGGCAGAGAGGAGGCAGCCCCATGTCTTAAGAGCTTGCCCTGACATCGACAGATGAATACACAGTTGAAGACAGAGAAGAGGGGAGCTGGAAAACATGGCCTGGGGCTGGGCAGCCCCTCTAGGGCCACGCTGGCACCGACTCACTGGGATTAAGAGCTGACTGTGCATCTCCATCAAACACCACGTCCAGTCCCATCACACTGATACTGAAAATCAGCCATGGTGGGAGTATTTCCACCACAGAACAGTAGACCCTCTGTAAGTTCACCACCCAAAGGACTGTAACAAATCGGTCAACATACAGAAGTGTTCAACATAAGGAACTAGGCCCGCTGTATTGTTACATGCACATGGAAATTAAGTCAACTTAAGGAGGTGGTCAGTGTGGGAAGGTGCTCAACGGTGGCAGTTCTACCATATTTAGCAAATGTTAGAAATCAAAGCTTTTGTTTTGTTTTGTTTTTCTTTGTTACTGGTGAGCTGGTTTACCAGGAGCTTCTCAGTGGCAATGCCACTCAGTAGAAGAGAGAGCATGAATTCTGAAGGACAGTTGGTCATCTCTGCAAAGCACAGTAATAACTCTATTTTGAGGAAGTGGAGGTTTCTTCTCTAACCACGTTTCTTCTGGACTGCAGAGCTAAGAAAATTGAGTTGAGAAGGGCTTCTGACTCTAACTCCTACCGCCCTGCCATCTGGCCTCTGAAACCCAGAACATTTACTTGCAAGATTATTAGCAATTCTATTTTTAATGTACACACATGCTTATCCTCCCCCAAACTATTTTAGAATGGTAGGAGAAAGAGGATGATCTTTTTCTTCTGTAACTAGGTTTGATTAGAATCGAGGCTACTTTATTTCTTCTTTTACCATTATTAAAAATAAATTTTCTTTCTTTGTCTGAGAATTGCTATAGGAAACACTATTGAACAGGATCCCGCAGCTACGAGCATTGTTCTATCACTATTAAGGCCCAAACAGCATTTTCTTTCTCTCCCAGAAAATGTGGTGACTGACTATTTTTTACTGAGTATTTTCCTAGTAAATCTCACTGCTAAATTGGCCACTTTATTCATGATGATTTCTTCAAATATATCATTCTTGTGGCACAATATGAATAATGAAGAGGAATATTTTCAAACACATAAAGAGCTCTGAATAAAACTAATGGGTGAGGCATTAAGCAAAGTCGATAGGGGCATGATCCGTCCTTGGCAGGCCTTGGAGAGAGACGGAGGGTCACACCAATCAGGGACCAGGCACTCTCAGCCCCTGGAGCATTCACCCTTTCTTTGGCTTTGGTCCAGCATCCAGGGCAGGCCTGAGCAACCAACTGAGTCTAGCTGGCTATCTCTGCATTGCCTCATGCAGCCTTTGGCACACCTTGCAGGTGCCCAGGTTAGACACAAGGGCATGGGAGCCAACCACCAGGATTTAAATCCAGACTGCTCTCCAGACCGCTCACTACCGGTCGTGAGGCTTTAAGGAGGCTAACTTACTCCTCTGAATCTCTGTCTCCTCATCTCAAAAGTGGGGATAATTATAAGTATTTGAGGGTACACCTATGTCTTGTAAAGTGCTTAAGACACAGCTGGCAGGCACTAAGTGCTGTATATCACCACTGTTAATATTACTATCATTATTATCATTATCACTCTGATCTGTCATATGTTGGGTGCCCTGAGACAAGGACAGAGGTGGCCCCCTAAACATTCCCCTGCATGGGGCAAACTGCTGTTGTGGCTGATGTTTTAAATTGCTAACATTTAACAATCTGGACACTTAGGGGAAAAAAAACAGACCTACTGGCTTCTGTTGGGAAAAAAATAAGTTTGCCATCATTCTCAGCTCTCTCAGACTCTCTACACTTAACCTGCTTCTGTGCCTGGTTGTGTAGACATATGAGTTTGTGGTTCTCTCTCACATAATGGAGGAAAAATGGATTCTGTTTGGTTTTCAGATCAAAAATCACTCCCAGGGAAAGACAGGAGGGTGAAAGGCTGAGCCAGGGAGAAGATTCTGGAGAAGAGGAGGGCATTATTATACCGGTACTGTCTGTATTGTCACTGGGGTTAGCCATACATGAAATGCCAATGAGGCAGTGTCTTCGTCAGACCAGAGATACTGCCTCTGACCCTGCTTCTTAGGACAAGGGACCTGCTGGATGTCCCCACCCCCTCGGCCCACCTGGTCTGGTACCTGTCACCATGGATGTCCCAGTGTGAGGGAATCTATTCAGCACCCCAATGTCCATTCAGACAGCCCTCACCTCCTGCATGCTGGGCACAGTGCCGACTTCTCTCACACTGTCTTGTGTAACTTAGAGACATTCCTCATCACCTTCACCTGCTGTTACTTTAGATTCTGAATCTGTATGAGGTATCTCTCTCCCTTCCTTCTCAGGGTAGGTGCTCAGTTTGTTCTCTGCTATATTCCCCAGTACCTAGAAGGTGTCTGAAGCCACATTGTACCCAATGAAAGATCCTGAATGAATGAATGAATGAATGTGCTCTCTCCCATTCTTTGATATGCGCATTTGTCTCCATATTGCTAGGTAGGAACAGAGGTTCACAGGAGTGAAAGGCAAGGACCTCAGGGATGTTTTATGTCTTTTGCCAATACTAAAGGGTGATGAGGGAGGCAGTGTGTGGGTTCAGGGACATCCATCCCCCCTCTAAGGGCTTGGTGTGGTCTCACACAGGTGAACTAAGCATTTTGTGTGTGCCATGCATGTGAGGCCACAGGCTCAGAGATGAATGGCTCATAGCTCTTGCTTTCAACTTTTCTGTCATTCTCATGGGAGAAATTATACTGAGAACTAGGCTGTATTAGTTTCTTCTTGTTGCTATAACAAATCACCACAAACTTCGTGGCTTTTATGAATTTATTATCTGATGGTTTTGGAGTTGAAAAATCCAAACTGGGTTGGTAAATCTGTGTTTTTTTCTGGAGGCTCTAGGAAAGAATCTATGTCCTGGAATTTTCTAGCTTTAAGAAGCTTCTCACATTCCCTGGCTCATGGCCCCATGTCACTCTGACCCTCATCAGTTTCATTACTTCCCCTTCACTCTCTCCTGCTCCCTCTTTTCAGAATGATTGCAATTACATTGGACTCACTCAGATAACCCAGGATCATCTCATTTCAGAGTCCTTAGCCACATCTGCAGAGTTGCTTTGGCCACATAAACTAACATATTCACATCCATTCTTCTGCCTTCCTTAAGAACACTAGGACTAGATCAGTGCATTGACAAGGGTCGCAGTGAAGCTCAGAGGTAAGACACCTTGAGAATCAGGAGTTCATCACTGAGAAAGCAAAAGTTTGAACTGGTTGATTTCTAAGGCCTCAATCTTGAGCATTCTGAAACCTACAAAAAATTGAATACATTTCCCACCCAAGTATTTTGGGTTTGCTACAGCTGAGGTATTACTTGTGTCAACATCTTTGTAAATTATAAACAGCAACAATGAAAAAGGGATCAACATGTAAGATCAGGCTCCCCCATAAACAGGTTCTACTCGCCCTTCCTTCCACGCCCCAAGTGTCCTGCTAGTGGGGGCCAGGTCACAGGAACCAAGAGTGTGTCCTGAAACAACTCCAGGGGACTTTGACATTGGCAGGGAGGGGTGTGTGTGTGTGCTCAAATAGTCAAAATGCTTCTGAAGCACTTGGGACTAGGTCCGCCCCACCCCTGCCAAGCAGACACACTTCTTTTAAAGCACTCTTTTCAGAAGGCCTATCTTCTCGTGCTTGGCCGGGTGACTCACTACAAGGAGAAACGTTAGTCACATTAGATTATACACGACAACAGCTAAAATGGGAAAAACACCCCTGAATCACCCTTGGAGCAGGGTGGCATAGGCCCTTCCTGAGAGCAGGTGTGGACCCTGGCTCCTCAGCAGCACTGTCGACTATTCCTTTGTCAAGGTCCCTTAGCCAATGCCAAAGTCTCTCTGAATGGGGACCCTCGGGCACCTGTGCTCGGTGAACAGAAGCTTCCAAGGGAGAACCTGCCTCCTTTTCCTCGGTCCTTTCCAAGAGAGCCCAGCAAAGCCTAGGACACGGGGAAGCGTGTCCCGGGGGTGATGGGCATGGGAAATGCCCCCTCTGCCGATGCTGGCTGGGTACAGCACACAGCCCACAGGAGCAACCGCCCCCGGCACCTGCCCACTGCAGACTCGCTTTGTATTTTTAGTTCCCAAGCCTTGACATCTAAACTCCCTGTGCTGTGGCTCCGGCGGCAGCCTGCCAAGCTCCCTGTGAAGTCGCCCGCTGCTGAGCTTCCTCACTCTTCCTCCCGCAGAGCGAGTTAGCCGAGAGCGGCATCATCCCGGAAGATGAGGATGTTGGTGCGACAGGAGTAGGCGGAGAGGCGGGCGAGGCAGCCACCTTGGAAGCCAGAGCCGGGAGCTGGGCTTCCTCTCCTGGGGAGACTAGTGCGGCTGCTCCTGCTCTCCCCGACTCAGCACACACATGCGGACATGTGTGGCACATGCACACACACGCACTACACACACGTGCAGACACGTTAGCACACACACAGATACACACAACACACATATACACGTGCAACACACGCAGACATGAACACTACACAGACACACGCCTTACACACATAATCATACACACATTCAGTACACACACACACATATACACTATACACACATATATACACATGCAGTACACATATGAACATATAGACACAGGTAGTGCACACACACATACACACAGCACACACACTACACAGCACACACGCGCACAGTACAGGCACGGATAGACATGCAGGTACGTGTACACACGCACACATGCATGCACATACAGGCACCCACGCATGTGTGCTCACACACAGAGGCACACGTCTCCACCAGAGCTTCTGCTTCTGAGCAGGAAATAGACACTCATATTTGCTTCCTTAGGGCATCCAGAACAACTTTCTTGTTTCCTAGCTTCTAAAAACTATTTTAAAACCTTAATAGAATAGGGAAGACAGAGTCTCTGGAAAAGGAGTTAAAACCCTTAAGAAAAAAGACAGCAGCCTGACATGATGACAAACAGGCCAAAAGAGAGAGCTGGCTTGGTGCCAATAGCGCAGTGGTTAGGGGGCCGGCCACACACACTGGGGCTGGCGAGTTCGAACCTGGCCCGGGCCTGCCGAACAGCAATGACAACTACAAAAAAGAAAAATAGCCGGGCGTTGTGGCAGGCACCTGTAGTACCAGCTATGTGGGAGGCTGAGGCAAGAGAATCACTTAAGCCCAAGAGTTTGAGGTTACTGTGAGCTGTGATGCTACAGCACTCTATTGAAGGCAACATAGTGAGACTCTGTCTCAAAAAAAAAAAAAAAAGAAGAGAGAGGTAAAATTAGAAAACAAGGTAAGGAGACCCATGCAGAGGAGGATAATAAAATCTACATAGGCTCTAGGGTAGAAAACGTGAAATACAAGTCAGTGACATAGAAGAGAAACTTGAAAATCCTTCTAGAATGAAGATAAACAGCCAGAGGTAACAATGATGAGAGAGTACAGGATCACGCAGGTACTAGGGGAAAGAGCAATTATCACACATTTAAAGGAACAAGTCATAATTATAGAAATAAAAGTTATAATACAGAGATTTAAAAAAAATTAAAACTGAATAACAAATGAAGAATTCAGGTCTAAAGGGGATACAGTGGCCTTATTTTAAAGACAGAGAGAATTAAGTCCAAGCAAGGGAGAACGACGTGGTCAGGCTTGCAACACAGGCTGGGTGATGATACCCTTTGCTATTTTCTCATCGACCTTTGTGCTTCTGGGTGTGTAAAGAAAGTGATGCATGTGAACAGACCGAGAGGAAAAGGATTAGAGAGAGAAATCATTTAAAGGTGGTAGCAGGGACCATGGTTATGAACTAGAGACCCTGGCATCAGGCAGGCCTGGCTAGGCTCCACCAGGCTCTACCACCAACTAGCCAGGAAATCTTGAGGTTACTCCACTTCTCTGAAGCCCCGTTTTCTCATACATAAAACTTAGAGTAAGGGTGTTTGGACCTTTGTTACCATGTTCCTGTGAGAGAAGGCTGAGCTATGGCGTGCAGAGCTCCTGGTAGAGTGGCAGATAGGAAGTAACACTCCCGTGGGGTTAGATGCCCTCACTGATGTTAGGAAGAGAGAGAGGAGTGAAGGGGGACAGGGGCAGTGAGGGCAGAGAGATGCAGGCAGAGGCTGGATGGGAACGGTCTCAGCCACCCCAGGTTAGAGAATAAGACAAAGGCCTGCAAGACACGAGGGTTTTAGGGGAGTCATCTCCAGGCTTCTGTTTTGCAGGAAGAAGAGCATGGGACAAAGGTTTTAGCTAAGTACTTCTAAGGGTGGGCTTAAGGCAGCCTGGGTCTTCAGCCGGGGGCCATCATTTCTTTAGCCTGACATGGGATCACCAAGGTGAAAGGCCATGGGGGCACGTGTAGACCTGTTGGTCCCATCAGAAGTTCCGGATGGTGCAGAGGTGCAGAGGTGCAGCAGGCAAGAGAAGCAGCAGTGTGACAAAGCTTCAACGGCTCAGGAGTAAGCTGACAGTGTGTGGGACATGAAGACCTGAAGACAGTCTGACAGTATGTGGGACATGAAGACAGAGTCCCACAGATTCTGAGCCAGGCTCATAGCTTCTGGTGGACAAGGACTTCACTTATATGTCCTTAAATATACAATGATAAGTCTCAAGGAATCACAAATACTTTGATCTGGACAGAATATTTGAGATTGAGTAGCTAACCACTCTTCTACCTCTCATACAGGAGGATGGAAATGGGGTGCAGCCAGAGGAAACGACTTTTATAATCATACACATCCACATATCTCCTTACTAGCAGGAAACTAGAGCCCAGGCAATCACATCATGCAATTGGACTGGGAATTTGAGTTACAAAGCAAAGAACTTCTTTATTTCCAGTGGCTCTGTGGGTTCATGCAGACTTTCTGACAATGCTTTGATGCAGAGAGAACAGAGATGATTATTCCTGTGTAAATACAAAGAGTTGGTTCTCATAGCGAGTTGCAGTGTTGGAACTGGAATCTAGATCTAGTTCCATTTTCTACTTAGAATAACCACCGCTTTGGGATTTCAGACAGAAAATTCAGTGTGTATTTTATTATCTTTATGTAATATTACCCTTCAATAAGTTAATGATTCCTAAAGAGTATAATCAAGAATGAATGAGTTGGCCAGCTGCGGTGGCTCACACCTGTAATCCTAGCACTCTGAGAGGCCGAAGTGGGTGAGAGCGCTGGTGGATCGCCTGAGCTCGGGAATTCAAGACTAGCCTGAACAAGAACAAGACTCCATCTCTACTAAAAATAGAAAAACTAGCCCGGCTGTGTGACAGGCACCTGTAGTCCTAGCTACTCAAGAGGCTGAGACAAGGGGAATTGCTCTCTCAAACTCTTGAGCCCAAGAGTTTGAGGTTGCTGTGAGCTGTGATGCTATGGTATTTGACCCCAGGGTGACTATGTGAGACCCTATCTTAAAAATAATAATAATAATAATAAAACCAGAATGAATGAGTTGATTGACAAATGAACAAATGGATGCATAAATGAATGAATGGACAAATTCTGGGAGAAATAAAATTGATATTTCTCATTAAAATTTCAATTGACCTATTGAAGGATTGACCTATGCAGGATCCCCTGGATCCTGTCCTTGCAGCTGACCCATAAAACAATGAGGTGATGTGACTGCAGAAATGCCAAATTATGTCCACATTCTCCACTTATTCTTCTCATTTATTTTAGTCTCCTTAAGAGAGAATATCAAGGATGAGCTACTCAGGAACCTCCCTTCAGCCCCCTCATAACTATTACATGGGACATCTGTGGAATTATAGAATCTCTTTGTTGGAAGGAAAAGGGAGCTTTTCTTACAAAGATAAAATTTAAAAAAGGTCTCTGGTATGCTCCAAAAAACTAGGACTTGAGAGTTTCTAGTTGTGTGATCCTAGGCAGAGTTGAGAGGATTTAAGAAAATAATATGTAATTTTTTGATACCTCAGACAACAAACATATTTGGTAGATATTAATCTACCAAATTTGGAGGACATAGGCCCTTCTGAGCCATTAGAACCAGAGCCCTTAGCTTCACAACTTTGTTATGTATCTCCCAAAAGAGTTATGAAGTTCGTCTGTGTACCTCTGTTCTTTAAAAAAAAAAAATCTACAAGGATGCATAGATGAATTTACTATCATAGTTAGATACTTCAATGTCATCGATCAGAAATGGGTAGGTTCAGCAGGCAGACAATCAGTAAGAATATAGTTGTTTGAGCAGCACCATCAAACAACAAAATATAACTATTCTTAATAATCTTTTGAACATCACCTCCTTCATGAGGCCTTCTCTAATAGCTGCCTTTCCCCTTTCCAGACCAAATGGGCCACTTCCCACTCTGTGCCCATTTTTAATCCTGTACGTTCTTTAATAAATATAGTGTTCTCAATAGGTATCCCCAAAGGCACCTCAGTAGCAAACAAGTAAAACTGACTCTGGATGACATTTATGGAAAAGGGCAAGGTCATGGTGTGGCTCACAAGTCAGAAGGAATGCTGAGCAACCAGGGTTTGAGAAGACAGGAATTGGATCAACTGCAGGGGACTTGGTAGCCGGGACCACCTCTGTTGGGTTGCCCGAATTCTTGACCATTTTCTTTCTCGTGTCACTCCACCTCCCAGATTATCTGAGCTTGCCTGAGTCACCTGCTCTTTCCTTGGCCAGAAGATGGCAGAGTTCCTCAACTGACCTGACCTACCCCTCCAAGTCCTCCATAGGAAACCCATTTCCTATCTCCAGAAGATGGGGACAGGCAAAGTGAGAGAGGTCCACCATCCTAGTCCACAATGTGATTGTGGCATATATATTTGTCCCCAGACCCACAAGACTACAAACATCTTGGAAGGAGGAATTGTGTCTTCTTCAGACACTCAGTGAATGCAATTCAACATCTGCATGGGGTCCAGGCGACATGAAGGGGATGTCCAAGGTAGACAGGTGGACCAGCGGCAAGTTCCCTTTCCAGGAGTCTTTGAAAAATTCCTCATGAACAGAAACGTGACATCCTCCCAAAGGCTCAAAAAGAGCAACACCAAACCATAGATCTCCTCTCCCTCAAAGTCCTTCTCCAAGGGAGATGTAGGACTATGATAACCTATGTGACACCTTTGTGTCTCCAGGAAAACTCCAATAAGCAATAAACGGATGTTGGGGTTCCCAGAACTACCAGAACTAGGTTTTCTTTCCTTTTCTTTTTCTCCTGGTGCTGAAAACTTATTTCTGGTAGCCATTGACATCCTGCTCCTACCATTCATAACAAACGATAGGAAGTGCTAGGTACAGTATGTGGAGTGTATGTTTGTGGGAATGTGGGAAGAATACCTTCCAACACTTTGGGATTTTATGAGTGATTTACATCTGGTGCTACCGTTCACAAATGAAACGTGGGAGAAGCAGATGATCCATCTCTTGGCTGCATCATGCTTGCCCATACTGCTGGGGAACTGAAAACAGTGAGGTCTCACCAATCAACAAAATCTTTTTTTGTGCCTCTTAATCCCCACTCAGAACATCCATGTAACACCTGAACGAATGTGGTGAGATGGGTTCCGCAAGCAGCCCTTTATGTTTAGTAACAGTGCAGACATGTTAATAAAGAGGCGGGAGAGATGAGACTGGACTGTGGGGAGGACAGAAAAGTAGGGATGGGGTGTGAACAAATGGAACCAAACCTCAGAGGGGTGAACCTTCCACAAACGCCTGTTTCAGGGGCACAGGAAAGAAGTATGGTACTGGGCAGAACAGACCAAGGAAGACCTGCTCTAACCATCCTGGGGTTGCCCTATTTGGGAAAGAGTGTTGATTGCAAGAGAGTTGAAAAGGCAAAGACATTAAATTATAAATTAAAAGGAACTAGCTTCTGGAAATGGAATTGAGTTGGTAATTAAAAAATCATGGAAAGAAGCTTGGAGACAGGGTTCTGATGCTTTCATACTTCTTTTTCCTTTCTTTCTCTGTCTCTCTTTTTCCTTTGTATTTTTTTTTCTCTTCTCTCTCCCTTTCTACTCCCTCCCTCCTTTCCCTCCTTTCTTCCATGTGAAATATTGTCTTACAAGAAACATGGTGACGCTTATATAAAAAAGTACTTTTTTCAGAACTCTGCATTGGGCCAGCCTTATGGAGGAATATACAGGATTTTTATTCTTATCTTGGAATCCCTTCCCCAAGCCTGGGTCCAATCCTTGGAGTTTCTCCACTGATGATTATAAAAAACATAGTCTGTCACCTGAAATTTGCACTTTACCATCTTACATGTCTCTCTCATTGTTTCGCGTCTTATTTACTCAAAAGCATTTCAGATTTCTTCAGGGCAGAGACTTTTAGGCAGAGAATTTGTCTTTTCTTAAGGGCAGAGACTATGTTCACTTTTGATGTGGGGTTGGAAGACCCACCCCCTAAAAGCCAAGTAGGGGACATGCCTTGGCCCGGTTCTATTCCATGCTGCCAGCATATGTTTTAAGCCTCCAGCTTGTGGGAGGAGACGGCCTAGATGTTGTGAATACAAACTGCTAAGATGAAGTTCCTTCCCACAATGGCCTTCCACGTGCTGGAGGCGTGGGGGGCATGCCTCTAATGATAAAGGTTCTAGAGCCATGCTGGCTTGAGATTCAAAGCACACTGGAAGCCAAACAGAGAGAGAGCAATTATTTCCAGGGAACCCGAGAGGCTTCACGGAGAGGGGCACTTTGAGCTGGGCCTAGAAGAAGATGCCTTTTGGGGAGTACAGTGACCCGGAAAGTCAGAAACAGACATTGACCAAAAAGAGATGCCTGTTGCTTTCACATTTTTTCCTTCCAGCCAGAAAACCATGTTCATTAAAACGAAGCCATGATTTCGTAAATTAATTGTCTTGGGAATGGGAAGAGTGAAGAGGCACCTTCCGCTGTGTCTAACTTACATCCATCCCGCAAAGAGTTTATTCTTTCCCAGTTTCTAGCTGGTTGACTTTTACAAATGAAACAATAAGCACAACAATATTAAATATGCATCTATAATATTTCTTCACATTTATTTCCATTGCTATCACTCTCAAGTACCTACTGAATCCTTTCTTGAGTTTTTTTTCCCCTTTGTATTTGAGCTTCTATATGAAAAAGACTTTTTGATTTACGGATTCTCTTACACTTTTTTTTTTTTTTCAATGGGGCGATTAAAAAACATAAACCGCACAACAAATAAAAACCATTTCCAGATCCGTACTGAAGCCCTGGCTACATTTCTTTGAACACAAGTTATTGGTTCATTTTGACGATTCCACATTGGAAAGATCACAACTTTTTAAAAGGAACGGAGCGGGACACAATCAGTGCAATTTGCAACACATACTATTAACTATTGGGTTAAAAAAATAAATATTACTGCTCCATTAATAGATGAAATGCGATATTGTAATTTTACATCTAATTTTCTGACAAATTCTCTAATACACAGACCACGTCCAAGTTTCCTAAGAGAAAAGCTCAGATTAAAAAAAATATATATATATATATCATTTGCATTTTACTATAATTAGATAACTCTTCTGTGGGGGAGTTTTTCTTGATACACTGAATACCCCACACCTTTCTTCACGAAGAAAGTCACTAAAAGCAGAAAAAAGAGGCTCTGCAGTCTCCCTTAGTTACCATTCTGTTCAAAATATGTCCCCACCTAATATAACTTGCTATGTGTCATAAAATACAAAGGAAAGTACTTTTCATGCCAAATATCAGAGAAGTGCTCTCTTTTCTATACTGCACAAGGAACAGAAATGATGTGTTCATTTTAAATTCCATTCATGTAGGTTCTAATAAAAGCTATTATAAAATACAATTGTGTGGAGACAAAAAGAGAGATAATATCACTATAGCTCAATATAAAATTTAAGTAATTAAGACATGAAAACTATTACACAATTTACTACAAATGCAGCGAGAATAATAAAATGTTTAACCCTTTCCCTCCTGAGCCCTCTCTCGGTCTCTCTGAAACACCTACCGGGGAGCCCAGGCACCGGAAAGGATGCGCAGATATTACAAGACAGACTGTTTGGGGAATGCATAATGGTGATCATAAAACAGAAATGGCTTTTTTCCTCTTTTTTTGTTTCAGGTAAGATGGGTTTTATTTCTAGAATGATGTGCTCTCTACTCTGTGGCAAATTGATTTTACCTGCCGGAAACGTGAAATTGCCTACCCAGCGAGTAAGTGTCATGGTGACCAATAAGAGGCCATGATGACAAGTAGGAGGTCAGTGGATGGACGCTGACTTGGAGCCAGACAGATCTGAGTTCAAATGTTGATCCTACCACCTGCCAGTTTTGTGACATCAGGAAACTTTGTTCAGATTGTCTGTGATCTATCGAATGGACATAATCGTATTTTCTTCTCCTGCCTCGTATGGTGATGGTCGCATCAGGCAATGGGGGTATTACACCTTTACGGTTAACGTAATGAGATAGTCAAGCTTCATAGTTAAAATTGAAACAGGACTACGATTCTTTATTTTGGTTTTCCCTAAAGGGTGGCATATGTCTGAGCTCAGCCGGGTGGCACCACTGGGATGTGTGTACCATGAGAAGGGCTGTGCTATATCTTTTTCAATTCTTTACTCACTTTTCTGATTGTATTAAAGAGAAAGGAGCTATACGGTGTCAGTGGTTCTCTGTCACTTGCTCAATTCCACTTCTTAATAAAGAGGCTGAGGTTTTGAGCTCAGAGCCTGCTTCAGGCGATGTTATCTAATGAGTATAAGATGATTTTTGTCTTTTTAATTGTATTTATTTTCATGATTACCTTCCATTAATGACAAGGACACGGCTTTTCCTCTATGGCAGCGATGTAAAATTTTCTTGTAAGATAAAGTTTTTCAGATAAAATAAAAAAGAGGGAGGAGCGGAGGAGTCTGCTGCTATATCCCAAATGCTGCAGTGCTCAGAAATATTTGTTGACTAAGAAAAGTAATTAATAATATGCAGACATGGAAAATAACCCAGTGACTGATGTAGGTAATTGCTTCCTATCACGTGTGAAAGGCTGAACGAACCATTTCTATTAAGACAGGCAGCTCATGAGAGCGGGGTTCTGCTTCTCCTCAGACGTTTGTTCCTGTGGTTCATTCTGTTCCGTATTTCTTTAAGCACTTAAAACTCTCGCTCATGCTTTCTCCCCTCTCCCATCCCCAGCACTGCCTTTACTTGCTTCTGTCTGCCAGTTCCTCATTCTGCAAGGTCCAGCCCTCAGAACCCTCAGAAGGATCAAGCATCTGACACTAATTCCATAGATGGGGAGCTTTTAGGACCCGCCTGGCCACTCAACCACTCTTGGCAAAAGACCAAGCCTAGATTTGAGCTATGTGCGTTGAATACTGTCAGCTGGTCCTACACCTGAACACCATCAGATAGCAAGATGCACAGCTTAGGGACATCTCAGGAAGGACAGAGGCAAAGATGTTGAGGGTCTGACTATGTGGAAAGGGAAAATGACAGTAAGCAGGGTCCCGAATATCATAATTGATATCCAAAACGGCAACATGAACTCTCTCTTATGGGCAGGAGGGATTAAGCTGAAAAAAGGACTCCAAAATGCTTTGCTCTTCAAACTTTTTGCTCCTATATCCAGTTATGCTTAAACTCACCCAGAAAGAATATTTTCTGCTTTAAAATAAATGGAGAGATGGAGATCCCTCAAATTCTTTGTTCTGGGCATTGATAAAGACCCACCATCATAAACTCCACCCTTATGCTCCATCTAATCTGCTGCCATCTGGATGCGGCTGGGCCCACAGGCAGTCCACCCCCTCCTCAGTCCTGGCTAGCCCGCCCACTCTACAGGAAGAAGTGAGAGAACATTATGGAATCAGAGGAAATCCACCAAATCTTTTAAGAAAAGGACAGACATGTCAGACTGTCTTGCCATGATGTAAGAGTGGATTTGGTTATTTTTCAAAAAAAAATATTCATTTTTAGAAAATTAAGAAAAATAAGAATAAAAAGGAAACAGAATCCACTGGTCTCACTACTTAAAGACAACGAATGTTTACCACTTTGGTGAATATACTGCCAGGGAATTTTTCCAACCATATTTGTATCAGTTAGAATAGACTAGGTGATACTGTGGTATCAATAATAACAAAAAGCTCCAGATGTCCGTGATTTAAGTCAGCACGAGTTTGCTTCTCATTTTTACTCTATTACAGGTCTGTAGAGGAGTTCTAGCCCTGGTGACAAGTGAGGGACACAAGGTTTAAAGATCAAACCAACTTCAGAACAGCAATTTTATTGTTGTACTTAAAGAGAAAACATTCTAGAACAGCGGTTCTCGACCTGTGGGTTGCAACCCATTTGGGGGTCAAACAGCCCTTTCACAGGAGTCACCTAAGACCATCTTGAATATCAGATATTTACCTTATGATTCATATCAGTTGCAAAATTACAGTTATGAAGTAGCAACAAAAATAATTTTATGGTTGGGGGTCACCATAATATGAGGAACTGTATTAAAGGGTCGCAGCATTAGGAAGGTTGAGAACCACTGGTCTGGAGTCTAACACTGACAATCAAATGCTCCAACCCATCAGTGACAGGCTGTACTTACATTCTCAATTCATTGGCCAGAGCTGATCACATGACTCCACTCAACCACAGGGGGCCAGGAAGTGCCCAGGTACATCCAAGTGGGAGAATCAGAGACCCCTGGTGAGCAATATGAGCCACCATATATTATTGCTGGAGGGGTCTTTCTCTAATTCCAAAGAAATTCATGCTGATGATCGCATATTTGAGAATTTGGAAAAGTGTGAAGGAAATAACAATCACTATAAATCCACAGTTTATTTCTCCTTCACTCAGGTGTTGAGTACTCTATCCATTTTTTTCTGTGCTTATGTAAAAATAAGGTTTAAAAAAAGATATTTGGACCATATTGTATGTTCAGCTTTGTAATCCACTAAATGGTCTTTTGGAGTGTTCAATGCTCTTGTATACCATACACAATATTTTATCTTATGTCTGACCATAATTATATTTAACCAGTTACCTAATTATATGTGAGCATTTACATATGTGCACACATTTTTATGTACTCATCCTATTCGTTTCCACATATAATAATATAATTCTCTGCATCACTATAAACACTCTCTCTTCTCTAGAACTTAAAAAAGTTTCTAATGAAGAGTCTAGTACTTCACTGTGCAAATTTCTCATGGTATGTTTAACCTTTTTACCATTTTGGTCCTTTCCAATTTTCTACCTCCAAAAACAATGTTTTAGTGGACTTCATTTAAGGTATTTCTACACTTAACATTTTTCAGTGGGCTAGAGTATGAGAAGTGATATTACCAAATCAAATCTTATGAACATTTTAAGGCACTTGAGTAACATAAAGGAAGACATGTTGGTTTTGAAGAATGAATAAGCTAATGAATTAAACCACAAATGACTTGCCAGTTCATGCTTTGTCCTCACAAGCATCTTGTGAGAGAGGCCCAAAGAACAGAACTGATTTGATGGAGATCACTCCATCTGGGGTACAGTGTTAGGAACTTTCTATTTTCTAATTTAATAACTACAATGATTCTGTAGGGTGAATTTTAAAAAATCTCCATTCTGTAGAATGAACTCTCTGAACCATGAGACTCTATGAACTCCATGTTCAACACTATGAACAAAGCAGGGATTCCAACACCATGGACTCATATTTCTGTTATTCCCTTTTGGAAAGCCAATAGACCTAATATTAACTTGTACAAAAGAAAAGGCAGCTCACAATTAAGCAATAAAATGTGTATCATTGTGTGGTTACTTCAAGGAATAAGAGCAATGTGTTCTAGAATAATCAGGCAGGGGGGCACCCCAGTTGGGCACAGGGGAGAAGGCCTTATCCCTGTACCTTTTATCACCCTTGAGACATGCTTTGCCATTCTCCCACTTTAACAGTTGCCCACAGGACGTTCTAGTCCAAAAACTGGCTTAGCGCCCCCTAGCGGACTGTTGCCTCCCCTACACCTCTCTGGCCATTAGCCCACCCTAACAACTCCACACCATTCTGCCCCTTCATGCACCAGAGGATGCAGCACTATCTGGGGATATCTCTCCGTATTTGCTGTTACCACTATTCGAACCAGTTTCTGAGGGGGAAACTTCTTCACTACCCAGACCAAGCTGTGAGTGAGGAGACCCGAGACTACATCTCTGACCGGCTGGGTGACTTTGCACAATCAGTTATGGTCTCTGACCGTCACTTTTTTCATGTGCAGAAAGGAGTAATGTTGCTACTGAGCCTCAGTGAAATTATATAAAACATTTTTTTACTGTAATGTGCCACACAAATGTTACAAGTTTGAAAGTATTTCTTTGTTTAAATTTTGATTTAAAGGTAAATTTGGGATTGGTGATGTAACTGATGTTTGCAGGCTTTTGCTTTTTACTTTTATGCAATTAGAAAGTTAACTCGAGCAAGTTAACGTTCTCCTCTGACAAACCCCCATGTTCCCCAGTTTCTTTCTGCATCCTTCATCCTTTCCTTGCCCTTCTGGGAGCCAGCCTTGGGGCTATGTCTGGGGAATCGCTCTCCCCTTCCCATTTGTGTAATTCAAGGTCAACCCCAAGTCTGGTGGCACTCCACGGAAGCCAGCTTACAAGCCAGAGAACTGGGCCTTTAATTCTTCACCCAAGTGCGAACTCTGATTCCTCTCATTGTAATCTACAGCCATAAGCGAACTGCAGGCAGCTCTCCCTGCCACCCCCATCCCTCTTTCTGTCAGCCCTTCAGAAGTCTGAACTTGGCCCTTCAGAAGTCTGAACTTGGCGGCTACTCACAACAAAGCATGAGGAAAAGGTCATGGTTCACCATTGTGGATGAAGGTCTTGGCCTTGCAACGTAACAAGCTCTACACTACTGTTGGGCTGAAACTCCTTTTTCTTCTGAGGAGGAAGTCACTGGGCTGGGGATGGGAGGCTGATATCAAAGCCCACTCTCCCCCACCCTCGTTCCCCCTATCTCAGTTGTCAAGCTGTGAGTCCTTGGGCAAGTCCCCTCACCTCTCTGGATCCTATTTGTTTCATTTGTAAAGTGGGGGATATAAAGAAGTGGAACAGATAATTTCTCAAGGTGCTCTTTAAAATGCAGACTGTATGCAGCGTATATGAACTCTTAGTTACAATAATTATATCTCAAATTTATGGAGTGTGTAGCACAGGTACAAAAAAAGTACATTTTTTTTTGTACATTATCTCAACAAACCCATAAGGTGGTATATCAGCTAGGAACTCTGCTCAGCTGTTAGTAACCCAAAATAACAGTGGCTTAAATAATTTAAGCGGAATTTCTCTTTTATGTAACACGAACTCCACAGAGCTGCTGTGGTGACTTTACATTGACTCAATGGCCCAGAACCTTTCCATCTTTATGACCTGCCACTCTTAGCTCCTTACTTCTTTAAGATCATTTCGCGGTTGCAGGACAGCCATCAGGCCCACATTCTAACCAGCAAAAGGGAAAATAGGAGGCAAGGCGGGGAGGTGACCCCTTTTGAAAGTTTGCCCTAGAAACCCCACTGGATGATGTCCACCTAAATCTCTTTGTCCTTCCCTATCTGCAAGAGAGGCTGAGAAAAGTAGTATTTGGCTGGGCACCTTGCTGTCCGCAGTAATGTCAGGGTTTATATAGTAAGGAGTGGGAGGAAGGTGGATACTGTGTGAGTAATTGGTAGCCTCTGCCACAGGAAGGTGCTATTGTTGTGCCAAGTTTACAGATGAAGAGACTAAGTTAAGCAACTTGCCAGGGTCATATAGCTAGAAAGTTTGAGAGTTAGAATTCAAAATCAGGCTGACTCCAGGGCTCCAAGCCCTCCTCTATGTGCTTCAGAAGCCTGAAACAATGGTTGTCAAAAATCTAGCTTTGAATTTTTGTCTCTCCAGCTGCAGGACAGGATCAGAAAGCTTGCACCATGGCCTCTGGGGGAAGGTTAGGGAAATAATGAATAGGGAGTGGCTGAGGGCTTAACTGAACATAATGGATGCTCAATAAACAGGAGATACAGATTCCAGCTCCCTGCAACATACTGTGTGCTGTCAACACACCTCCCAAGGTCATGTGAAGTGCTGAAGCCCAGGGAGTACTCTGCCCCGTGGGTCCTACAGTCTGGATGGCCCGTTACATTGTGCACTTCCTGAGGGGAAGGAGGCTTTCCTGGCACCTGATAGGACCTGGGTCTCAGTTAGAGACTGACAAAGCAAACACTTTGTTTCCTTTTAGGCATTAAAATTACCTGACTGTCCCCTGCATATCACTTAGGGGAACAAAGATGGAGCAAAGAGAGGCCTTGTGCCCAGGCCCGCTGGAGCATATGCACATATGTGTGTGCACAGTCCTGGGTGTGTGTGTGTGTGTGAGTGTGTGTTTGAACATGGTGTGGGTGAGAGCAGCATGAGAAGTGGGGATTCCAAATAGTATTCTAGCTCTCCTTGAAATTCTTGAGATATACCATTTGAGCTAAAGCATATTCAAATATTAATTAAATGGATGAGGGAAAAGCCATGAACAACACGTATGGTGTAAGTGCTAATTAGGAAGACACACATTTATTTTATTTTGAGGGAAAAAAGGAAAGCTTCCATAAAGCATTCATAAAAGCATAAAGGAAAAAAAAAAATCACACAATTTCAAGCTGTCCATAGGGCTACGGGGAAGGCTACTTCCAGGATACCCTCAATCTGGCTTCTGCATGGAGTGATGCATTGGTCTAAATTCCATAGTCAGTGTGTCTGTGTTTATTTATTTAATCATTTATCATTATAGTTCCTAGAGTAGAAGTGACCAGAAAGCAGGACTGTTGCTCTGGTCCAACTCTTCCCTTTCTTGAGACTGGCTGTCCAGCAGGCCGGACAACGGGCTAAGTCCCTGACTTGCAACTCATCAGCACTGACCAAGCACCAAGGGAGGAACCAAACCATTGTTCACAGATGGACTACCCAGTTCTGGAAGTCAAAAGCCCTGTCTTACACCTGCCTTGAGTTTTTCCCCAGAGCTCAATGGTCGAGCCCTGCTGTTCCGTGCTCACTTCAGAGTCTTGGCACTGGCCGTTCCCTTCCTGGAACCCTCTCCTCCAGAATTCAGAGTTGTCTCCTTAGTTTCAATCACATCCTTCTCCAGTGTTCTCCTAAGTCCTCACCGCTCTGTTCTTAGCCTACTTTAGAGACAAACCATATAATTGTCTGTGCACGTACACACACACACACACACACCCTTGTTTATTTCATTTGTCTCTCCCAGTGGAATGTAAAATCCACGCAGTCAGAATTTTATTGCAATTACTACCATTCTTCTAGTATTAGAACAGTGCCTGGCATATAAGGGTTGCTCAGCAAATATTTCTTGATGAATGTATAAATACTTTAATAAGCACAATTCCAAGAGAAAATTAAATCGACTGCTGCCAACTAATTTTATACCACTTCCGAGACTAAACACCTATGTCTGCCCAATCTTTCCAACCTAGGTTGGAGACCATCTCTTTCTTAGCTAGAAAAACCTGGTCCCCTTTTAGGGCTCCTTCTGACTGTGACAGACACCCACCGCTGTGTGCGTGATCTCAGTGTTTTAGACATACTGATCTCGCCTCTTCCACTGGACTGCTCACAGCTTCCTGGAGGGCTACGCTTCCCAGGGTTACTGGTTTCTTTCCAATTACACCTCCTTGAGGACACAGCTGCAGCTTGTTTCTGTATGACCCCTGCTGTATCTGGCACAAAGCTTTCATCATGGCTCACGTTTATTTAGCATTTGCTACAGGCCAGGCGCCCCACAAAGTGCATTACATGCATTAACTTAGTGGCTTCTTGTGCTTACATTTTTTTAAATCACAAACTATGAAAACAAATACATGTTATATTTCAGTCTGGGAAGTGATATGCATGTCTCTGGGTGTGTATAAATGTATATCTACATATACATAGCCAGAGCCATATCTCTATCTATACTATTGCTGAAACCAAACTTTTAAGAAACCATACTCAACTTTCCTATGTGCAATACGCACTGCTATTTCCTATTCTACTTAATTTATTTTTTAAATGCTAGCTGCAATCCACTTAACCATAGGTCAGCAAACTGTGGTCCTGGAACCAAATCCAGCCTGCCACCTGTCTCCTTCCCTCTCTCCCTCCCTCCCTTCCTTCCTTCCTTTTTTCCTTCTTGCCTTCCTTGCTTTGACAGAGTCTCATTCTGTTGCCCTAGGTTAGAATGCCTTGGTGTCACAGCTCACAGCAAGCTCCAACTCCTGGGTTCAAGCAATCCTTTTGCCTCAGCCTTGGGAGTAGCTGGGACTATAGGCATGCACCACCCTGCCCAACCAGTTGTTCTATTTTTAGTAGAGAAGAGATCTCACTCTTGCTCAAGCTGGTCTCAAACTCCTGAGCATAAGCAATCCATCCCCCTAGGCCTCCCAGAGTGCAAGGATTACAGGTGTGAGCCACCATGCCCAGACTGCCACCTGTTTTTGTTAATGAAGTTTTATTGGAACACAGCCGTATTCATTTGTTTATAAATGACGTATGGCTGCTTTTACCCTGTAAAATCAGAGTTACAATGATCGACCATAATGCCTGCAAAGCTTAAAATGTATACTGTCTAGACCAGGGGTCCTCAAACTTTTTAAACAGGGGGCCAGTTCACTGTCTCTCAGGCCATTGGAGGGCCCAACTGCGGGCCCCGGGATGAGTCGGCTGCTAAGCAGGACAGGCAGCCGTGGCAAAAACACCTGGCGGGCAGGATAAATGTTCTAGGCGGGCTGTATGTGGCCTACGGGCTGTGGTTTGAGGACGCCTGGTCTAGACCTTTGCAAAAAAACATTTGCCAAGGCTTACATTAAACTGACTTCAGATTTGCAAATGATTTGTGACCTACTGTTTGAAAGTCATTTGTTTATCTCATTCTGGCAACTGCCCTTTCAGGGAGGTCCTGTTGTGATCCTCAGGAATGAGCGAGCAAACCAAGGAAAAGAGTAAGAAACCTGCTGACAGATGCATGAGTTGCTGGCATGCAGAGCAGGGGTTTGACCTAGGTCAGCCTAGAAGCAAAGCTGGTGGCACGTGACCTACATAGAATTCTGTTCCTTTTCTGGATGAGTTTGATGAAGGCTTGTTAGTCAAATTATATTTGTAATTTTTTTTTTTTTTTTGGAGACAGAGTCTCACTTTGTGACTCTAGGGAGAGTGCTGTGGCATCACAGCCCACAGCAACCTTGAACTCTTGGGCTTAAGCGATTCTCTTGCCTCAGCCTCCCGCGTAGCTGGGACTATAGGCGCCCACGATAACGCCTGGCTAGTTTGTAGAGATGAGGTCTCGCTCTTGCTCAGGCTGGTCTCAAATTCCTGAGCTCAAGCAATCTGCCCACCTCGGCCTCCCACAGTGCTGGGATTATAGGCATGAGCCACCGTATTCGGCCTTATATTTGTAGTTAAAAAAAAAAACAAAAAACTTTTTGCTGGTGGACTTTGGAAGAAACATTAGCTTTGTTCTCCACCACATCCCTAGATAAATGAATAAAGGAAAGTTACGGTGAGCATTCTGAAGGGGGTACAACGTAGTAGGTCGTTTCCATTGCACCTCATCATCCCAGTGTAGACCAGCTGTCTTGCTGCAGGCATTACTGGCACCTGACCTACCGCGCTGAAACATACAAACACGTGCCAGCCCAGCAGTTTCCAACTCGGCTCCCAGGGACTTGTGCTCTTGTATGACCCCCTCCTGCCAAGTGTGGGCTGGCTTTAGTGAGGTTTTTGTCACCACTGGAGTACAGAGCATGTGATGGGATGTGACATCTGAAGTTAGGTTGCACAAGACTCTGAATTCTGTCTTGCTCAAGCTTTCTCCTGGCCTATCACTTGCTCACTCAGGTGAAGCAAAGTGCCATCATGTGAGCTGCCCTATAGGATGGTCCATGTGGCAAGGAACTGAGGGCCTTTGTAGAGACCTGGAGTGGGAAATCCAGTCAAGCCATACCTGTTTTTCTGACTCCATAGAAACTACAAGAGTAGTCACTCAGTTTTAGAGTTATCTGTTTAGAGTAAGGGATAACTAATATACCATGCTACTTTGTTGTAATTTGGGTTTCTGGTGTTCTCATCAATCAACAAATACATGTTCAGCACCTACTTGGAGGTCAGTCCCATGAAAGGCGGAGCTGTTCAGAGTCTACACTGCTTGCCCTCAGGAATTTATAATCCAGTTAGAGAATGAGATGTCAGAACGATACTTTGTGTTCTAACCATGATGGTAGTTGTTAGTCACTTGCCCTCCATCCAAGATGGTAGCCAAAAGGTTATACTTATTCATTCTCTTCTGCTGAGTGCTGCTTTCTGTAGTTCTCTATAGATTTTCATGGTGTGGGTCTCCTCTTAGCTGTCCATCCCAGAAGCCCATTGGGAGAGTGGGGAGCAGGGAGTCCCCCCACAGCGTCCTTGGACTTCCTTCGTCCAGCAGTCCGAAGCCATGTGTCGGTTCAAAAGGAACCGTGAGCAAAGCATAATATTACCACAAATAATTTGGTTTCTGAAAGTCGAAAATGAACCAGATGGCTTTTAAGGAAAACAGGACACACATCAGATTCCAATTATATTAAAATGATGACCCAATTTAGGAAAACACAAAGTGTAATAAAAAAATGTTTAAATAAACAAAATCTGCATATTTATGGAACTATAATATTCGCCGGGCTCCTCACTTTGGATAATGAATTTCTAAACTAGACTGATTGCAATCCAAACTTACACTGAATCCGGGCTTGGAGAAGTCTGCAGTACTGTTTGGAATTGCAGACTATCTGGAGGGGGAAAAAAAATATTTAGCATGTGTGTCGGCAGCCAATTTAGGAAAAGGAAAGGTCAGCTCTATACAAATGTGATATATCCGATTCTAATGCAACCAGGAATAGTCATCGCTCACCCCGCTTTGTTGGCTGAACATTGTGACACCTCTCCCTGGCAGCGGTAGCTGTCACCCGCAAACCTCCACCGCCACTGGCAGGCCCGGTGCTGGGCTGGGTTGGCAGAGAGAGCCTTGGATTTATCTATTTATTTTTCCAGATAAATTAAAAACTCAGGGGGCACTTAAAATAAATTAGCAACTGCTCCTGACGGTGTCTTTCTTGCGGTGTCACACATTCAGAATTTTGGCAAGGACTAAGTTGCCTGCCTTACCATCTTTTCCCACCAAGCACAAACTGCTAACGGAACAGTGTGCTCGTGTGAACAGGCACATCGCTGGAGCAGTTATTAATTCAGAAGAGGGTGAGCCAGGGAATGTCCAGGTTCATCGACGTGCCTGCAGGGTTACTGAGACTTCATGAGGCCAGGGAAGAAGGCCAGTTTGTTCCTAATTGTACTGAAAGACTGAAATGGTTTTTCAAGGGAATTTTAATTCACCTATCCTAGGGAGCACATTTTCCTTAATTTCATGTATAGCATTTTTAGAGAATTATTTTTCCACATAGGGCGATGTGTATCTCACCTCCTTCCCTGTAGGCTAATACCTCTATTTAGTCAGCGACTGGTTATTGAACCCCTTGTGTGTCCAGCATATGGGCCGTGTCAGTGACCAAAGACCCTGGTCTTTGTGGGGCAGCGTTCTTGCTCTGTGCCACCACATGCAGTGTGCTATGATGTCCGTGGTGGCCACATAACATTGACAGAAACTAAAATCACTACCAAAGCAGGAAAATGGCAAAGCCAGAGGCCTGCTCTGGACACTGTGGGATGAAACTGCCAAGGTGGGGGGGACATCCAGTTTCCCAGTCTGAGGGCCAAAATGGTAACCAGCTCAACTGGGAACTCTCTCTTCAAAGACCGAACTAGCCCCTCCTAGCCCTGCTCCTTCGGATCAGTAATATGCACCCAGGAGCTGTTCCGTGCCGTTTTTCTGTTCTTTCAATTAAATAGCTGCTCCAAGCCTTTTGTTCTTCCATCTCTTAAGTAAAAGTAAATGTTTCTTCTTTAATCTATGAGGGGAAAAAATTAGTTACTAAATCGGGATAATATTAAATGGGAAAAAGTTTTCACTCTCCTTTCGCGATGTGATACTCATTTCTATCAATCTCTGCCTCCCGGTAACATTCTCCACACTCATCAGCTCTGTGAACAAAGAATTACAAAGATATAAATTTGGCTCTAAAACGTCTTTTAAATGCACCGTATTACAGAACACTCCTTCTATTATCATATTCCAGAATTATTCCTTTTAGGTGAGTAGCTTTTATTGAAAGGACCTTTTTTTTTTTTTTTTAATTAATAAATTTACTGTCAGAAAAGTCCTTCATTACGGGAACCTGTGTCATTTCCTACCTGGGTATCCAGCTATAATATAAATCAAGAGCTCCTTGGTTTCAGGTAATTTTGTTAGAAGCATCTAATTTTACTACAACATAGCATCCTCCAAAAGATTTTTTTTAAAGTGCTTATTCTCCATAGCTTTTTTTTTTTTTACTTTTAAATTTCAAGAGTTTTTTTTTTTTGTTTTTGGAGTTGTTGTAGGGTTGGGGGGAGGCATTAATTGTCTCTTTGCCAGAGTTTAAGTGCAACATTTTTCATTAGAATTTAACAAATGTTCATCTTAAAATAGACTGACAGGGGGTCAAACTGCTTCAGCTTCTCCTCTGTTAACCTAAACGCATTAGAGTTGAGGCTTTTTATTCTCAGATCAATGTTGCTTCTTATTCTTGGACTTAATTTAGTATAAGACTAATATGATGGTCTCTTCATTTATTTCCCTCTCTCTTTCTCTTTGGCTTTAATAAAATTAGAATTAATTCAATATAATAGAATCTCTAGATTTTTTTTTTCAAGCATAGAAATGCCAAATACAATAATGTGATTTGATTTTTTTTTTTTTTGCAGTGGTAAACTATTGTGCAAAATAATTATATAAACACACAAGAACATCTGGTCTTTTCACCGTAGTCACTGCTGAATTTAAACATTGTACACATTTGACACAATTAAAGGAGTTTATTCTTTGTTTTTCCTGGGCTTTAAATAGTAAGCCACAAATAGTACTTAGAGTTATCATTTCTAGTTCATTTTGAGTATTATTTAGGAAAACTTATTCTGAATTTCTTAAGACTTTTATATACCTGGGGGTCTATGAAATTTGGATGCAAGGTTATGATGCATCACAATACTTCATTAAAACAATGACCCGAGTCCAATTAAAACGGGGTGGGGGGTGGACCTTTACTAAATGCTTTTCTCCCGTTTTACCCACAACAATTTCTAAATGCCACTAGACAATTAGGGCAATTTTGATATCTTTTGTAGAGTAAAGTAATTAAAATTATTACTGCCACTTTTGTAATAAACTCGTGTGACTTTATAAGTCTGTCCCTGTTCTCTTTCATGATGGAGACATCATACAATCTGTAATTGTGCTATTAAGGAAAAGAGAGCTAATCTTTTTGCATTTGAAGTAAGCCTTCATCATCAGCCCAACAAAGCCAGACAGATCAAAAAAGAACCAGAGAGAGCATTTAAGGAAATTAGTACAAGTGTCAGTTAAAAGGTAAAAATTAATGCACTTATTATTGAAATATGGTTGAAACCTACGTTCTTTTCATTTCTTTGATATTTCGAAGGCATAAAACATTCAATTAACTTTCCATTGTGTTTGGTGGAGAAAAGGCAGAGGATTGTCAGTGAAGTGTTAGGGGTGTAGGTGGTGCTTGGTGAAAAATAGAATAGGATGAGCCGGAGCGAGACCCAGAGCCACACGGCCCGGGCCCTGCAGACTGAGCCGCTTCAGTCCTCCAGAGCCCACCTGTTTAGGATTTCACATGGGCTTTAAATTCTGCTACCCCATTTATTCTGGAGATTTAAAAATTAGCCTGTGCCATTCTTTGCTGAAAAATCATAGACAATGGATGATTGTGGTTGCTGTGAGGCTTTGTCAGTGGAGTCATTTCTCACTTTCTGATACAGTATGATTATGATGATTAAAATACACACAAGAAAGTCTGGGAAGAGAAGTGACTATTTCTGAGTATTTGGATTATGGGTGAACTTTTGCCTTTTGAGTGTATTTTTTAAAAATGTTTTGTACTAGGATCATCTGTTATGTTACTATGGTTTTTAACTAGAAAAATAAGATGAAGTTGATCTAGTATAAGAAGCAGCATGGGGTGGAGAGGGGAAGATTCCTATGGGCTCTGAGGTCAGACCAATTAGTGTATGATGGGTAACTCAGCTGCCAATTGCTGTGTGACTTCCAACAAGTAGCTTAACATCTCTGAGCTGCTATTCCTTTCCTCTCTATGGCAGAGAAATGCCTATCTGCTTGTTAAATGGCTAATAAGTGCATTACCCTGAAGGCACACAGCAGACACTCAACAAATATTAATTTTTTTCATTCTGACTCTATTGCTCCCTTCAGCATCCCATTGTACATGAAAGACAAATTATTTAATATTATTAGATATTGATGAGTAGGATCAGTATTTGATGTCTCTCTTTCATGCTTCTCAGGGCCGAATGTTTTATTTTGCTTTGAAATTTCTGCAAGTTTATTCAGTCGGGTAGATTTGTAAGGCTACTCTCAGAACATCAGCACTCCGCGCTGAACAATCATTATTTGACAATTGCAATTCAAGAATTTTTTAAATCGTATAATGAATCAATCTTCCTAAATTGTATGCATGTCAAATTGTGATCAACTTGCTGTGAAAATGTTCCGCAAGAGAAGGCCTAATGTTTAAAGTAAAAATTACTGGGATCACACACACTAATTTGTCTCTATCATTAAAGAAACATTGTTTTATTGCCCTGAGTAAAAGACTCTTGCACATATTATAAAACAAATTTTAAAAGAGAAATGCTCTTGAAATGATTTCCTACCAGAACACACTGCAAGCAATAGGCTTGCACGCATAAATCTTAGCTCATTGCACAGCACAGAGTAGGCATCTTGCAAATATTTTAAATGAAAGAGAATAGGTCTATTTTCCAAGAGGTGACTGGTAGACAGTGTGTGGCTAATTACTTTTTGGTGAAAGATTTGTTCTAACCTAAGCAGATCATTTTGGGGTTCATAAAGCCTACTGGGACAGCAGGGTACAGCCCCCTTTTGTTAGCAGAAACAATTTTTTGTGTAGAAAAGGCAAATTCTGTGAGGCAAGCTCCCTTCTTTACCCCCAAACAATGTAAAGTTTAGAAATCCGAAAGCCTTTGCAATATTTGTGCGACTTTGTAGCTTTCCAGCCAACTCTGCCCTGGCACTTAAGGAAAATAACTCAGTTATAAAATCCCAAATCACTGATGTTGTGATTATTATTCTTATTAATATGCATATGATAGAAGTTAGTGCCAAAATGACAGATTTACACTTTTGCAAAGGTAATGAATCAAAGTAAGAAGGTAAAAGCTGCTATTACCCTAAAACCTAAAAGTGATAGACTACTCAGGTTTTTATTCTTTTTTTCCTCCCCGGTGCAGATGGCTGGTAATGCTGTTTTTCACGGAAACACAGTAGGATTGTAATCAGGAGTATAAAACTAGCCACTGAAGGAAAGAGCTTGTGCTCGTGTCTTCTGGAACTTTTCTAATTTGAGCTCTGATCTGAAAGGCGCGGAGATGATGGGGGGGGGGGTTGGGAGGACAGCAGTGAGGGGGGAGGGGGAGAGTAGCCTAGCCAGGATGGAGAAATAGGGACGGGACTCAGGTCTAAGAACGACTAGACCCCAGTCGGCAGACAGTGAAAGCATGAAGGGCCCCTAAACTTAAAATCATCAGTCCAAATGTAGACCCTGCCTTTTTCGCATCTAGAATCTAAAAGAAATGCAGAGAAAACCAAAGAAAGGAGGAGAATGGAAATGTGAAGGAAGCCCAAAGGCGGGCCCAGAACAAACAACGAGCATATGAATCTCTCAAATGTCTTGGTGCCCTCTGGTCGGGCAAGTCCTCTCCCATCTGCTGCTTCTCTGGGTCCTGAATCCAATTCGGGGAGGTTGGCATGATGGGCAAGTTTAGATTCCCGATTTAGCATGGAGGGGCCTGAGGCTAAGAGGAGAGAGGTGATGTGCCCTTGCCCAAGGTCATAACGCTTGCAAGGTCACAGCCAGTGACGAAGAGAAGCTGTGCTGTTTCAGGAACTGGCATCTGACCCCCTGGGAGCCAGCGGGGCATTTTTAGAAGTCTCATTAGGGTCCCCAATATAGTCAGTAAGCTCTGGCACTGGTGCCCCGAAGAGGTCCATAAGTCGGAAAGAGTAGTTCAGTTTCCCCTGAATCTCTTCCCGCCCTCCCTGTCAGGCAGGACCAATGGCAGCATTTTATTACATAAAAGCTTAGCATTTCAGAGGTGGAAGAAACCTTGGAGATTTCTAGTTCATAAGGCCCAGGATAATAACTTGAGACAAAACTAGGATCAGCTCCCCCAAACCCTATATTAATATTGCAACAAGAAAAGCTGACTGTGTTTTATGATCTCTAGTGCTTGGTTGATTTTTGCAGCCTGAGAAAGCATTTTTTGTGTACATTCTCATATTTGACTTCCAAAGGCTCAGATTGAGACTGGCCTAGAATGAAACCTATGTGTGACTTTTGCCTTTTACTAGTTCTGTGACGTGGGCAAGTAACTCGACCTTTCTGTGCCTCAGTTTCCTCTTCTGTAAGCTGAAGTTTCACCTCACAGGGTAGAACAGCTGGTGAGAAATACATGTGAATGTGTAGAGACTGGGCTAGTGCCGAGAAGCACCCAATGGGTACTAGCCATCCCTTCATTTTGATCGTCATCATCACTGAGAATACAGACAGGGCAGATTTTAACATCCCCACCGCATAGGTGAAAGAAGTGAAGGTAAATGTCCTACTCAGAGTGACTCAGAGTGTTAAGATGCTAGGTTTCTTAGCTTTTAGTTCAAAGACATTCTATGTGTTTCATTAAAACAAGTGCTGACATTCAAAGTGTTGGTTGGTCCAAATAGTCTTGGGGTGGAAGATTGTCACGGAGGTGCCAACAGGATAATAACGAGGTCCTTGGGCATTTCATTATTACTCAGCTTCTGTTGATTAATAAGGAATTAGATATATTTTTGTTCCCTCTAAATAATCATGGCTATACATGAAAAAAAACCATAGCAAAGGGCCATTTACCTATTTATAGCCAGTGTGCAAAAGTTAGACAAAAATGACCACTTTGAGTAGGTCCGTAATTTGTGCTGCAGTGAAGGACGGTGAATGCAGCAGAACTGCGGAAGATATATAGTTACCATGGGGCAGAAAGAACTGGGAGTTGTAAAGTCCGGAAGACAAACAGACCCAAGGCTGTGCTGTTAGAAGAGCAGGCGGATTTATGTGGGTGCTGCTCATGTCGTAGGACAGAGAAACGTGGATCCTTCAACTCCCTAGCAAGGAAATCAGAACACACATGCCCCATTTCCATTTCTGCATGAGGGCCTTTGTGGAATCAGAGGCCAAGAAACCTTGGGAGTCGCAATTTCCTCCTGCTAAGCAACTCATGATTCTAAGCCCAAGCAAAGTTGAACTCTCCTCCACTCTTCCAATTTCCACTTGTGCTCAGAACAATGTGCCAGCATCAGCCTTGAACTTGAGGCCAGACCTCATGGGTTCAAGTCCTGGCTTCTACACCTGCCTGCTGAGTGATCCTAGGCAGCTCAATGTCTCTGGTCTCAATTCTTTCTGTCAAACAAAAGGGCAGAATAATATGTCATCTGCAAGGAATGGGGCAGGCATTCAGGCTGAGTCTGCTATGCCACAGACGTTTCAAGGTCAGCTGAGTGTGTGTGGCTATTTCTTCCCTTTGACTGTTTTCAGAGGTATTCATAATTGGAATAATGCCCTTGCTAGAATATTCCTGTCCCGATGGCCTTCCATGCATGTTACATTACCTCTGCCAATGATATAGCAGCCTTTGCACAGACTAGAAATTGTTGGCAGGACATTTGTCCCTGTCTGGAAAAAATGCCTGCCTGGGATACATTAAGGCACCCAACTTTTGTGCTCAAGTTTTGTTTTCTTAAAAGTTCTTCAGACAAGGCTTGTGCATCTAGATCCTCCTCTGACTAGCAGTGGGACTCGGGATCTGCTCCTCACCTCTCTCTGTGCCTCAGTTTCCTCATTGTCCAGACAGAGAGACCACCACCTAGGCTTCTAGCGTTAAGATGATAAATGATTAATGGGCCCAAGGCACCTTGTCATCTATGGTGTCTGGCCTAGGGAAGGTACTTAATGAATGGTTTTAACTGCTCTGATCATTAGAAATTATACTTAAAAGCAGGCTGAGAAAGGCAGCCTCTCTCTCTTATCTACTAAGCACTCAATAAGTGGCTGTGAATTGTGAATTCTGACTGCGTAGAAGACTGAAGGCAGGGACCAACTCCAATTAAGATACTCCCCACCCCCCCAATCTCTTCCTCACATAGTATTCAAACTGATAAAATCACTGAAAAAGCACTAGGCACTGTTCAAGTGGAGGTGACGTTGATATTTCTTACACTTCCAATTTATGACAAACACCACAAACAATAGCAGGCATTCTATTTTTTTTTTTTTTTTGGAGACAGAGTCTCACTATGTCACCCTTGGCAGAGTGCCATGGCATCACAACACAAAGCAACCTCAAACTCTTGGGCTTAAGCAATTCTCTTGCCTCAGCCTCCCAAGTAGCTGGGACGATGGGCGCCCGCTACAACGCCCGGCTATTTTTATTATTGTTCAGCAGGCCCGGGCTGGGTTCGAAGCTGCCAGCGCCTGTGTATGTGGCCGGATGCTCTAAACACCTAACTGTGGGTGCTGAGCCAATAGCAGGCATTCTTTCATGTCTTTGCCATGGAGACTGTAAGGTGGGCAAGGTAAATCTCATTATCACCAACCTCGAATCGTCTAGATCTATTTCCATGTCTATAGCTTTTCTGTATCTATACTCGTCTCTTTTCTATAGCTATGCCCAGACTTCTGTATCTGTGTCTTTTTCTATCTCCAGATTCACATCCGTACCTACATCTGTATCTATGCTTGGAGCTAGAGCCATACCTCTTTCTATTCCTATGTCTTTCGCCTTTCCATACGACATCCCCATCCACATCCGTACAGGGAGACCACGCCAGGCTCAGCAAATGGACCAACCCAGGTCACGCAGCCAGGAACAGAGAGCTGGTGCGGCTTCAAGTCTTTTGATTCCAAACTCTGCTTCTCCCATGCCAGCCCTCCAATAAACAGAACTTTTCAAAACAAAAAATAAAGAAAGAAAAATAAAAGAGAAAGAAAAAAGTAAAAGGAGGAGACAGGAAAGGAGAAAAGGAAGGAAAAAAGGAAAGGAGGGAGGAAGGAGGAGAGGGAGGAAGGGAGGAGAGGGAGGATGGGAGGAGTGAGCAAGTATGGTCATTTCGTTCTTTTGTATTCATGAAGCCCAATACATGGTCCAGGCCTTTATCATCTGCATTTCCATTAACTTACTGTTGCCTTGGTGTGGAGTGGACAGGAAACGGGTCTTCAAACTGTTTAGTCTCTGTGCAGCTGGGCGGCATGTTCCTCATACATATCTTAGAACTTAAAATTCTTGGAAGGATTTTGAAATACTAGTTGTTCTTTTTTTTTAAATTAGTAAATACAATAGGCTAATTGTGGGGGGGCAGGTTAGGTCGCTATAATATTGTTAGTGATTATCTTTATAAGTTTATTCTAGGAAAGTTACTGTATTAATACAGATTCAAACCAGAGATATTTAGGAGACACCACTATATTTCTTTTATCTTTTTTTCTCTATTTTTTTTCACTTGTAGCTTTTATAACAGGACTTGGAGAAACAAACAGTATACTTAGACTGCCAGTGTGATTAAAATCTTTATCATTTTTGTATCTGTTTTGAGAGGCAGACAGCAAATCCCCCATTTTAAAACAAATGATCAAATATTTCAAGAAGTCGGATTGAAGCCTGTCTTCATTCTCTGAAAACTTTAAGAATTACATTGCTGTGAAGGATCCATTTGGCAGGATTTTTTTTCTTAAATTGATTTGATGTGAACACAGCCTCCTCCTCCTTCTCTTTGAAAAGCTTACATCTCTGCTCAGTTTTACAACAATAATTTGTAGGGTCAGGTTTCAAGCCCTCCTGAGCCCGAGCCTTTTTCCCCCCAAAGTGAATTTTATAGGAGAAAGAAAGCGCCCATATTTTGTTTTGAAAACCAAGTAATAATGTTCTGAAGAATATATTTTAAGAGTATCTTCTGGGCTAGAGGTTTGAAAAACATCAGCTGTCTCTCCTTGTGTGGGGTTTTGTTTATGCCCTTCTTGTCAAGCTATTTTTGGTCTCCTGGATTTAGTACAGGTTGCTTTAAAGAAATGAAAAGCAAATATAAATTTTACCTGGAATCTTCTTTAGGACTCAGGTTAAGTCAGATTATAATTTTGTTTTCTGTCGTTGCTTTAAACGGTATGAATGATTAATGCTATCTTGTATTTTTGGTTTCCTAAGTGGCAAAGAAATGTCTTTCTCAGATGATGCCCTTACTTGTTCCTTATTTCTTTGTCACTCCCTTTTCTTTGCAGAATTATTCAACTCATACTGTCACGCAGAGGGAAAACTGAGAGCCTTTAGGTATTACATTCTGAAGCAAAACTTTACTTTTACAAAATCCATTTTCCCTCTTGGAAAGAAATACCAGAGTGAGAAATAACCAAAGTGAGTCTTATCTAAGGAGCAACTCTCCCCTGGTTTTTGTTCCATTTTTTGAAAACTCTAATTTCTTTGCCTTGGGTTCTAATTTATTTTGCAATTCACACAGTGCACTGTAAACATAATGTAAAGTTTTCAAAGCTTAATTAACAGTTACAGGATAATGGCAGGCCAAGTTTTTAGAAGCATCTAAGCTTGGCTCCAAAAAAATGAGGCGGCTTCCATACAGGAAGCCGTGAACTTGTAACTCCTAAAACAATAAAAGACTACAAATCCAGGACTGTGGTTTGGCTTTGGATGCCAGGACTGGTGCACCTGCTGGCTTAACCCTCATCAGTCCAAGATGCCTTTCAAAACCCAAAACCAAAAAACAACGAGCCAAAGAAAAATGAAATCAAAGTTTTATATAATGTTAATCTAAGATTCAGGAAATCCACTTTTAAATCCCACAAGTAGAGGTGCGGTTCGGCTATCTGGGCAGGACCACAGCAAACTAAAGCACTAACCCACATCTAAAGTTGGGGAGCATTCAGGGGATTTCACAGCTTTGCAGTAGTTGCAGAAAGGGTGCGGTATTATCTGTAGTGTCCCACTTCTGCCATTTCTTTGCAGGAGTGCTTGGGGAAGTCACTTAACTCTTTTTTTGCCTCAGTTTTTTCACCTGTAAAATGGGAGTGAGGATGAGTATCTCTCTCATAAATGGCTGCATAACTGTCTGGAGAGTTGGGTCATTCTCTGGCTTAGTCAGGACTTCAGCCACCTTGCTTTACCCATTTTGTGAATGATGAGGTTGAATTCTGGTCCATGATGTTTTTTTCCCAGGGTGCATGGAGGAAGGCAGGAAGTCCAGCCACTCCAACTTTATTCACCAACCGTTTCTACTTAGATTTTCTGGTCATCTAACCAAATGGTGTTGGACCCTGCCTGTCAAAATTAAAAGGCACTGCTCATGCCATGTACTTTGTGTCACAACATGAAGTCATTTGCCTGAAATGCACATGAATATTTACTTACTCTGAATCTTTTAATTACTTTGTTAGTGGCACAATTTTATTTCATGGCTCTATTCCTGTTAGAAAGTTATTTTAGTATTTGATTTACCTGTTTGGTCTTCAGCCATTTGAAAAAAATAATACCAAGAGCCTGAAAACAAATCTAAGCTCTTACAGTTGTACGAATCTATTTGTAAATCAATGTGGGGTTTTCATGTCATTTTAGTAACCCAGTGCATTGGTATTTTAAACAAACAAACAAACACACACACACTCCAAGACAGCTGGAAAGCATCAGTCTTAAGCTGAGGAGGGGGACGTGGGAGCGGGGTATGTGGGCAGAAACCAGCCGGAAGTGCCTGAGAGAACGCTCGCAAGCCTGGAGGGTTTGGTGGCACCGGAAAAGGGCGGAGTGACTGCCAGCTCTAGGCACCTCTGCTTCCAGCCACCTGTTGTTGATGATGTTGACCCCCGACCCCCGCGCCTGCAACCCAGAAACAAGGGGGAAAGGGGACAGGAAGCTGTAGGATTTCCCAGTCTCCTGGAGAGGGAGGGCCCCAAAGGCTGGTGCGGTGAAAAAAGCCCGGAAACAGCTCTGGTTCGGATTTTTCATCTCACTCCCTGGCTTGAATAAACTGAACTACAAAAAACAACTGTAATAATTAAAAAAACCAAAGGTGGCCAGGACAAGCGAGTCAGAGGGGACAAGGGCGCTCATCGAGTCACCCTGGCAGCGTCTGGATCGCCTTGCCGGGGCAGAGGTGGTGCGTCCTCTTCCAAGCGTAAACATGCCTTATCCAGGCGGCGCCGCGCAGGCTGTCTCAGCCCCTGAGTTCCTTCACAGGGCTCAGCCCCACAGCCAGCGAGAGTCATACCCCAGAGAGTCCTAGTCCCCAGGACAGGAGGGAATTCATCTCCTCCAGCCCAGATTTGCAATGCAGACATGTGCCCGGGCGCCCTGAGGGTTGGAGGGTGACATTCCAGGGGCCGCGGTGGGGCCAGCCCTGAAAGCTGCTACCGCACACGCTGGGAACAGCTGCGCGGGAATCGCCGGTGCACACTTTCCCAAACCCCTCCAGACCGCATTGACCTGCTCAACGGAGATTTTCTTTTTTTTCTCCCCAAAGAGCAACCTAATTTGATAAAATTCGGGTTTTAAAATTCAGTTTTCTTCGCCATGGCGGACCCCTTTCTCCAGACCCGAGTTGCAGAGGGTGGGGCTATGTGCGGGTGGGCAAGGGGCCCAAAGTGGCTCCCCTAACTTGAGGCAGGCCCGTGCTCCTGGCGGGGGCGCAGCAGGGTCCCAAGGCTCAGAAGCTCGGTGTTTTTTTTTTTTTTTTTTTGGCTTCCTAGTGAGATAGTTTTTCTTCTCCCGTGCGTTTAGCTGAATTCAATATATATATTTTTCGCACTTGTCGCATTTCCTTTCCGAATCTGCTCCTCTGCCTTACGCTCCGCTAATCTCCCCCGAATCTCAGGCGCCCAGCTCCGCGCAGGCGAGAGCTCGCGGTTGGGGACGCGCGGTCTGGGCGCTTCAGGGACCCGTCCGACCCAGGGGAAACAACCAGGGAGCCGCGTCTCCAGATCGAGATCTGTCAGTGCCACTGCGTCTGCTTATCTTCTTTATCTCCCGGGGCAATCGGCTGTCTCAGCTTCCTACCTTTCCACCCACCCTGCACCGGGTGGAGTTCGTTTCGGGGTAAAGTGAATTTAGGTGTCCCAGTTAGTCTAGATCCGGGCGTGGGTGGGGATAGGGGTGAACTCTTGCTCTGAGCCTACCTTAACCCTGGCAAACACAGCTTGAAGAGAAAAGTCTGTGTCCTGGGTCCCCAGTACACATCTCTGCCTCGCCTAGATAAGGGCTTGTTTTGCGCGCGCGTGCGTGCGTGTGCGTGTGTGTGTGTTTGTGTGTGTATCACCACAACCTCGAGGCATCACAAGGCCCCCCTCTCCGTGTTGAATTCTAGGGCTGCACGCGGACCTGCTGTAAGGATCCTGCCCTTCCCACTATTCAGCGGTTCCTGTCACCTGCCCGCAAGACCCAGCAGCACAGCCACGCAGAAGAGCGGCCCTTGGGATCCTGATGGAACGTAGAACGGAAAGAGCTATAAGGGTCTCTAGTTCAAACTTGACTGTCACCTCTAATCTTTCCATAAGCTCTTTCCCAAACTCCCTTCCCCCTGCTGCAGCTAGCAGCTCAGTCTCTGCCTGGGGCCAAAAATCCTGAATTGATATTCTCTGGCTTTAGTGTGACTTTTGGGGCAAATTCTTTAACTTTTCTAGTCTTAATTTTTTTCTATATAAAATTGAAAAAACTCTCCAAACAATAACACCCACCTGGTACCTACATACATAATACACATAATATACTTGGCTATGGGTCATTTTGAGGCTGTGAGATGGTCATGAATTTGTAAGCTTTTTGAAATACTCAACACCTCCTCATTTAGGTGATACAGAAAGAGACTGCTATTATGAAGACAGGTGCATAATAAATGTGGAAGGATGAAGGAATCTCCCTAAATCAGATTAAAAATGAAAAGCTGACACCCCTGGAGCCTGGCGGAAGGGATGCCCACAGTTGCTCCTGAAAGAGTTTTACTCCTGTTCTTTGCAGAAGCTATTTTCTGTGAGAAGGTCCGAGGCCTCAGAAGCTTTACTGAGCCCTTTAGTGAAGTGAGGAGTCCATCTCCAGACCTCAGGCCTGCATGGGGAGCCTCTTGAGCATAATGACTGGCACCTAGCCCATGCTCAAAAAAAAGAAGGCACATTTTACTGTTTTAAGGAAGACTGAGCTTGTTCCAGCCTCACCACCTGCTATTTTCCTTTATTAGTTTAGTTTAATTTTGAGGTTGGTGGAGGAAGCCTATGGTGTTCATCACCGGAAGCACTTTTATTAGAATTGAAATCTTCCAAGCTTGCATTTGCTACTTTTAAACTCTTTGGACGGTAATGAATATGGATGGATGGTCGTTGGCTATGAATATGGAGGAGCGGGTGGGGGTGTGTGGTGGATGGATTACTATTTAACATTAACCGCTGGTAACCTCTCTTCCTCTATGACTTGCCTGTAATATTATCCTGAGAAGGGTCAGCCCTGGTTGCCTTTTGGTAAAATACGATTAGTCACTTCTTGCCACATGTGCTTGCCCCTGGACCTTATTTGCCATCCTATATAATTATTAGAAGAATCTTCTAATTTTATTTGAAATTCTAAGTTGACACTTATGTCAAAGGGCCGTGACACAGCATTGTGTTTAATTTCTCTTTTGTTAGTCTCATTTGGGCTCTTGAGGAATTAGACTCAAAGGAAGCTTTCCATCCTGTTCGCTTTCTTATTACCACCGTTACCTGTTGGAGCTATTAATTACAGCCCTCTGGATTTGCCTGAAAAGGGAAGAACCGCACTGTGCTGTCTGAGTTCTTTACAGAAACAGATGAAGGCCTGGCCAGATGGCTTTGACACAGCTTAAAACTACAGGCGGTGGGTTTTCAGCCACTTTTTTTTCAACTTGCTGTTCTCTTTACCTGGACTGCTCTTTCCTCCTCTTCATCTGCTTAGTAAACTCCTGGTGATTCCTTTAAGTCTGAGCTCACATCTTGGCAACCTTCCCGAGCTACGGGGGGGTTGGACCTGTCCTCTTGTGTGCCCTTTGTACGTACCTCTGTCCTAGGATTTCTTGCTTCTGCTGCACTGGTACGTGTAGGGTGTAGTTCAATGCTGATTATCTATTGTGGGTAGTTATACACCTGGACTCTTCATCTAGACTTCCTCGTTTCTTGTTTCGACATCTCCTTCGTCCCCCCATATGTGTAAACAGGAGTGACCATATTACCTGACTAAGTGGGATATTTGACTCAAACCACTTTAGTTTGCATCAGGCACTCAGTAAATATGCAATATGATTACAACATTGCCTTTCTCATGCCTCTCAAGAGCAGGAGGAGAGCCCTTTGCATTCCCATTTCCTTGGCACATAGTGGGCGCTGTCCCCAACGCTGGCCGTAATTTGCGCTCAATGAATGCTTTCAGAAACTGTGAAAGAGGCAGTGTTTGTTAATGGAGATATCAAATGCCAAAAAATCAGAATTGACTGGCCAGTGGTAGGTCAGCACTTCACACAAGGCATTGTGCTAGGTTCAGCAGTGGATAGAGAAGGAGAGAAACACTTCTGTCACATTTTTACCATATAACCAGGGTGATGAACAAACATGGGAGCCACTGCATGGCTTTCTGCATGATGCAAGAAAGAAAGAACTGTGGTAGGGGATGGTGCTTGGGTCCCCTTACTAATCACCTACCTTTCCCCTTGCAATGCAGAATTAACCGTGCCCAGAGGCTAATGGAGCTGATGAAATCTGAGCTGGAAAGCTACTCACTTGCATGGGACCCTTTCCATCTTTTCACAGGTCCTATGTTCTTAAATTTATTTTCTTAAAAAGCCCCCAAACTACTTTAAGCTTTAAACCCCATAATGTCTGAATCTGCACCGTTATGCTGCTGTGTAGCTTACACATATTTAACGATGTCCCATTATCTTGAACCTTGAGCACCTACCCTGAGCTGTCCAATGTACTCACCAAGCAAAGCACCTACTGTGAGCACACGGTGTTTGGTTTGTACCCAGCAAAGCACCAGCTATGAGCTACCCAGGGGATTTGTACCCAGTCTAGTACAGGCTTTTAGGGTGGAGTGCAGCACCCTCCACAATCTAACCAAATCCACCTTTGTCCCCATTTCTCTCTGGAGCCCAGCTGAGCCACTTGCTCCTTTCTGCATGTGCTCTTTTGCCCCCAGCCATTCCTCTCTGCCTGGGATGCCTCTCCTCCACCTCATCTGCCTGCCTGTCAAATAGTTTTAAGTGTCCATCCTCAAAGGCCTCTTTTAAGTGCTCCTTTTCCTCTCAAAAAGCACCTGCCCTGTGCTCGCTGGTACTCGGCTCAGCCTGCTTCTGTGTCCCTTTTCTCATGAGATTCTCCTTCGTTGCTGGTGATCTGTCCTCCCTGTGAGGCTGTGTGAGCTTGGGCAGCAGGACTGTCTTATTCCCATTCACACTGCTGAACTCTTAGGCTGATGCTGTTTACTGGGTCCATAGCCTCCCTGTTTGGAGAAGGAAGGGGGAGAGGGTGGAAAGGGGAGGAAGTGAAGAGGGAAGAAGAAAGGGGGGGTAGTTTTCATGTTTTGTCAAAGGTGTGTTAGAAATAACAGATTTTATAGTTTCAGAGGATGAAAAGAATATCTGGGCTGGACAGAGAAGGCCCTTAAGTTTGACTTTGAAGGCTAAAGAAGCAACTGGAGTTAAAAATAATCAATAGAATTGAAGCAGTCATAGTGATGTATTTACAAAAAGACATCTATGTATTTTTTAGGTTTTGTGCCCACCTTGATTTAAGGAGCGAGTGTTAAAAAAGTCGAATGTAAATCACTGTAGTTCATAAGCAGTATCTGAGTATTTACTTTTTAAGCAACCACTTCCAGAAACAATGGCTCTTTGTTTTCAAAAATCATATATTGCTGATATCAAATAGCATTTTGAAAGACGTCTTCAATAACACGTGAAAAATTGAAGTGTTGCTATAGACTGGAAACTGGAAAAGAATTCTTTTATATTCCTTATGAGCCGCATTATGCGGCAACCGTTGGAGAAGATAGCACGTAAGTTAAATTTTCTTTGATACGGGCATGTGACATGGCAAAAATCAAATGCATTGTTTTTTGACAAGGTTTGAGGACTAGAATTTAGGAAAACACTTAGTATGGGAGGCGGCTGAATTAATACTATTGAAATTGTGGTTATAAAGATTGATAAGGAAGGTTCATTCAGTAAAAGCTATAATGGCAGATGTAATAATGACGGCATTCATCACCCTTCAAAGGCATTTATTAAGCGCCCACAGGTACTTGGCAGTCTCTGGCGTGCTGCACAAAGTTAGACAGACGCGGTCCCTATTCATCCCAGAGCTCACCATTGTGTGCCTCCTTTGTTGGGAGTACAACTTTTCTACTTGTCATTGGTGTCTGAAAGACACTCCTTGTCATTATTTATGCTGTCTGGTTTTCTGATGTTGAAGGGGGAGATCTTTCTTTGTCATTTCTTTTAATTATACCCTATAAAGTGGCACTTATCCTCTGGAGACTTTGTCTCCTCCGGCTTGCAGGTGGATGACCCTAATATTCACAGTATCTGTAGGAAGCTGGCTGGGATCCCCCAGTGGGACGCCATCTTTGTAACTTCTAGAAGCACCCTGGTGCACTGACTGCCCTACTCCTGACTGGGCTGTGAGCAAGCTGAGGGCAGGACTGACCCCTTACCCTGCTGCCCACTGTCACCCATCAGAGAGTGGCAGTTTATTGACCTACCAAATGAAGCACCTGCAAAGCAATAGGTGGTCAGTGGCAGATCTTATCAAATGTTGGTGAAATTCAGTTCCTAAAATAGATTCAACTGCTGGTCGCATCAGTATAAAAATTTCCCTGTTTGTACAATGCACAATGCTGTTAACTCCCATAATTAGAAGCTGACTCCAGGCAAATTGCATTGTGGGAGGGGGATTCTCCTTAACCATTCTTCTGTGAATGGCGCTGTCCGTTGGCACTCAGTGGAGCAGAGACCTGTGAGCAGAAACACCAAATCATAGTGACAGAAAAAAATGCATCATGTTCATAATTTTTAAAAATACCATGATGGGAGCATGCTTATGCTAAGCTTTCACTTCATGTTGTGCCCTTGACTTTTCTAGGAGATTGCTATACAAAAGAAATTAACCCACAGACCGTTTTTGTGTTGTTTTTGAAATGGTTATTGGTGACATGGACCACATGTTTCCCCAAATGTCCTCCATGGGAAGAGGTGAGTTGTACATGGTCCTAGATATTTTCATTTGTTCTTCCAGATTAGTTCGTGGGACTTTTGGTGGGACAATGAAGATTAATAAAACAACAGGTCTCTTTTATCACCTGGGCCAGTAGGAAGCTCAGATGTCTGTGCTGCCACTGCTATAGGGAGCTTCCTGGCATTCTGATTTTTCCTAAAAGCAGAATCTTCATATTCGTTCTTTTAAATATTTTGTCCCATTCCACGTATATGTTTTTCTCACAAACTGCTTCAAATCCTTTTGAAATTTTTATATATCATAATGTACATAATATATATATATATACTAGTTTTGAAAGTTTTATATATACCAGTTAATGGTGTATAACATATAGTTTGTGTGTATATCTCCATACACGTATGGATGCATTCATACACATATATACATATATTCTCGTAAAGTAATTCAACAACATTGCCAGAGCATCTGGCAGTTTCTGGGCAGCATTCGGTGCACTGAGCGTCTGACCACAAACCATGAGGCTTCTCTTGTGTATGCAGCTCTCCTTCTAAGGGAGGCAATGGCAGCGATGATGTCATGGTGCACCGGGAAGGGAGGCGATGGCAGCGATGATGTCATGGTGCACCGGGAAGGGAGGCGATGGCAGCGATGATG
>NW_003852415.1:23133604-23269595 GCF_000181295.1 Otolemur garnettii
ATGTCATGGTGCACCGGGAAGGGAGGCGATGGCAGCGATGATGTCATGGTGCACCAGGAAGGGAGGCGATGGCAGCGATGATGTCATGGTGCACCAGGAGGATTTCAGAACAGAGGGCGGGGGCGACATCTTGGAGCTGCTGTTTCTTCCTTCTGCCCTGTCCCTCCTCTTCCACATCTCACCTCTCACCCACTTCTCTCCTAGTGGCTTCACCTCTTTCCCTGTCCAGGGCCAACGCTTATGAATTCATGCCTCAGTTTCTCCAACAACAACTGTCTGGCATCCCTTCATCAATTCCTTTATACTTGTCTGATTACTTTTTCCTAGGGATCCCACTGTGGACCCTGCCATGACTATGACAGCAGTGCCTAATTGTGTGGAGTGCCTGCTCTCAGCTTGGCACTTTACATGTACTATCTCATTTAAGCTGTACAAAGGCCATGGTGTCACCACTACTGTCACTGTTGTGTCATGAGTGAGGGAACTGAGGCTAAGGAGACTGAGAGCACATGCCTTCGGATGGCTACTCTGAGGCATGAGCCCCACAGTTCTCCAGACCTGCTGACCCGGTACTTGATACTCCACCCTGGCTCTGAGTTCATGCTCCTGCTTATGCCGTATTTTCTGTACAGAAAATGGTCTCTCCAGCCTGCTCTGTTGAATGAATCCTTGCAAGCATTGTGGGCAGATCTCAGAGCTAGTGGGGAGCATGTGAGGCTCCCAGCAGGGCTGCATTAGTGGAGGTACACTGAGCAGCCCTACGCCGGTGATGGTCAGACTTCAGCTGGAGTCCTGTGTTTCCATTCTGGACGCCAGGTGTTTAAGGGGAGAGGAGTTCTGGGGTGAGTAATCATGTGAGCTGATCAAATGGGAACCTTGAGGGGGGATTCAGGCTTTCAGCAGAGACTGGGTGCTCCCAAGGCTATTTGACAGCCTGAACACAGGATTCCTCCATGAAAACTGCTTGTTCGCCACTCTCTGGATTCCTGCCGCACAGGTTAGCTGGCTTCTACTGGTTAGATGCCTATTGGGTGTAAGCAACAGAAACCAACTCAAGCTGTCTGACCATCACTGTGGTGTTTGTGCATCCTGGAAAGTTTTATTTTTCCCAGCTCAGGCTGTAGTTTCCTTAAACACAAAGGCCTACACTTAGGCCGTCTCCCTTCCACAGGGTTGGACAAGGTGCTGAGCACAGAAAAGAGGTTCAGTACATTTGTCGGCACCATTCTAGGTGCTTGAAATCCATAAAACAAGCTCAACCTTCATAAACTGTGAGGAGACATCAAATCACAAATATACTATATACGGAATTGTGTGGTGTGTTTGTTAGAAGGAAGAATAGCTGGGCAGGGTGAGTGGAATGCCGAGCTACAGGCTGGGGGCTGGGAAAGGATGGACTAAGGAGCAGGGTGAGAAGGGAACAAAGCCATAGAGAGCTACGGGCAGGAGGCAAGTGGGGATCTGGGGGAGGAACATTCTAGAAGGAACAGCCAGAACAAAGGCCCTGAGTAAGAAGTGTGTCTGGCGTGTTTGAGGGACAGCATGGAGTTTCATGTGTCCAGAGCCTGACATTGAACTTAACCTTGAGCATGGCAGGAGAGTTTCTTTTTCGGTGAGTACTTGTGTTCCATGTTGGTTTGTCTGGAAGTTTTGAGAGGCCAGTGTGACTAGGTCTGTGTTGGTTGCTGTAACAAAATACCTTCGGCTGTGCAATTTATAAACAACAGACATTTATTACTTATAGTTCTGGAGGCTGGTAGACCAAGATAAAGGTGCAGGCAGATTCAGTGTCTGGTGAGGGCTTGCTCTTTGCTTCAAAGATAGACTTCTGGATGTGTCCTCCTACGGCAGAAGGGGCAAGGGGCTAGCAAAGTTCCTCGGGCTCTTTCATAAGGCCACTAATCTCAATGGTAAGGGCAGAACCCCTGACCTCATCACCTCCCAAAGGCCATACCTCTTCATACGGTCAGCCCTCCATGTCTATGGGCTCCACCGGTGCATCCACCAACCTTCAATGGAAATTGTTCAAAAATTTTTCATCTTTGCTAAAAATGTAAAGATGTTTTTCTTGTCTTTATTCCCTAAATAATACAGTATAACAACTATTTACATAGCATTTACATTGTATGAGGTATTACAAGTAATCTAGAAATGATTCAAAGTGTCAGGGAGGATAAGTGTAGGTTATAGGCAAATATTGTGCCATTTTATCTCAGGGACTTGAGCATCTGTGGAATGTGGTATCCATGGGGGGTCCTGGAACCAAATCCTCCATGGCTATTGGGGGACAACTGTGTGATTACATTGGGGATTAAGATTCAACATAAGAATTTGGGGGGGCACATATATTCAGGCTGTAGCACGCATCGTCTTAAAGCAAACGCTGCATTTTTTAACTTGAACGGTTCTATTTTTCAAAGAGGGCAGCCAACCAAGGTTCTGGGGTGTGTGTGTGTGTGTGTGTGTGTGTGTTGTGAGGGATGCTTTTTTTTCTGAAAAAGCCTAGCTCAGGGAGCTGTTCCTGTTTGTAGATAAATTTCAAAAACATCGCCTTCCAGATGCTGTGTCTCCACAGCACATTTTGGATGGCTGACATTTAAAATCCTGGAAACTAAACCTCCAGTGTCTTGTATCTCTTTGGAAATGATGAATTTCAAATGAACTCAAGTTAATGTAGTGCTTGTGAAGGGCGCCAGACAAACCGTGTTCAAAACTGTAGACTCTCTACAAAGCAGGTCCAGCAGGGCCGTGGCTCGGCAGATGGCTCTGCCCTCCCAGCCTTGCGGTGGACCCTGGTGGCGGCTCTTTGCCTGTGAAGGTAATTTCTGTTCACTTCCCTTTCACTCTCTCGCCTGTGAGTGACCGCGTGACTTCCAGCAAATTGCCTTACCTCATGTGAGTTAATAATTGGCTAACTAATCAAATTTCTATTTTAATTGGGATGTTTAGCGTCAGGTAGATGCAGCCAGGGGCGCTTAGAAGATGTGATCTGCACCTGTAACTTAGGGCTAATTTTTGAGTCCCTACTGCCCATATAAACATGGTCCCTTGAGCAAATGGTAGCTGTCCACCACTCTTTCTCCACCTCGGCGCAGTGGACAAACTAAGCTGGATCAGTGTGTGCTCAGGGGCCTTCCCTGTGGTTGGTAGGAAGTTTAATCACATCCCTGGCCTCTTCCACGAGCTGCTTCAGTAGCACCTTCTCCAGTGGTGACAACCAAGTGTTTTCAGGCATATCCAAATGCCACCCAAGTGAGAAACTTATTACAAAGCATTAGATGCCAATATCCAGGTGACCACAATCAGTCCCTATATTTACAAAGTCATTTCACAACCTGAGTGCTTTTGGTATAACCACCTCAGGAGTAAACCAAGGGTTATACTTTACAAGAATGAAGGCAGCCACACACACCACTTCTTTTATTCTGATTATGGGAGTACTATGTGTTCATGTTAGAAAACTTGGGAACAAAACAAAAAATGTAAAACGAAGCTAAACTGTATCTGAGTTCACAATGGCCGTCAACAAAATGCTATTCACGTATCTGGTCTTTTCGCGTGTAGGTCTGTGTGCCGGTAGATAGACTTTTGTCACAAAAGTGAGATCATGCTTTTTGTGCTGTGTCCTGTTTCCTTCTCGGTATGCATCCTAGACTTTTCATGGTATCAGGTATTCTTACCTGGGAGCCTAACAGCTGCATGGTGCTGCATCATGGCTGGAGGGGGATAATAATTTACTTCTCAGTCTCCTGTTCCTGACATTTAGCCGGTTCCAATTTTTCTCCATAAACGATGTGTTGATTGTCCCCTTTTGACATTTAGAAACTCTGAAATGGGCTGGGAAGTAGAATGCTGGATTTTAGGGGGTGTGAGGGGAGGAATGGGAGGGCTGAGTTCAGGAAGAGGGCAGGTGTCCAAGGTTTAGTTCTGTGGGAAGATGGAGAGGACGAAGGTGGGATGGAAGGGATAAGATGAGCCCTGTGGCTAGCCTTCTCACTCCAACAAGGCGCTTTCAGCCCCTTAGAGCTGCCCAGGGGCCAAGTATAAACAAGGGTCCACACTTGAGATAGCCGTCTGGAGTGACCTTCCTAGAGGTGAGATTGAAACCCAGAGGGCAGCTCTGTCTGATAGAAGCATATTGAAAGGTAGATGAGTAGCCCCAGCAAAAACAAAAACAAACCAACCAAAACAAATAGGTAAGATTAATTTTAACAACACGTTTTATTTAGCCCAACATATTAAGACAATTATTTCAATGCTTGGCATTAGCCATGTTTTAAGTACTCAATAGCCAAATGTAGAGTATGGCTACTATAGTGGACCGGGTAGCTTCTCCCCTTGGCCATGTTCACACTTGTCACCCAGAAGAAGATATCTGGTAGCGACTGGAGACTTTTAGTTGTCACAACTGGATGTTGTGGGACAACAACTGGCATCTAGTGGGTAAAAACATGAGATGTCACCAAGCATCCTAAAATGCACAGGGAAGTCCCCCAGGAAAGAATGATCCACCTCAGCTTGTCTTAGTGCTGAGGTTGAGAAACAGTGCTGGGCTCCTCACATTTGTTCAAGAGTCCATGCTGCTCACTGTGTGTCAGACACGTGCGAAGAACTCTACATTTACAGGAGGGTCTGACCCTTTCTTTTCTTTGTTGCACATCAGGTAAAGAGTTGTCTTGGGCCACACATTAAATATGCAAACACTAAGGAGAGCTGATAAATAAAAAAAGGGTCTGTGCAAAATTTCTATGATATCCCATACCACAGATAAGCCAGACGAGTCCTCACACAATCAGCACGTGGCCCACAGGCTGCAGGGTGGACACCCCTGCTCTGTAAGGATTATTTCATTGAATCCTCAGAGCGACTCTGTGAGATGAGCATTGTTAGCACGCCTGTGTTACTGATGAGTTAACTGAGGTCTAGAGAAGTTAGGGACACTTGTCTGGGGTCATGGAGCTAGAGCTCCAACCCAGGCCTTTGGGCTCAAGAGTGGAAGTAGACAGTGGCTACATGGAAGTAAGCTTTCTCAGTGACCACAGCAGCCACAGTTAGCTGAAATATTTATTTACATTCACTATCTAATCCTCCAGTTGTTGGTGAGTAGACAGCAGTACAACACTACTGTATTTCTACTTAATCTTTTATAATTTTTTTGTCACATTGGCATGGTTAAGCAGAGGAACATCTAATCCCAAGTGTTATTTATTGGCTGTATGGTCTCGGGCATTGCTATCTGTAAAATGGGCACAAATAACACGTAGCTCACAGGATTAACATGGTGACTGGAAGCATTAGTGTATCTGAGGGCCCTCAGCACATATTGCTGGCTCTTAAATCAGCACATCCTTGGTTTAAACTCCCTGTCATCAGTGAGAGAAGGAAACGGATGCCTGACTTTGCAGGGCCAGAAGAACGTGTGCACCTTGTCCCCTTAAACCTTAGTGTCACAGCGGGTGAGAAGCTGCTCCCTGGAGTTATGTTTCTTAAAAATTTCCGAGAAGAGTAATTGCCAGGACTCTCCTGTATGTCTGGTGCCTTGAAATATTTTGGGACCAGTATGATTTCTGAGGCAGAATAATGCTGAAGAGAGGTGGCATCCAAAATAGCACATTAAAAAAAAAAATCTGAACAAGGGCATTTGCAGTATGGAATTGGAATGTTAATTGAAATCGGACTCTGCCAACAGGAGCTTTGGAAAGAGCCCAATCAGGATTAGACTAATTAAGACATCTTTAAAACTGAACAGGTTGGACTGTCTTTAAGAATTGAACCAAATGAAAACTATATGCTAAGGAATGTGACTCTGGAGGTTTGAAAAAGCAAAACAAATAAACATGAAATCATTACGGTGAAGTCGAAAGAAGGAGTGAGCCCGTCCCAGTAAAACCCCTGATCGGAAACTAAATATTCTTACATGTGGCTGATGTTGGCAGATTGGGTTCACGTTGGGTAGATACTTCATTCAAACCCCTTTGGAAATAAGCCCAAGAAGCTACTGCCGAGGCTTTTTACGGAATACCTTCGTGAGCTCGAAGCACTCCTCAAAAGGCCATCATATTTAAACAGAGGCTGTTTAAATTTTTAATGTAAAGCATTGTGCAATTTTTAAAAATGTTTTAAAAATACCTTAATGTCTTCTCTCCAGGCTTCTGCTTCCTTTGTTTCCTACTGAGCCAATCAAAAAGTCTTTATTTTAATATGTTGCTAAATAAGGTGGTAGTTCCACAAAAAGCACAGATAAGACGCCTAATTTTTAAACGTTGTGCCGAGCGCTGAACCAACCTGACAGCCTATATTTAGCATAATGATTTATTTGCTCTTCCGGAAAGCTAACAATTTACTGTAAAATTTTGGATACAAAAGGTGAGGTGATACCAACTACACAATATAATCAATAGTGTTACTCAGTACATCGGAAGATTCTAGTCCTACCGAAAAATATTTTGACAAGACTTAAAACAGTTAAAACTTAATCGTATTTGCTCATTATGGGAAACAGTAGTTCGTGTGCCGACTGCATCACAATAAATATTTCTGTGATTAGGAAACTTGTTATAGTCCAACAGCAAGTTTGCTCAAGCCTTAAATTATTTTTCATAATCTGTAAATAATGTTGACATTACTTTGGCATGACAATAAATATTAAGGCTATTTGGAAGTGAATTTGCTAGTTTAGATGCCTGCCTAACAAAACAAACTTATTTATATTATTGGCACATAGGATAGGAAAACATCACAGTCTTCTGCGTTTGGCAAACCAGGCTAACATATTTCACATCATCATTACATTTGTTTTGGGGTTCAAAAGTCATATAATTAATATCCTAATAAACTACTTTGTAGAGCTGTTTTTCAGAAGCACATTCCCAAATGCTTTTTTAAATACCATAATCACCGAAGGCTTATTCACAATAAACAGCAGTGGATAATAAAACAGTCAACCGAATGGTTGAACTATTTTTATTAACAACAAGTAATGCAACCTTAGAACCTGGGGAGGGATAGACAAGGGTGAAAATTGAAGTTTTCAGAGTAATTTTTACAAGCAAATGGATTGTGATTTGTGGGAGAAGACCGGGAAAATGACATCTCGATGCCAGTGGTTACAGACAGGGATTTTTATACTTGCTGTACTGCTATTTTTCTGTGCTAAATAAGAAGGGAGAGGAAGGAAAGCAGTTATAGAGAAGAGAATAAAAACGTTCTCTTAGAAATGCAGCTTTTAGCATGAAAAGAATGGCTCCTCTGTTCTCCTACACCCTTCTTTGGGCAAAACCATTGAGTTATGACAACTAAGGGCACTGCATATTGGAGATAAAGAGTTAAATCCTGGCTCTGCTACTCCCGTGGCTGTCAACTTGTGGCTCTCCCTCCCCTTTCTATAAAACTTGGGCATCGTTATGGTGAATGACTAGTAACTCAGGGCACTAGAGACGATTCAGCAAAACTTCACTGAGCATTTCCATAGACAAGGCCCTTTGCTTGGGGCTGGCACCCCTGTTTGGTACTTGGGAGTTTTAAAATGGCTTTCTCATCCATGGGCCAGTTGTATCTATTCCCACCCTTACCCCTGGCTGAATGCTTTAATGCCTCTCTTTCTCTCACATGCTGGATCCTACTCATTGGCAAATCTATTTTGTTCTACTGCCTTGTTCCATTGGCATCCTCCTTGCTGGTCCGAGCCTCTGTCATTCCCCATCTTGCACTTTTCCTGTTTTGTCCTCACTTGCTCTGTCAGCTGCCCCCGCCTCCCCCTGCTTTTCAAAGGCAGAGGGGAGCTCCCTTCATCCTCTGCTCCCACCCTCGAAGACTCTCCGTGGAGGACCCCTCCGCTCACTTGCTGTTTCAACAAGCAAGGTGTTTGTTCAATCTCTCCTTCACAGAGAGGTCTTCTCTGATGCCCGGAGGTGGCAGCCACCCCATTCTGGTTCTCGCCATTTCCCTCCTGCTGTGTTTTAACTTGTAGTACCTGCCACTCCCTGGTACCAGCCTCTGTGTGTCAGTTTGTGTGCTCCTTGTCACTCGCATCCTTGACAGGGTCAGCTTCATGACTGTAGATAGTGACCTCGCTTGTTCTGTCCACTGCTGGCCTATGCCCTGAGCCAAGAGAAGCATCTGGTATCCAACAGGTGCTGCATAAATGTCACTTGAGTACAACATAGGACAGCCTGGGAAGATAGACCAAGATCCCGAGAAGCTGGTGGTTTACTCAGGGGGCTGCAGGGAGGCAGTGACAGAGTGTGCCCCTGTCCCTGCCTTGAGCACTCTTTGCTAAGCCCGCTCTCTCCGCTGCCCTTTTGTGAAGCTACCCTCACAAAAAGTGAAGTTCCGTTTCCTGGGTGCGTGCGATGGGTATGTACTCACCAGCAAGCCTCCTGCGCAAACACCTGTCCTCTCTGTGCCTGCCATTCATATCTATTTTTTTTTTTAATGTGGGTCAGTCTAAAGTTCTCTGTAAAATTAGTTTACTCAACTTCTTAATCTTCATTGTTAGAAGTGACCTGAGATCAGACCTAATAAAGGCAGACGCTGGTTGCTGTGGATGGAGGTGTATACGTCACGAATACCTGGCGAGGCCCTCCAAGAGCCTACCCCCCCCCCACACCTCTCTCCCAACATAGGGTTGAAGACCCCGGGACTCCAGGCCCCCCAGCAGGGTGGGATTAGGCTCAGAAATGGACTGGAGCCCAGAACAAAGTGGGAGGGGGGCAGGCAGGGGCAGCGAAGAAAAGTAAAGAGCTGATATTAGGGGAGCTGGTGCTGGGATGTGTGTGAGGAGTTAGGAGAAAGAAATAATGGAACAGAAAGGAGGCTCTAGGAGTGTGTGGCCCGGGGGGAAGAGTCCACGGACTGGTGATTCTGGATAAAATAGGCAGTGGGGGGCAATCAGGGGAGTCCGGCTTGGCGCTCTGTCTTTGGCTATAAGATTTGAGTCTTCAGTGCTTATATGTTTAGGCAGTATCTTTTTTTTCCTTATTGGAAACTGGAAAAGTTTATTGTGGTATATTAGAAAAAAATACAAAAGCATATCGGGAAACTATTAAAATCATCTGTAAACTCACTACCCAGAGATAATTATGAACGTTTTGACACGTTCCTTCTAAGTATTTTTTTTTTTTTTCTGCTGTGTTCATTTGTAATGGATACTAACATTACAAAAGGATATTTGGCTTTTTGCCCCAGTATTTCTATTTAGTCCTCTTAAGTTATGAGCAGTTCCTGTTCTTCGGGCATATTCATTGAAATATAATTGTAAGACCCTGATAGCCCTGCATTGGGTACGTCATGATTTAATAAACCATGCTCAGTGTTTGGATGGCTCCCCAGTTTTCATGATTGGACAAAGGTTGGAGTCTTCTCGTTCAATCCATAAGTTCTAGACCACAACTCATTATTTGGGGATGTAGGTTTCTAAAAGTGGAGCTCCTGAGTCAACAGGTATGAATATTTTAAACCTCCCGCCACCCCACCCCCCCCCCCGGGGCTACTATGAGAGGACTTTGAATTTCTTTCCCTCTCTACCTTTTTGATAAGTTTATTTTGAGAACTGAATGGACCCTACATATGTGAGCACTTCATAACACCGTGATAGGCAATTGCCAGAGCACGATAGGCGTTGCCGGAGCATGACGGCTTTTTCATTCGTCCCCTAAACCTTGAAGAAGGCCCTCTTAGTAAAGAAAATCTGGAAAACTTTTTCTCCCCCTTTCTTAAGAAGAACTATGCTATGCTGAAAACTGTGGCACAAGGCACAATTTAAAGAGGATTTTCATCTGCTTTGGGAAATAAAATCTAAACACGTATTTTAGAAACTGCTGTAAATTTCGCTAAGCTACAATGTTTTCCTTGGAAGTCTAGGACATATGGTTAGTCTTCCAGTGTTACTAGTAACAAAGTCCTGAAAATATTAACTATTTCATTCTTCTGAGGATAGTGTAAAATTATCCTTTATTTTCTTTTTTGCCTCCCACACTTTGGTTTTAACAAAAACCGAGACATTCCTATTATAAGTAATTACAGCCCTTCTGTTACAGTCTTTGAGCGCCATAAAATTAGCTATTGTACTAAATAATTAGCACATGCCATTCAGAATATCCTAAAAATTATACGCAACATCAAGCAGGAACTATACACTGACACTTGGCCACGTTCTCTAGAAAAGTGCTCAATGAAAATTAGGTATTGGCAACAGGTGCCTTGAAAACAATTTATTAATCGTTAAAAAAAAAATGAAGCTTTTGAATGACGGCATGTAAAAGCATTTTAAAGTTTGGAATTGTCTGAACTCTGACTTCTTAAATACAGTCTTGCCTGCTGGCACACTAATTGTATCCTTGAAGATAATTCCAGCACTGACTTTCCCAGCAGCTGATTTTAAGCTCATGCAAAGCCAGCAGAGCCTCCTCCAGGCCCAGAGAGATGGACAAATGATTAGCAGGCCCCCTGAAAGGCTGCTAGCCCTCATGCAGAGAGGACATCTCTAGAAAAGAGTTCATATTATGCTTCACTCCTTCCATCACTGAGAATTATATTTACATTAAGTTTTTTTTAATGCTGACCCAAATGTGGCTATTTTGAAAGGTTTAGTTGCTTTGCAGTTAGAGAAGGACCTTAATGATGTTACAGTCGAGTTGGAGAGTCACACTTGTATTATTTCATGAAGTCATGATTATTTTTAGGTGCTCTAAGTAGGAAAACATGGCTTATTGAGAGTGGAAGTCTCATAGTGAATATCACATCATAATTTTAACTAGACAAATTTAGCTCAAATTAGGTAAGAGTCTGACTTCTAGAATGTTCTTATGAAGGTAGGATAGTTTTATTTTAGTGTACTAAACTAGTATTCAGGCTTAGTAGAAGTTTGAAAATAAGTAGATAGTTATAGGTTTAGAAGTGAAATAAGAGCATATAAGAAGAATAAAAGAATAATATTAATTACCTCCCCCAAAGAATTGAAATGATGTATTAATATTAAACAAACTAGACTTACTGTAATTAAAAGATAGTTACTTCAAGAGCGGGTATGGTGGTGCATAACTGTAGTCCAGCTAATCAGGAAGCTGAGGCAGCAGTATTTCTTAAGCCTAGGAGTTCAAGCCTGTGGTGCTTCTGTGATCACGCCTGTGAATAGTTCCGTATTCCAGCCTGAGCATCATAGCAAGATCCCATCTCTAAGGAAGAATAATTTTTTAAAAAGATTGTTACTTTATACAAGGAAAAGCTTCTTCAAGAAGAATACAATAATTTTAGACATACTGTTTTTAAATATGACATATAACAAGTATCTAACAGCAAAGGTTTAAAATACTATATAAAGAAAAACTTCATAGTACTACAGGAAGAAATTGGCAAATTTGCAGGCTATCCTCACAATGATTGATTGGAGCAGAAAACAGAATGTGTGAGCAACTGATAAGTGGGATCTAATGGACATATTTAGAACGTGGTACCACTTTGTACCCAAAATGAAGAATGCGCATTATGTTTTGAAGCATGTATAAATAGTTTGGAAAATTAACCACATGCACGCCACTGTTTCTCAAATTGAAATGCATACTGAAATTACTTAATACCTGGAGTGTTTTAAAAGAGTGTAATGTCCGGTGTTCTGATTTAATTGGAATGGGGTAAAATTTGGGCACAGGGAATTTTTAAAATCCATGATGTAGCCGTAATGTATAGTTCTGACTGTGAGTCACGGTGTTACTCCAGAGCAGCCTTGACTAATCTTAAAGGGCTGCATCATTCAGCTTACTATTGTGGACTACACTGCTATTCGCTTAGAAATCAGTAGCAAAAAATAAATAGAAAAAGGCATATACTTGAAATGCTAACACGGTACTTCTAAACAATTTAAAAAAGAAAGTGACAAACTATTTAGAGCTGGTTGATGACAGACGCACGTGCATCGTGAGACACAGAATGAGGGGAAGACATAAGTAGAGGGAAATCCACTGAGATTAGACAAGAAAAAGGTGACATTCATGATAAATTAATTTAAGAAAATAGAAAAAGAATAGCAGATTAAACCAAAGAAGACTCACAGGGAGAAAACAAGTTAAGTGTAGAGATGAATGAGATACGAAATAAACATGCAAGAAAAAAGGACCCACCAAGCCACTAGTCATTTCTCTGGACACAGTAATCAAATAGGCAAAAGTCTTTCAAAATTAATTAAGAAAAATTGAGAAAGAAGGAACAAATAAATGACTTTTAGAAATAAAAAGATGATGCAGAGATTAAATTGATGAGGCTATGATGAATAAAACATGTGTGCCAATAAATTTGAAGTCTTCAGTTAAATGAATAAAACACAGAGCAAAACATAACTTACGGCAACTGACTTAAGAGGAAATGGTTCTAAAACCATTAAGGAAATTGAATCGGGGTAAAAATCTTTTCACAAAGAAAGCAGGAGAACTAGATGATTCATAAAGGGAGAAGTAGAAAATATTCAAGGAACTCATAATTCCTGCCTGTACAAACTATTACAGAGAATGACGGAGAGGAAACTATCCCCAAGTCATTTTATTAAACTGTCCTCACCTTGAATTCCCAACCCAAACTGGGAATAGCAAAAAAGGAAATACTCCAGTTCAGTCTGAGTATAGAGGTAGACACAAAAATACCGAACAAAATATAGAAAAATAGATCCAAATAACACATAAAATATTTAATACATCATGACAAGTTTGGTTTACTCCAAGAAAGCAAGATTGGTCTTCTGTTGAAAAAAAAAAAATCAATCAATGAAACTTGTCACATTACATAAATAAAAGGAAAAAAAAGTGTGATAATCTCAATAGATGCAGGTAACATGCTGAATAAAATTATACATTTATTCACAAAATATAAAAATACTGTAACCAAATTAGAACCACAGGGAAAATTTCTTAATGTGATAAAAGACATCTAAAAAGTTCTATAGCAAATGTTCCACTTGATGGTTAAATCTTGAAAGAAATTCCTTTAAGTCTGAATTAAATAGAGATGTGAATGACAACAGTTACCACTGGGGTCAACAATGAATTGAAGGTGTTATCCAGAAGAAGGAAAAGAAATGAGAGTATCAGGGTGGTGCCTGTGGCTCAAAAGGGTAGGGCCCCGGCCCCATATGCTGGACGTGGTGGGTTCAAAACCAACCCTGGCCAAAAAAAAAAAAAAAAAAAGAAAGAAAGAAAGAAATGGGCGTATCAAACTGTCAGCGAGGAAATAGCATTGTTATTTTTTGAAGATGGCAATACACAAATTCCCCCAAAGAATCCATGAATAAATCATGAGAATTAATTAGAAGTTAATAAGATTGATAGGATCAAACTCCAATATTTAAAAGTCAGCTACTATTTTTTTTTTTTAAGTAAGCAAAAGATCCTGGGAAATGTAAGCAAAAATATATTGATAGCAAATAATTTATAAAAATTCAAGGAATCAATCTGATAAAATATGAATAAGCTTTTCTTGGAGGACATTATAAAACTTTATTTAAAGAAATTGAAATTGTCTGAGGGTCGATATATTTTTAGTCAATGTCATCGTCCTTTTGGGCTGCCAGGACAAAATACCATGAACTGGGTAATTTGTAAGAACAGATATTTATTGCTCACAGTCCTGGCTGGGAAGTCCAAGATGCAAACCCGCAGATCTGGTGTTTGGTTAGGATCTGATTCCTGGTTCTTAGAAAAGACTCATATGGGACCAGTAATAACGTCTCTGCCTTCATGATCCAATACCTCCCAAAGGTCCCACCTCCTGATTCTGTTGCCTAGGGGTAGTGGACACAAACATTCCTACCCCAACAGTGAGAAAGACTAGATAGTTGGGCTGTGAGGTCTGCAAATATTCAACTCTACTTGCAATATTTTAGATGTTGCAAAGATGTAATTTTTCAGGATAATGTGTAGATTCAATGAGTTTCCAATCTAAAGGCCAAAAGTTTTTTTTTTTAAATGGTTTTTTGCTTTTGTTTATTTGCTTGTTTTAAATAATGGCAAGCTGATTCTTAAAAGTACATGGAAGCAGAAAGGACGGAGAAGAGTCGACCTACTCCTGAAGAAGAAAAATCAAATCGTGAAGCTTGATCTCACAGACAGCAACACCTTAAGCTATTTAATAAACCATATTGGTGCAGGGATAGTCAAAGAGACCAGTGGGATAGAATAGAGAGTCTAGAAGTTTACGCTCATATATATGGAAACTAGATTCAGAATAGGGCAGGCATTGAGAAACAGTGCAGGCAACTTAAAATTTAGTAATTGGGACAATTGTATATGCATCTGGGAAAAATGTGGCTCTCTCCCCCTCTCCACACAACAAACTCCAAGAGGGTTTAAAATACACGCGGCAAAACAATACAACTCACAGAAGGAGAATATCTTCTTGACCTTTGGGGAGGTTTTCTGAAACAAGATACAAACCATAAGGCAAAAAATGAAAAACTCGAGACAAACGTGGAGGATAACATTGATATACTTGGACATATTAAAATGACAGATCCCTCTCATGGAGCAACAGGGCCTTCCGTCCTGCTGGTACGCTGGTATGAGAAATTTGGGAAACAGCTTGGGATTCCTAGCAGAGTTGAATATTTGCATACCTCCCAGCCCAGCAATTCCATTTCCACTTATTATGCTCTCAACCTGCTCTGTCCAATGGAACTTTCTGGGGATGGAAATGTTCTCTATCTGTGCCGTCCAAGACGGTAGCCACCAATACGCTGCACATACGGCTCTGAGCCCTTGAAATGTGGCGGGGGTTACGGAGGATGTAAATTTTAAATTTCATTCAGTTTTAATTAATTGAATTTTAAATAATCCCAACAGGGAATGGTGTAGCTTCCTGACACGTTTCATGTGATTTCGCCATAGACGATGCTAATATTTGGAAAGAGAATCTCTTTTACGTGTGTACCAAGAGCTGTGAGGAACAAGGTCGGAGAAAGGCAGAAACGAAAAGCAACTCTGGTATATTCTTAAGACGCAGTTACTGCAGGGAACACAGAGGAATGGACCAGGACACCATTCACATGCACGGACCCCCCAAAATGCAACTAAAGGAAGGAGCTAGTTCCTTTTATACAAACTTTTTGGAAAGGAAAAATAAACAGTCTCGTGTTTGGGAATATGAATCCAGCTGGCAAAAAATATAAAGAGAGAGAGAGAGAGAGGGGTAAACACAACATTTAGGGTAGTGAATACCTCCTTGGGGAAAAAGGAGGCTGTGTTCTTGGGTTGGGGTACTGAGGATTCGTGTTATATATATATATTTGGGGGACATGGTTATTTAATGACTCTAGCAGCAGCATTTAATTAAACTGCACATATAGACACTCTGAGATATGTATATTTCTTAACTAAAAAAGAATAGGTAAGAAGAATCATAGTTCAAAAATATTTATGAAAGTTGGAAATTACCTCAAATAGCTTCTTCTTAAGATTCTTAAGCATCTTCTGCTCTTATTTAAGTAATGATGTTCAAATGCCCCACAGGCAAGTATCAGTCCAGGAGAAATCGTCTGCTCGACACACACTCCCTGAGCACCTACTCTGGCCAGCACTGTGCCAGGTGGTGGTGGGGGGTTTGGCAAATAAAGCTCGTGGGCTGTGTGTTCTCGCAGCCAAGGAGAATGTCTCATAAATAAACAACTGCACAGAATGTTAGATGTGAGAAGTGCTGGGGGTGTCCAGGTTTAGGTGGGGCCGGTCAGGGAGGGCTTCTCTGGAAGGCTGCGAGTTGAGGAGAGCCCTAACTGAAGGAGGGAAGCCAGGTGGTTGTTTTAGATTCCCAGGAGTCCCAAACACAAAGACTGGAGGCAGGACAAGTACTTGGGGTGGGAGGGACCACAGGGGCTCAGCAGAGCTGGTCCCTGGAGCCCTGCAAGGTCTTGGCAATGGGAAGCCATTGGACAGCTTTGAACAGGGAGACGCATGTGCTGATGTGTATTTTCAATGTCGATCTAGCTGTCAGGTGAAGAGTGGATCTCTGAACAAGCCTGAAGACAGGGAGATCAGTCAGTGGCTGTTGCATGGGGAGTGGCGACGTGGGAATGATCTCAAAGTTGAATAGAATGAAGCCGGCCACTCTTTTACTGTATTGAGCCACATTTATTTCCACTTATTGTGCATGGGCGATGCTTGAGAGCTGATAAAGCCCCCGCCTTCACAGTCCTCTGGATTCATTGTAGCACTGGGTCCTGGCCACACAACCCCAGTCAAAGGCATCTTTCCAAATGCAAATCTGAGCCTAGGGCACCCTTGCTTCAAACACTTAGAATGACTCTTAGGATAAGTATCACACTAAACTTCCTCCCAAGCCTCCTCCCCCTTCCCTCTCTTCTGGGTACATCTTTCCGTTACCTAAACACATTGCAAAATCTCAGCCTTTACTTTCTGTAGAGCAGCTGAGAAGTTTCTTTGGGAAATGGTGATAACTCTCACTAAGGTTCATTACAGAGTTAAAATGTTTTAGTTATATGCGCTTAGAATAGTGTCTGGCACATAATAAGAACTCAATAAAAATTTCGCTCATGTTAGAAGAGATTTTATGCTTCATTTACAAGCCCACCCACAAGCTCCCTGTCCATCTTCCGCTTGGGCCCCTGCCATGGCAGGAAGCCTCTGTGAGAGACTGTTGAATTGGTGCAAAGAGCTTCCCCACGTTGAACCCCACTGTGCCTCTCTGTCGGCTGCTCTCTCTTTCTCCCAGGGGGTTCTCTCTGGTCATGGGCAATCGGTCTCCCCTAACGCTGTCCAATCTGAGTTTCAGTTTGCGCCCACAAGCTTTGTATCGGCTTCCCAATTTAGATTCAAACTTAAAACTTGAATGTGTTGATAATTTTTTAAATGTACATTTCCCATAACTGTCTGGATTTCTAAGGCTGTTCATACGCCTGGAGCCAGGTAGCAACCTGCCCCACGTGGGTGAGTTTCTGTCTCCTCCAGAGATGGTTTTCATTCTCCTTGGGAGCCTCCCCATCTGCCTCGGCAAGCACTTGACTTTGAGACTCCTCCATCCCCAGTCTGTGTCAGACCTTCACTCATTGAAACGAAGTTGCAACAGATCCCCAAAGTTTCTCATTACCTGTCCTTGCTTGTTTGCTAAGTGGCAGTAAACTCAAAGATCCCTTTTCTTGTCCTGGGTTTTTAACTGGCGAAGTGTGTGAAATTTACAAACTTCTTTGAGTTCTAGGGTTTGATCTTCAGATTCTAAATTCTCCTGTGACAACTGGAAGGTCACTTTGATGTCTCAGGGTGAAATTCTCATCTTCTCTCCCTCCCCTCCCAGTCTCCCAGCTGGGGACAGCAGAACCAGACTTCACATGGGAATCACTGTGACATGGACAATGGTCTTTAGGGTTAGAATAAAGTACTGGAAAGATGCTCCAGAGAAATCTATTTGTACGAAAGAGTCAGAGAGACTAGAGAGAACTGGCTGCCTCCTTCATCATCCATTCACTTTGATACCTGAATTTCAGGTTCTTGGTCTTGGGGATTCAAAGAATGAATCCACGGACCACAGATCAGTGGTAAGACAGGATTTATTCACAGAAACAAAGAATACAAAAACTACAAAAACCAAAGCTCCGGGCAGAGAGAACCTAGGTGGGGAACAAACTCTCTTGCTCCCTCTCCGAAGCCTGTCTCCGGGCTCTCTGCTTCGGGCCATGAAATTGAGCAGTCTCAGAAAAGGTGGGTTTTCCCCTTCAGTCAGAAGGGCAGGGGGGAAGGAGACACCAAGGCCCCAGCCATGAAATTGGCCAACCAGAAGTGCTCCGGGAAGGAGGCACCAAGGTGCCAGTGTCTCCCTTACGGGTGTCTGGCCCCTCTAGCTACTGGAGCCTCCCAGGCCCCCCACCCCCACCGACCCTCCAGCCTGCGGGTTCTGCCAGCTGCCACCGCACCAACACTGCCAGAGCTAAGGTGGCAGGTCTTGGCACTGCCTGTCCTATATCAACTTGCTTTTGTGGTCATTGAGGGGCTTGCTGGTTCTTTCCTTGGTGTCCGGGAGATGGCTCTGTGGCCTGTCCAGGACTCAGAGTTCCTGCTCTTGGACAGTGGCCAGTTCCGGATTGTTTAAGCAGAACCATCCCTTTTGCATAAGGACAGTGGGCGTCTAATGGCATAGCTCATTGGGGCTGTCTGTGTCCCTAAGATCTAGGATTCTGTGGAGGGTGCGGCTCCAGACGTCTGCTGAGAAGGTGCCTGCTGGGGCCATCCCTGGGTTTGGCTCTGCTGCTGATACGCTCATTTGCAAGTGGAAACATTCACAAAGGAGCCCTCTGTGCTGATCCAGGGAGCATGTAGCTGGGGAGTCAGGGGGCATGCAGGCAGCAAGTACCTTCTGTGACTTTGGAATTATACAGGTTTCCTCAGGGTCAGAGATTTCTGACTGAACTTGCAGGTTCCACTGGAATATGATGCAGGGCAGGGGGAGGGGGGACTTGGCTGTAGAGGAGTATGGGTGTCAGTCAAGTCCAGGCCATTCTTGACTCTGTAAACTCTCCTCAGGAAAATGCTTGAGGTGGTTTGCATAGACTTGGGATTAGACATGAGGTGGCATGATTTTCTTCTTCAACTACTCTTCCCAAAGAGTTTTAGGGGACAGAAATCCAAATGATGGTTTAAAGTTCATTTGGGGAATGAATTCTTTTATTTTTTTCTAATTCTTGCCAGCTGAGCACCAGTGTAATTTGGTTATAGCCCCTGAGGCAATGCTAGACCCTGCTAGATTTCAGAGGGCTCTGTTGATACTTCCAGAAATTCTTGACTTGCAATCTGGAGCTGCCGAGATCTGTTATTCTTTTACATTCTGGTGTCAGAGGTTGTGTCTCAAGTCTTATCCTGCTGCTAGGGGGATCGGCAAGCAACCCAGGACTGTATGGGAAGTTCTGGGGAACTGCATATGCAAATCCCCTCACTCACCTTCCAGAAGTTTAGAAATAAATCCATCCAAGGCGGCTCTTTCTGTGGTCACCGTCACGTTGTAACAGCTGTGGACTGAGCTGTGTGATGCTCAGAACAGAGGAGTTGTCAGAAGTAAAAACATCTTTCAGTTCTACTGAAGTTAATAAGTCAAGTTAAATCATCCACATATGTGGAAACAGAAGATTTTCAAAGCAGTGCCTTCATTATAAAAAATGTGTTAAAATTAGTAACTATTTTATGTCTTGCCTATTTCCCCCATCCAACCTAGTTTTTTTTTTTAACATCCAAATATAGATTTTGCAATATTAAGGTAGAGATGCACAGAGTCCCAAAACTGAGAGATAAAATCAGGGTTTAATTTCTTACCCTCAGGGCGATGTGTGCCCTGGATAACTTTGACAGCACTGTCTTAGGAAGTGTGGTTGGACTCCAGTGGTCCCTTTCCCTCCCTGTGGTCACAATCTCAGAAAAGATTTTCTGGTTCTCCCTTTCACATCCTGGGGGCTTTCTGGATCTTCGCTGCTTTAATCTAGGATCTTTGGGGAATGCATTTCTGATATCTTCTATGAACTTGGGCTTTTGTGCTAGGACTCCAATGGGTTCTCTGTAAACCCTGGTGGAAGGAATCAATGAATAAAATTCCTCACTGCATCGTGTAGTAAACTGACTGAGCTTTCCCCCTACTACAGCGTAATTTCACGGAAACTGACAGCCTTTGAAACGAGGTGATGTGATCTCAAAGCTGTGCTTGGAAGCTGTGCTGTCAAGGCATTTCTCAAGTCAGTGCTGTGGCTGTTACCGCTTGCTTCCTCTCTTGGGAGCAGCCCCCCACCTCCTTTTGTAGAATTGTGGCCTCCCCCACCCACACTGTCGGTGGTCTTGCTGGACTGTCCCTGGCCTTTTACTTTATGTGTGAGTACCTGACCCAACCTGAGCCAGTCAGACAGATTCTGTCTCTCTGCTGGGCCTTGAGTCTTTATCTCAGTGAGCCAGACAGGGGCAAAACATGGCTGGTGTGGATTCATCCAATGACAAGAAGGTCATGTATCTCTTGCTCCCTGGGTCTTCAGACAGAGCTGTCTTGGCTCTCTTCCTTTCTGAGTGTGTTCCTTGGACTACAATAACCACACTAGATCCTACACTTGGAGGGATGGAGGGGATATAGTGAGTATCCTTTTTGCACCTTTAACAAAGAATCCTAACTCGTATGCCTGGAGAGTAGATGTCCTGAATACAGGTTTCTGTGATCCTTATTAGAGGCTAAAGATCATTTTTATATTTTTGTGTTGAACCTTTTGAATTGCCCTCCCATCCATAAAAAAAAAATTGAGTTTTACCTAGAAGAATCTGTATGTTTACTGTGAATATAGAACAGGGTACATAATGGCTTCTGGGATGGAGGCTTTGAGGGGAAGGGCATGGGATTTCTTCCATCCTCTGTTCAGAGTCACAGGCAAGAGACCATCAGTCTCCCATTTTCAGGTGAGATCCACGTAATGGTAGCACTGTCCTTAAGGCTGTCCACTTCCTCTCCTACGTGCTCACAAAGTAACGTACAGACACCATTATCTGTTAAATGCCGGTAATCCATGATACTCTTTTGTTATCTCTATCATCTTTATTACTCTTACAAGGTGCTATTTTGTGTTAAATATTATCCAAGTGCCACCAACCATGCCGAGACAATTCCTTTTGCTCTGATTGCTCTTAGACAAGATGGCAGACAGCTGGTCAACTTCTTAGTGCATTCTCTCTGGTTTGAAAGCTGCTCACTACTCTCCTGCTGTTTTTCTCCTTGCTTGGAAAAGTTCTCTGCTCCTCAGAGCTTTAATCTACATTGCTGCACCCGCTGGGCCTGGCCCTAACTTCAGCACCCCACCCCAAGCCCATCAGCATGGCTCTGACTCACGGTTCCAGCCTCCTGCCTCAGGACCCTTCTTTACTTCTCTTCTGGCTTGGCAGCTTGCAGGTGGCTCCCTGGCAGTCCATCCTCATCCACAGGGTCACTGCCCTGCCTTTGCTCACACTGTACATTCACGTGGGATTCCCTCCCTGCTTCTCTACTGGCACCAGTGCTCCCAAAGTGGAAAGACGCAGTCTGTGGTTACGATTCTTTTCTAAAGATGATTGTCCTCTTTCTGACATTTCATGGCAGTGTACCTTTATCCAGGCATCTAGTGGTGTGCATCACAAGCTCGGATGGAACACAGGAGAGTGCTAAAACGGGAGGTGGTCAAAGGGCACCGAAATGTCTATGAGACTTTATGCAAATTAGACAAAGCCACTCCTTCAGGCAAATTTGGCCATTTGCTGGGAGCACTGCTCAGAAGTAGAGTAGTACCTGGTGGATTTCAGCTTCCGAAGGGGCATCCTTCTGCAGTGTGCAGCTTGGCCAGCTGTATGTGATAGTCCTGAGTAAAACAGGTATTTAAAAATTTATGAAGATATCAGCACCACTTTTTAAATAAATACTGGCTTTATATTTTTGTAGGATTTATTGTGTTTCAAACACTTCTAAATCAACCTTTGATTTTCATTACAAAAGTAATATGTATTCTTTATGGTAAAGTTGGAAAACACAGAAAACTATAAAAAAGAAAGTAACAATGATCCATTACCCTATATCCAAGCATTTATTTGAGCAGATTTTTACCTTTATGTTTTTTTCTTTTTCTTTCTTTTTTTTTTTTAATTTTGAGATGTGTTTGCTTTCTTAGAGTGCAGTGGTGCAATCATAGCTTACTGCAACCTTTAACTTCTTAGGTGATCTTATTGCTTCAGCCTCCCAAGTAGCTGGGAATCCATGACAAGGCCTGGATAGTTTTTCTGTTTCTAGCAGAGATGAGGTCTCACTCTTGGTCAGGCTGGTCTTGAAACTCCTGCACCCAAGCAATCTACCACCTTGGCCTCCCAGAGTGCTAGGATTACAGGCGTGAACCACCGTGCCCAGCCTACTCCCACCTTTTAAATATGTTTATAACATATCCTAGTGGCGATTATTTCATTTGATGATAAGAAAACTAAAAACCACTAGGCAATCTAATAAGAGACTATTATGCCTACTTTCTTACTATTTTAGAATAGGTTCCTATTTTACATAGGAAAATGGGAAGTAGAGCATTGAGAGAGAAATAGTGGAAACTATGCTGGCAGTGGAGAGACTGTTGCCGAGCAGACAATTTTCTCTGATACAGGTGTCTGGACCCTTCCCCAGCCCCCAGGTTGTAACCAGTGTTTTATGACTAAGTTACCCCATGGCTGTGCCTTCTGTAAAGTCCACCCTTGTGACCAGTTGGCATTGCAGTTGTCCTTAGCTTTGTTTATTCATTCACTGAATAAAATGAAACAGCAGAATGCTTATAAAATACTTGTGTCTGGGACAGAATACGTGTTGGACAAATGTCAGCAGCACCACCACCACTGCTGTTTTTGAGTATTTACTATGCCCCAGTCTCTGGATTGATTGCTTTGAATTTAATGCCTCAATCTTTAAGGCCATCCAGTGAGGAGGATAACTAATTCCTTTTTTTTTTTTTCCATTTTCCAGATGGTAAAATGAAGATGAGAGGGGCAAAGTGAGGGCTGAAAGAAGCAGCTCTACGTGGCCCAAACATATCTAGACTCGAGGTCCCCTGTATTCTTTCTGCAGTTGTAGCTGCCTTCCAATCAAGGTCTGAGACACCAGGAAGAGTCTTGGATCCTTCCAGAGCTTTGCTAGCAGAAAGCATTGGGCACAAGACTTTCCCCAAGTGATGAAATGTGGATACAATGGGCCCCTGTAATTTGGACATGTTCATGGTGTAATTTGAGGACAATGCCATGTGGTGTTGCATGCCTATCCTGTACAGCTGTTTTACCTGAACATGAAATACGTTGGAAAAAAAAGAAAAGTCTATTTACAATGAAAATGAGCCTTACCTTTCATTTAGTATTTCCGTTTTAGCCTAAGAGGATCTAAAGAATTTCTGTTAAAACTTACACTGAAGTGTAATGTGCTCCTAAAAACTGCTTTCTCAGGAAATAAAAGGAAGGTTATACATGGCCAGACTCAATAGATTCCTAACCTCTAAACTTGAAAAATTTTAACATAAGAATTCCAGCGGATCCTCAACTGCTCAAATAGATGATAATACTGAAACTGGATTTAATCTAAGATTTACTGTAAATAAATGTGTTTCTTCCCATGAAAATGACTCTATCTTTCTTTTTTCTTCCTGAGATAGAGTCTCATCCTGTTGTCCTGGGTTGAATGCTATGGCATTATCATAGCTCACAGCAACCTCAAACTCTTGGGCTCAAGCATTCCTCATGCCTCAGTTTCCCTAGTAGCTGTGACTACAGGCATCTGTCACAACACCTGGTTAATTTTTCTATTTTTTTTTTTTTAATAGGAACTGAGTCTTGTTCTTGCTTAGGCTGACCTCAAACTCCTAAGCTCAAGCAATCAGCCCATCTCAGCCTCCCAGAGGTAGGATTACAGGCATGAGTCACCACACCTGGCCAAATGACCCTACCTTTACCAAAGCTGGGTAGTTGGAGATGAGCCTCTACACCACATGAGCACGTCTACAAGCTGGTGTTTCTTGCCCTTCAGGATTCCTAGGTTTCTCCTGTCTAAAAATTAACCACAAAATCATTTCTTAACTCCATATCACCTTCGACTATGCTCCCATTTTTCTTGTCCTTTTCATAACAAATATCTAGAAAGTGTTGTTAAAGTTCTATTCTTCTGTTTACTTCTCAACCCATCAAAGTCTGGCTTCCTCTTTTTTTTTTCTTTTAATGATTAATCGCCACCTCTTTCTGGTCAAGTCCAGAATGAGCAACTTAAAGGAGGTGGCCAGTGAGAAGATAGTCTGCCCCCAACCCCAAACAGTACCCATAGCAGCTGCTGCTACTTGACAATAGAATCTCTTTCAGAATCTTTCTAAAGAACGTCTCCATCCGGAGATCAGATCTGGCTCTGAACAGATGACACCTGTTCACCAGCCTGGATTCATCCAGTTCCCCCGCAATGGAAAAGGACAAGCTGTTCTAGACAGAAAGCAGAGGGAGGATGCTACAGGTGGAGGGGGCTGGACAGAGAGGTGCAAATACTGGCCCAGGCACCTTGTAGAAAATGGGCTTGGGAAGGTTTTCTCTGGGCCTTCATATTCTTCAAAAGGGAATAGCAATAGCGTTGACACTCAATAAGCACTACCCCCAAACAGAGTAAAATGCAGCTGTTGTCAGTAAGCAACTGGTGAGTAGAGCTCCCTGCAAATCTTCTCTTGGTTTTATCCTCTTCTGTTCATGGAACTTGGTGAACACATGTGGCCCTGCCATGCCAACCTATGCCCGTCCAATGCACAGAGCACTGACTTGCAGTGCAGCATGCCAGATCATTAGCTTTCAGTTATGATTCTAATTATGCCATGAAATTTATTTGTGCATTTGCTATACAAGGTGCCCTCTCTTTGCCAGACACCAAATTACTATCTACAACAGGGGAGAGACTTGGCCAGGAAACGCAACATCTCCTGTACTCTACATAGGGCATTCAGTTCCAGGTGCTCACCTCGACTCAGGAATCCAACTTAGACAGCAGACTTGAGTTTCCGAGGGACATTCTCATCTCACTATTGGTTAAGATCCCAAAGGAAGGTTCAGTGGCTCCTTTCCAGCTCTTTCTCCCTTGGAAATGTTATAAATCACAATGCAAATTGTTTCTCTCAAGCACTTTCTTCAAGATACCTTTGCATTTAAACAGTTTAGTGCAGGTTTTTATATACATGCATCATAGATGGACAGGACTTGAGATTTGTGTATATCACTCAATATATCACCCAATAGTGTAACAGTTAACTGAAAGCTTATTCATTCTGGGGCTTGCTCAAAGCCACCAAGAATTTTGGTTATCTATTGCTGCATGCTAAACCATTCATTCATGTTACTTGTGAGTGCAGTTTCTAAAGAACTTGGGTGGAGAAGTCTCCCTGCTGTACAATGTTGAGGCTTCAGCTGGGAAGTATAAAACAGCTGGGAGGTAGAATCACCTGGAGGTTTCTTCACTTACATGTCTACTGCCCAGGCTGGGATGATAGAGCCAGGGCTCGGCTAGAATCGTTGACCTGAGCACCAGCACTATGGCCTCTCATTGTGGCTTGAGCTTCCTTATAGCCTGGAGGTCTCAAAATCGTCAGACTTTGGACATAGCAGCCCAGGGCTTGAAAAGTGATTATACTAGTATACAAGGCAGAAGCCAAATGGCGTGTTTGTGATCCAGCTTCTGAAGTCACATAGTATCATTTCCATTGCTTTTTATTTATTTATTTTTATTTATTAAGTCACACATACATCATGACATTCATGCATATGTGGGGTACAAGGTGCTGATTTTTTTTTATACAATCTGGTGTGGTTCGATCAAACCAATCAACATAGCTTTCACCTCATTTACTTGATTATTGTGCTCAAACATCTATGTTCTACACTTGACAGATTTGACTTGTCCCTTGTCATACCTCTTTTGGTTGCAACAGCCACAAGCCTGTCCAGACTTGAGCGGTGGAGACGTAGGCCTCATCTCTGAAGAGCAGTGGTATCAGAATGTGTGTGGCATGTGTTGAGACCACTACACCAAGTGTGAGGACCAGATCCAGATCTATTGACTCCAAACCCAGACTCATTAGAGTTACCTTAGTAGATGCTGTGGGAGCATGCTAGAGGATTTAGATGTGGGTAGAATTGTTTCAAACTCTAGATCTTTTACTTGTTAGGTACATGACCTCAGACAAATTATTTTATGCCTCTGAGCTCAGTTTCATCACCTATAAGGTGAAGAAATGATCACTTTTGGGGTCCATTACTGTGACAAATTAATAAATCTTATGAAAAGCGAACATCATGTTTGGCACACAGTAGGTGCTTAATCAATAGGCACTATTACTGTTTAACAGTAACATGACAGATTTTATTATTATTATAATTATTGATACTGTAAATCACCTAAGATTAACAAACCTAAGACCTACGCATTTTCTTCTTTCCTCTTCTGTGGTTCTAGCTTCCAGAGTGGCTTTTACTTCTGAGTTTCATGACTCCACCATATCCCTGCGCCTCTACTGTCCTGGAGAGGAGAAGAGAATTGGCTTCCTTTTTTTGCTAACATCAAGTTACTTTACTTTTTCTGTTTGATATTTTTGCTTCTTTTCAAAACATATTATTATTATTATTATTTAGAGACAAGTTCTTGCTCTGTTGCCTGGAGTGCGATGGTGTCATCATAGCTCACTATAGCCTTGGATTTTGGGGCTTAAGTGATCCTCCTGCTCCAGTCTCTTTTCTGAGTAGCTGAAACCACAGGTGCTTGCCACCATACCTGGATAATTTTTAAATTTTTTGTGGAGAGGGGAATCTATGTTGCTTAGGCTGATCTCAAACTCCTGGTCTGGAGTGATTCTCCTGCTTCGGCCTCTCAAAGTGCTGGGATTACAGGTGTGAGCCATCATACCTGCTTGATTCTTGGCTGGTTCTATCCCTCGTACAACCAACCCACTGTCATTCGTTGGATCTGCTTGAAATATCTAGAGTGGTGTCTCTTTCCCTGAGAAGTCTCTGACTGATACAACATTCAGACTAGGTAGAGGCTCAGTCTCAGCAAGGGCTAAGAGGAGTGGGGCAGGGGATGTGGATAAGAACTCAGACGTCCATCTCACTTTCTCCTTCTGTCTCTCTCCCCTTCTTCATTGCTCTCATCTTCATTTCTCATCTTTCATTTTTCATTTACAAAGATGGAACCATTTTGTAACCATCCTCTCCAACTTGTTATTTTCATAGTAACATTTCAAGTTAGTGCATTCATTTAAAAAGAGTTGCACAGTAGTCCACATCATGGATGTACATCCATCCATTTCACCGTTTATGGATGGTCTGGAGTTTATAGGGTTTTGGAGCGGGGATTGCTGCAATAAACCATTCTGTGTTAACCATACATTTATGCATATATATCCTTACGTATTTCTTTTTTCATTTCTATAGGATGGATTTCCAAAGGTGAAATGACTGGATTGAAGAGTACGTATATTTTTAAATATAATAAATATCACCAGGTTACTTTCTCCAAAAGGAGTTTAGCATTTACCCTCCCTGTAGCATGTTGTTTCTACTGATTATCCAAGGACCTCTGTTTGGATGACTGCTCCCAGGAGTGGCACTCTACATGGCTATTCAGGGAAGCAAGGATTTGCAGAATGCTTGTAGCTCAGTGGGTAGGGTGCTGGCCACATACACCCAGGCTGGTGGGTTCGAACCCAGCCCGGGTCAGCTAAACAACAATGACAACTGCAACAAAAAATAGCCAGGCATTGTGGCGGGTGCCTGTAGTCCCAGCTACGTGGGAGGCTGAGGCAAGAGAATCACTTAAGCCCAAGAGTTTGAGGTTGCTCTGAACTGTGACACCACGGTACTCTACTGAGGGCAACATAGTGAGACTCTGTCTCAAAAAAAAAAAAAAAAAAAGGAAAAGTGATCCCCAAATTTTTTGATTGCAATAAAATGTGCTTTATTATTTATGGATTTTTTTTTCTCTTTGCTCCTTCCCACTTCTGCATTCTATAAAAAGTCAACCTTTACAAAAGGCCTTCTCTACAGAATTTCCATCCTCTAATCTATGAGGCCATGTAGGTGTCCTTGATATAGTTTATAATAAGGCACTTGAGAGGCTAATTGCATTGTATTTATAGCCTATAGAGGTGGCTCCCACTTCAGATGAGGAGTTTCCTTGGTAATGTACTAATAACCACAGCTTCCAAGGGGCTAAACTGAGACTAATGCAGAAAAATTCAAAGCTAGCTTGCAGGGGACCCCATAAAGGCACCAAATGGAGCAGACAGACCACACGAGAGAGACAAGAGGAGGCCGTGGAGGGTGAGTGGGTTTCATTTTATTCCCTCTGCCTTCCTAGATTTCTGCCAAGCTTGGGTTTAAAACCTGCACAAAGTTAAGCTTTGTGTTGACCATTTTGTATTCCTATTGTTCCAAAATCCAAATGTCTCTGTAGAGCAGTGTTTTTTAAAAATATTTTTGATCTCATGGTACACTTGAACCTATAGTTAGTTAAACTTCTGTGGTGCATTTAAATTATGTTGATAAAAAACAAGCAAAGAAGAATAAGAAAAAAGAATGTATATACTGTGCTTTGAACTTCTTTCCAAAATTATTTAATTAATGATCTTTAAAATTTTTGATGGCACACCTGAGATCTTCTTATGGAACACCAGTTGAAAATCACTGCTGTGGAGTCTAACAACCTGAACGTGATTTCTGGTTCAGACACATCTTAGCCATCTTGTGTTATATTCCTGGTTGCTTCTGACCTTGGCAGTTCCTGTAACAGCGCCTCTCTCCCTCAGGATGGATAAAGTACCTAGAGCTAGCTTGTCTCTCTGCCTCCTCTCTCTGCCTCTGACTCTGTCTCTGTTTCTCTCTCTCTGTATCCCTAAGTTTCCCAGTTAACAGTGACAAGTTGCCAATGATTGTGCATCTGCATCATTTTAACATTTATGTAGTTGGTTTGAAATGATAATAATTGTGTTAAGAAATACTCATAAAAACATTTTGGAGTTCCTGCATTCTAAGAACTAAGCTAGACACCATATATTTGCAGTATGTCATATGTGATGATTCTATACGTAGCAATAATTGTCTATTTGATAGATGATGATTTTGAGGCTCACAGAGGCTTAACCACTTGCCCACATATACACAGGTAGTAAGTGGCAGATGTGGGATTTACATGCACATTCTATTTAGACAACTATGCTGTTACAGCATCCTACCTCCATCACTGCCTTACCACATGGGCACTGGCTTCCCTTCCTTTTTTAGGGCCATGTTCCATCTGTTTCACTTGACTGAGTGCTTCTTTGTCTTCATTCTCACCATGAGATGGTGTGATCACCCACTGTGTGCTAGCTGTTTCATATTCCTGCTTACCAACCATCTTACACAGCTTCTGTTGCGCATTCGAATTTTTGCAGTTCCTGGCCCAGTGTGAAGGGTGTGGTACAGTGTCAACCCCAGTTATTTCTCTTTGCTGAAAGCCTTTTGAGGACATATGACTTCTCACCACTTTCTCTCTGCTCTGCCCTAGGCAGAGCCATACATTTATCATAATCAATTCATGATCTTTTAGCACTGAGCACTTTATGTGGTTATGTCCACACATACTTCCTTAGCATCAATCCTAGTTTACAAGCAAGGGGACTAAGGCTTCAAAAGACTGCTATTTGTCTGAGTGAGTGATCTGCTGTATATGACCCCCATCTTCCCTGGCCCCTGGGACATTTGGCAATATTGGAGATGTTTGGTTTTCACCACTTGGAAACTGGAATAAAGTCAGGATTCTGCCAAATAGCTGATGATGCATAGAACAACCCCCAAGACAAAAAACGATCAGGCCCAAAAGTCAACAGTACTGAGGGTGAGACAATTCTACAGAAGAAAGGAAGGAGACATTTTATTTTATTATATTTTCTACTTTTGGATATCTTAAGAGATGCAATTTTTTATTTAATACTTACAGAAACACTGAATGTTATTTCCCTCCTAAGATCTAAGCCCACAGAACTCAAAAATAACTTTTGATTATGTATGGGGGTATAAGGAAAAACACACGCTATCAGTCTGAAAGCAAAGTAAGCGAGTCTTAATTTTCAACAGAGTTTTTAGATATAGTTTTTTAAAAAAGAATGTCTATAATACTTCATTTTCTATTTAGAGAAACCAAGAGGACCGGGTGGTTTTATAGGAGAGCATTTCTAAGACATTGGTCTGAGAAGAAGCTGACAAGTTTGTTTCAAATGATATAGTTCTAAATTCTAGTCCAGGAAAAGGTTGGGTCTGGGCCCTTTTTTCATTAAGAATTCTTGGTCCTAAACTTACATTCAAATAAAGGTCTTAAATGAATATCTCAAGTTTTATTTGTCTGAATGGTGGCATATTGATGGGTGAAATTATATGATGATGTCTGGGATTTGTTTTAAAACATACTGGCAAAAACAAAGGTGGGATACGATAGATAAAACAAGGTCAGAAAATATTCCTAATTGATAAAATAGAATAAAGGTTATATGGGAATTCATTTTACTACTATTCTTTCTGCTTTTGAGTCAGTTTGGAAAATTATAGAATAAAGTATTATAAAAATGGGCACTATGGCCATCTGCAGGATGACAAGTAATCTTTTGCAAGTATAATAAATAGAACTTGTTTCTTGTTCCCCCTCTGTGAATGCAACAGCAATTTCTTGAGCAAAATTCCATGGATGTGTCTAGACCATTGTTTAATCTGGTGTACTGTTTTTCATCTTAGTACTTTCAGGGAACTTTGAAAATTAAAAGTGACCACAATATGGGCAAAAGATTTGAACAGACACTTCACAAAGGAAGCTGTATGAATGGCCAATAAGCACATGAAAGAGCGCTCCACATCATTAGTCATTAGGGAAATGCAATTAAAACCATGCTGAGATACCACGACACACTGACTAGGATGCTTCAATTAAAAAGATTGATAACGACCAAATGTTATCAAGGATGAGAAACAGCTAAAACTCTCTTATATTCTTGTTGGGAATGTAAAATGGTACAAATATTTCTTGGAGAAAGAAAAGTCTAACAGTTTTCTATAAAACTAAAATATATACCTTCTTTATGACCCAACCATTCTACCCTTAGGTATTTGCTTAAGAGAAATAAAAACATATGTCCACACAGATAAGAAGATTTGTTCATAGACGCTTTATTCACAGTAGTTCTACCCCAATTGAAAACATCCCAGGTGTTCAGAGCCAAAAAAAAAATGAATACACAAACTGTGTAGATTCACGCCATAGAATATACTCAGTAATAGACACAAATGAGATACTGAAACAAAGACATGGATGAATCTAGAAAACATTGTGCTGAATGAAAGAAGTGACAGTGCATACCACATAGTTCATTTATATAAAGCTCTAGAATAAGAGAAATACATTTATGATGGAAAAAATCTTAGAACAGTGATTTCCCTGAGGGACTGAGGAGGGGTTCAACTGGAGAGAGTTCAAGGACCTTTCTGGGTAGGTGGTAATGTCCTATAGCTTAACAGAAGTCTGTGTTTCACAGGTCAAGACGGTTGTCAAAATTTTATAAATGGTACACTTAAGATTCACACATTACAAACCATCATTTCTAGCCAAGAGAGAATGACAAGGACCAGGTTTACCTTCCCCCCGAAACAAACAATAAATGGAGAAAACATATAAAACCACAGGTTGCCAGGCACTGGACATGAGGCAATGAAGGATGTGAGGCAGAAAATAATGAGGTCTGCCTCTTTATTGTCTCAGGTCATTGTGTTGGGAGTGTTTCCTGGCCACTGTGCAGGGACGGGAAGCCTAGGACAAGCTTGGCAAATATCTTGAGTAAGAGGCAAAGATGAGGCTCTGGGGAGACCAAGATAACTACAGTTTTTAGAACAGAGTACAGGAGAGAAGAAAGATATACTGAAAGAAACTGTAAAGATAAGCAGGGAGTTTCCCTCAAGTATTTAACTGAATATTAATCCGCGTGTGGACACTGCAATTTCTTGAGGCTAGGAAATGAACCACTGGATTGGATTAGAGGTGAGAATGTTTGGTGCAGGTCTGGGAATAGTACCTGCTTTCACCAGTCAGACTAAAATACCTCACAATTTACAGGGTGGTGAATAGAATACAGAGAAGGGGGCTTTCCTTAGTAATAGAGAGTAGACTTGATCCCACATTACAAATATTAAGAGCAGCACTTTCATGGTTCCAACTGTACTGAAGTAACTCAGCTGCATGCAGGACAAAGCTGAAGAATATTCATAGGAATACAAAAACAATCCAGCACCAAAAAAAAGATCAAATTTACAATGTCTGGCATCCAATCAAAGATTACCAGATATGCAGAGAAGAAGGAATAGACCACCCACAATGAGAAGAAAAGCTGGTCAATGTAAATTGAGAATTAATACAGACAGTAGAAATGGCAACAAGAGCATTAAAGGAATTATTATAACCATACTTCATATGGCCAAAGAGTTCAGTAGAGATATGGAAACAGAATATCAAATAGCTCAAACTGAACTCCTAGAGATGAAAGATAAAAACTACAATGTGAGAAATAAAGAATACACTGGATGGGATTAATGGATGAGATTCAATGTCTGTGTTGAGAAAAAAATAATTAATGAACTTAAAGACATACCAATAGAAACTATCCAAAATAAAACACAAAGAGAAAAAAGAACTTTTAAAAATGTTAAAAGGGCATCAGTGATCTGTAGGATGACTTCAAGTAGTCTTCTAAATGGGTAATTGGAGTCTTCAAAGAAGGGAGAGATGGGAAAAGATGAAGTCTGGATCTATACAGAAGGATGGGAAAGAGATGAAGAGATGAAGTCTCTTTCTCCAAAGAAGGGAGGGATGGGAAGAGATGAAGTCTGGATCTATACAGAGGAACAAAGAACATGGGAAATTATGGGTGCTTATATGTATATTTACATAGGTCAATATATATTTTTCTTATCATTTAAATTTTTTAAAAAGATCATTAAATTCTTAACAGAGACAAGAACAACATAGTATAGTGTTGATGACATGCATGAAGATAAAATGTACAAATGCCAAAATAAAACATAAAAATCAAAGCATTATATAGCTAATAGGAATACAAAAATTATCCGGCACATAATAGACCAAAGAGACTAAATGGAATTATAAAAAATTCACTTAATCCAGGAAGGAAGAAGGAGAGGAAAAGGAAACAGAAGGACAATTAAAAAATAAGCAGCAATAGTATCAATTGAAACCTAACCATATCAATCACATTGGGAATCTAAAGAATCGTCTGAACAACTCACATCGTTATTATTATTAAGAATCCCAAACTGGTGTATAGACTTAACAAAAATCAAAATCTTAACAGATGTATTTGTGGAGATTGATAAGCTGATTCAAAAATTCACATGGAAGTAGAAATGACCCAGAATAGCCAAAACAAGATTGGAAAAGAAGAATAACATTGCTTGGATAACAGTAGCTGATCTTAAGACTTATAAAGCCACCTAGTCTATAAAGCTATAAAGAAATGATAATATCATGTCAATGGAATATGAGACAGAACTCAGGAAGTTTAATGATAGAATGATTGGATAGCCATGTACACATGCATACAAAAAAGGACTCAATCTTCAAAGTATACCGTGTACCATAGCAAAAATTAGCTCAAACTGGGTCACATAACTAAATGTAAAATGTAAAACCTTATAAAATGCCTAGAGGAAAACATTTGTGACCTTGGAATAGGGAAAGATTTTCTCTGGTACAATAACAGAAGCATGATTTATAAAATATCAAATTGGTAAATTAATCAAAATGCAAACTTTGTGCTCCTTACAAAACACTATGTAAGAAAATGAAAAGACCAGTCCGTCTGGGAGAAACAATTTTCAAATTATCTGATAAAGGGTTTGTGTTCAGAATATACAAAGAACTCTCAAAACTCAATGATAAGAAAGCAAATAACCCAATAAAAAACAAACAACAGATTTGAACAGATATTCACCAAAGAAGATAAACAGATGGCAAATAAACACATGAAAAGACACTGACCATAATTAGTCATTAGTCATTAGGGAAATGCAAATTAAAACTAAATGAGATGCCACAGCATACCTATTAGAATAGCTGAATTTGAAAAGATTGATAATAATCTGGTATCAAGGATGTGGAGCAAGCAGAATTCACACATACTTCTGATAGGAAAGTAAAGTGGTACCACCACTTAAGAAAACAGTTCGGCAATTTCTTTAAAACTTAAACATGCCTGCACTGTATGATTCAGTCATTCTACTCCTAGGCACTTGCCCAAAGAGAAAGGAAAGCGCATGTCCATATAAAGACTTAACAGCAACTTCATGTGTAATAACCTCAAACTGGAAATGCGCAAATGTCTATCAAGTGCAAAACTGGGTCTTATCTGTGCAATGGAATACCGCCCAGCAACAAAGTAAAGTATACACTTTTTGGATTTGCACTCCAAATAATTATGCTGAGAGCAAAAAAGAACAAGTAAAACAAGAATATATACCATATGCCATTTATACAAAATTCTAGAAAACAAAAACTAATCTTTAGTGACAGAAAGCAGATCCCTGGTTGCTTGGGGAGGAGGGGAAGGAAGAGTTACAAAAAAGCACAAGGAATCTTTTGGGGGTGATGGATACATTCATTGTCTTGATTGTATGGGCTCACGAGTGTGTGTACACCAAGACTATCAAAGTCTGTTAATGATACTTTAAGAATTTTTTAAACTTTTAAAAAGTGTTATTCATTTCATTTTATGTAAATTTCACCTAGAAAAAGAACTCCAAACAAATATAGTCATGTGCTACATAACCATGTCCGTCTACAATGGGCCTCATATGCAGTGGTGGTCCCACAAGATTCAAATAGAGCTGAGAAATTCCTATTGCCTGGTGATGTTGTAGCCGTACAACAATGTGGTCACGCCACGCATTACTCACGTTTGTGCAGATGTTGGTGTAAACGAGCTGTCTGCACTGCCAGCCATATAAAAGTTAGTGCATATAATTAATGTACAGCACATAATACTTGATAATAAATGACCATGTCACTGGTTTATGTGTTTATTATGCTATACACTTTACTGTTATTTGAGAGCAGTGTTTTTGACTTCGTGGCACATTTGAACCTATAGGTGAACTTCTGTGGCACACTTAAATTATGTTGATTTTTTTTTAAAGTAAAAGAAAAAGAATGTACTCACTGTGCTTTGAATTTCTTTTGAAATAATTTAATTAATGATCTTTAAAAATTTTCATGACCCACTTAAGAACCTCTCACAGCACAACCAGTTGAAAATCACTGCTTTAGAGTATAGTCCTTCCCTTTTCATTAAAGCAAAGTTAACTGTAGAATAGCCTCGGGCAGGTCCTTCAGGAGCTATCCAGGAGAGGCAATTCTGTTACAGGACGTGATGGTTTCGTGTGTGTTATTGCCTTGGAGACCTCCATTGATCGGGAGAAGACATGGAGGTGGGAGACAGTGATGTTGATGATCCTGACCTTGCATAGGCCTAGATTAAAGTGTATTTTCGTATCTTAGTTTTTAATGAAGAAGTTGGAAAAGTAAAAAAATTAAAGAATTTAAGAAGAAAAAGCTTATAGAATAAGGATATTTTAAAAAAACATATTTTTGTACTGCTGTAGAATGGGTCTGGTCTGGGTATTTTTTTTTTATTTTTTATAGTAAACTATGTACATTAATGCAATCATGGGGTACAGTGTGCTGTTTTCATATACATTTTGAAATACTCTCATCAAACTGTTAACATAACCTTCAGGTCATTTTCTTAGTTATTGGTTAAGACATTCATACTCTGCTTTTAGAAAGATTCACTTGTACCCTTGTACAATAAACCATAGAGGTGACCCCACCAATCACCCTGCCTCCCCCCATCCACCTCCCCCTCACACCCCCTTCCCATATTCTAAGGCTACAATTAGGTTATGTGTCTGGGTATTAAGGTAAGTGTTATTATAAAAATGTCAAAAAATGTAAGAAAATGTAAAGTTTAGAAAGGAACATTTTCAAAATCTTGAGGTAAGTTTGTTATTGAAGGGAAAACTTTTTAATAAATGTAGTGTAACCTGAGTGTGCAGAAGTATTCAGCCCTGTCTGAGGCCTTCACATTCACTTGCCACTGACTCATTGATCCAGCAGCACAATTTCCAGTCCTGCAAGCTCCATTCACGGTAAGTGCCCTATCCAGGTGCACCGTTTTTTTAATCCTTCAAACAGTATTTTTATTATACCTTTTCTAGGGGTAGATATGTTTAGACACACAAACTTATCGTATGTTACAATGTCTACAGTATTCAGTACAAGAACATGCTGTACAGGTTGGTAGCCCAGGAGCCCTGGGCTCTCCCATCGAGTTTTTGTGTGTGGTGGGCTGTGCATCTAGGTCTGTGTAAGTACACTCCATCACGTTGGGGCGGTGAGACTGTAGTCTAACAATGCATTTCTCAGGGTGTATCCCCTTTGTTAAGTGAGCCAGGATTGTAACGATCTGTAGTCAAGGATAAGTGTGTTGCAGTGTTGAGGGATGACGTGTACTGATGTCTGAAGCTTAATTTGCAATGTCACAGCAACAAAGAATAGAATGGACTCATGGAGGTATAGAGGAATAGACAGCTGGATGAATACACATTGGTGATGACACAAACATAGATTTTTTTGTTCTTTCACTATCATCTATTTTTGTATCAATGTGTTACTCTATCACGTCTACCATAGAGATTGCTGGCAGGTGGTGCCTCCCTGGTTTCTTTTTGGCCCAGTGAGTGTATCTGTAAAATTTCCACGCTAGAAGGTTTTCTGTATTACCTTTGACTCTTCCTCAATGTTTGGAGCCATGACAAGCCTTCCTGGGGTTCCTTTAATTTTATCTATAACAGTGCTAGAAAAGTTTCTCCCTAATTCACTGACTAGGACACATTCATAACTTTTTCAGTGGTCACCAAAGAAATTCCAGCTGTTTATTGGTCCAGTCACAAGGAGCAAGTGTTTCGTTCTTCTGTAGGTGAACTAATGTGGAAAGTGCTCATTACAGCCATTGACTTTATACCTTGAATCTTGCCCTAATGAGGTTCTTCTGTGTGGATGCTGTGTTCATTCGCTTGCTTGGACTAGTGTAACAAAACACCCGAGACAGGGCCACTTAAACAAGAGGCTTTTGTCTGCTCACAGCTCTCTGCAGGCTGGATGTCCACGATCAGGGTGTCATCAGGAATGGTTTCTCTTGGGCCATCTCGCAGGTGGCTGCCCTCTTGCTGCCTCTTCACATGGCTGTCCCTCTGTGCCCACAGCCCTGATGTCTCTGGGTGTGTACACATTTCCTCTTCTTATAAGGAAGATTAGAGTAGGGCTCAGCCTGAAGACCTCATTTTTAATTTATTGCCTCTTAAGGCTCTGGGGATTAGGGCTTCAACAGAAATTTTGTGGGGACGGTTCAGCCTGTAACAGATACTGTGTGAAAGATGAGGCTGGCACATTGTGCCCACATTTTGCTCTGTAATCCTTTCCTTGGGTGTAATAAGCAGTGACACTGATAAGTACCCAAGCGGCCATTTCTAGAAGAGTGGGTTTTCTCACTCGCCTCACCTTGCTGCAATGCCAGTGGCTTCCCTCCAGTCCAGGCTACCATCATCTGTCATCCCAAATGTTCCAAAGGCCGAGAGGTCAACATCCTTGTTCGTTCTTCATGCCACAGGCTGAGCAACCTTTGAAATGCATAGGTGTGGTCGTGTCCCCACGGTCAAGGTCTGCTCTACTTCAGCCTGCTCATGGCAACCAGGATCAGGTTCAAACTCTATCTTGGCCTTATCAAGCCCCTGCTCATCCTCCAGCCTCATTTTGCAGCACAGCCCCTGGCTCTCTGAGCATCGGGCACTCTGGCCACCGGCCTCTTCTTTGGTGTCCTGAGCTCTTTCCCCAGGACCTTCACAACTGCTATTGCTCTTGTGTGGACCCTCTTCTCCTACCCTCCACCTGTTCTGCTCAGCATAACAGTCACTTCCTACAGGGTGATGGTCCCTGACCATCAATGCTTTCATTACATCTCATGTTCTTCCTTATGCTGCCTTTCAGGGGTGTTGTTAATTCTGCAGGTACTTGTTTTAGCACCTGCCTGCTCGCCTATATAGCAGACTCCATGCGAATAGGGAAAATGTTTAATTTGCTCATCGTCATGGCCCCAACCACTAGCCAAGGCATCACACTTACTCAGTTCTCAGTAAATATTTGTTGAATGAATGAATGAAGCCATGAAAACCTTTAAATCAACTGACCCCTTAGCTGTATGCGACAGTTTACAGATTATTCATTTTACTCACCTGTGATCATTTTATTCCCAACTGCAGGTTTCGTCACAGGAATGACAAGCAATGAGGGAAGAGAACAATGAGTCATTTTCTAAGCAGCTGTGGTTAAGGTCAGAAGAAGGGGAGGGGAGGGAGTGGGCAAAGAGGAAGGTTAATCATTGAGCCACGGTGGGGAGCCGTGCATTGATTACCTTTGCCAGAAACCCCTCCCACGCTGCTCCATTCATTAGCATGGGTAGGTGAAGGCTGGATATAATTTTAAACAACAGTTTGAGGCATTTCTATTCTGGTTCTGAAACAGCTTAAATATTTTATGAGTTTTTAAGATTGGGAGAAATTAAAGCAAGTATGTAATCTTGCTCTGTGTGTGTATAAATATATACACATATGAAATTTAAATATACTCACACAAAATCTTATTGTAGAGAATCTCATAAATCTAAAAAAGATAGGGAGTCTAAAAAAAACCCTACCCATATGTAAACATAATATGAAAATATATTCAGTGTTAATTTCAGAATTTATTGCAATCTGCAGTACATCTTTAACAATTGCACATACACTCTCCCAAGAGCAAGAGGGAATTTTTTTAAAATGAAATAGTTTGCATAAAATATTTTGATATTAAAAAAAACCAATATAACTTTTAAAAACTATAAAAGAAATGTCTAGCAGGAGTTGTAAGGGAGCAGTTTGGGGGGAAATAAGCAAATTGCTATAGTTTCTATCCTCCGAAAGTGGGACCAATGTACTAGATAATTATGTACTTTGGGATCATTAAGGGGCTTTTAGCAAATAATTTATCTAGTGTTCAAATGGGAATGTAAATAAATGAGTAATTTTTCCTTGTTAATTATAATTCTTGTGAATTACAATGTCTAGGCACCTCTCCAGGACCACAAATCCACCCATGAGTCAGAATATGCCACCAACAATGTGGATCTTGCATTGGATGAAGTTTTTTTCCTTTCCATGAGTAATCATTATCTTCAATTTTAGGCTATTTCAGAAATAAAAACTGACAATAAAGGTAACTTCTGTTTCATTTCATTTCTTGTGCGCATTTTATAGTTTATCATATGTTTCTATATCTCAATGAAGCAATTTATAGCAGAGGCATTACTTTTTATTAAGTACATAGCATGCATATTTCATTACCACTTGCTACGACTGAACATCTTTTAAAAGATTAACTCTCAAGTTACTCCTGTTTCTGCCAAAATGAAAAACAAAGAGAATGAATGCACTTCAGCGTGACTTAGGCTAAGAAAGTCTATACACGATAAATGTTAGAACAATGGTGACTTAGATCTTATTTAAGATTTCAAAGCATTTTGCCACTGGTTTGGTTTGATTACCATATTATCCGGTTATGTGCATTAGAAAATGTCTCTGTGATGTGGCTTCTGTAAATGATCTTGTGACTTATGCACTCCTCTTCCTTTAAAAACCAAATGCAATTCACAAAAGAGGTTTATGGATTTGCAATTAAAATAGGAGTGCGTTGCCTCAAACCAGACAGGGTGAGGTAGGGTTTGACCTTCCATTTGTATATAGTAGCAGGTCCTAATAATATATGTGTACGTGTGCTGCTTTTTTTTTTTTAATTCAAAGAAAAATTTGCAAGTGCAAACAGGGTAAGTGGTAAGTCTCAGGTTTTTGAGGATCTGAAGGTTTTGTAAATGCTAATTTTGAAAAGGGTACTCAGAGAATTCTTCCTGCAAGAGGGAGGGAGAGAGCTAAGGCATCCATTTCAACTCTCTTGGAGATATAATATGTGAGATATCAGAAACCCCAAGAATTACAATTGTAACACCAGCTCCTGTTTTTTTGGTAGCATCTGCTATGCTCAGCGCCTTCTCGGTATCATCCCACTTGATGTCCAGCAAAGGCTTGGCAAGATGGGGAAGGAAAGGGAAGCGTGGCTTGCTCAAGGTCACATTGATACTGAGTCATGGGGGAGAGAGACAGCCACACATCATGTCCAAGCAGATCTCTTTCTACTCTGCTGTCTACACCAGCAGCCTGTTAGTGGAGGAAAGAAGTGTGTAGCCAGGGCTATCTCCACTGCACCCCAGTCAATTACGGGGACAGCCTTCTGATCTGCTCTCCACTGTACTCAGTCTGTAGATCAACTGCCGCTTCTCAGCTCTCAGGAAAACACCCCCGTGACTGCACAGAGCGTGCTGACCACTTCCTGCCACACCTGGCCACCCAGGTCCCAGATCACCAGGTGATCTGCTTGTCAAGAGTCAGTTTGTTCTGCATCCCCCATGCTCCACGTGATCCTGTTCTTCTAATGAGCTAATTTAATTAAACATCACATATTTCATGGAAGCCCATGAAACAGCATTAGAAGAAAGTTGTTTTCATAAAACTCAAGATGATGTCATATCAAGGAAAGGGAGGAGAGGTGCCACAGAAACTGCTGTCAAATTGGGTGTGGATCAGATTAATGCTAAAAGCTTGGGAGAAAAATGGGAAAAATCCAGAAGGATTCTGAGTACTGGTTACTTGGCATATATCTTCATGTTTGAGCTTCACCTGAAAGAAACCCAGACTGGAAATCACGGGGATTGTATCACAGGCGTGATTTGTGAAAACTAGATTACTGGCTCCTCCTCCCCACTCAAAGAAGAGGCATGTACCCACCCCAAAAGTTTGGTAAATTATGATAATAAAATACGTTATATATTTTAAGTGAAAATCAAAATTTTAAAGTACGTATGATTTTCTACTTCAAAAATATATGGGTTTTTAAATTCACTGACCAGCTAATCGTTCCAATAGACTAAGATCACGGGGCTTTGACTTTAATTTCTAAAGTTATAATGCTTTGCTCCTACTGGGGGCTTAGCCTCTGAAGGGCATCATGTGGGTAGGTGTCCTCCATGGGTAAGAATAATGTGAACACTAATAATAACATTTATTGGCCAGTTCCTTTTCTCAAGAATTCTAGCCCCTTCCTTTAATTACCTCCTTTTTGTAGATACATCAGCCAAAACATAGGTCGTGTCTTCTAGGGCTTCAGACCACTCCTCATGCCCTCAGTGGAGACACTGTTGGACACACAGAATCAGATGACCTGAGTGATACACCTCCCCCGAGGCGGCCAACCACTTTGAGCCTGTGTTACTTCTCTGGCAAAGCAAATAATGTATCTCACACAGGGTTGTCACCAGGATTGCTCAAGGGTGACCAGGTAGATGCTTAATAGATAGTTCTCTTCTCCCCAAATTTGTGTAGAGAGGTGTACACTCTATAAGGCAGAAACAAATATGTGCTGTGATGGAAGAGGAGAGAGGAATTCCTTTGGAGTGACTAAGCTAGGGAAGGCTTCTAAATAGCAGTCATGTGCATTGGACTCAGCACTAGGTAGAACGTGGCGTTCAGAGTCAAGAACAGTAGCTGCCAGGGAATGGAGGAGGAAAAGCACAGGCTAAGGGTTGTTAGGAAGGCCTGGAGAACCGACAATAGAGAGGGTGGAAAGGACAGCTTTGCACAGACAGCAAAGTTAGGGAGGCCTGACCCAAATGGTTGTACTTAACCAGGAAGCATCCAAATGACTGACCTAGAGCTGTGAGAAGTCAAAAAGTACCCACGGGAGGTGGGCTACATGTCAATGCTCCATGACATCCAGGCCTCTCTCCTGATGTCCTTCCCTCCCTTCCTCCCTCAATCCATCCATCCATTTCTTCATCCAGTTATCATCCCAACACCCACCCACCTACTTACCCACCCATCCAACATTTATTCATCCTCCCACCCACCCATCTATCCATCTACTCACCCACCCTATTCATTCATCCACCAAACTCATCCACCCTTTTACCCAACCATTCATCCGTCCATCCACCTATCCATCAATCCTTCCTTCCATTCATCCATCCATCCATCCACCCGTTCATCAATACTCTCTTTACGAAGAAAACAAAAACTATAAGTATTTTGGAGATAGATTCTTTTTCCTCTCTTTGTGGAGGCAATACTGCTATTGTCATTACCATCACTACCAACATTTTGTCAGTAACAATTCTTTGTATTTGCAGAGTTTTCTGATGTTATCCAACTCATTTTAAAGTACTGTTTGATCCAAACCTCACAAAAGTCACTTCACCTAGTGAGGGCAGGCATATCTACACCAATTACAGCTGAGGACACACAGCTTACCAAGCTTACCAGGATCTGGGTGCACAATAAGAACTAGAAATGAGGTATTTAGATTTGAGATATTTTCTTCCTTAGCTCATGCCTTATTTACCACCCAATAGCATGGGCCTGTCAGGCTTAGAAAGAAGGGTGCCTTCCAAATTTGAGGTCATCCGTGGCAGCTACCAATGGCCAGCCCTGGTTTTGAGCCCTACCCATGAATGGGAAGATGGCTGCTTATTATATAAATGTGCAGGGCTTCTGAATGCTGTGTTCAGAAATGTCCCCATTCATAGAGTAGGAGACAGCTGGAAGTAATCTCAAATGCATTATGCATTGTGATTGCATTGGCAGAGGGGTAAGAAATGTTAAAGTTTTGTTACAATAATAATAACCATTGTGACAATACGATTTGTTTTACTGACGCCCATTTTTTGGCAACTCCATCGTTATAAACACAGCATGTGACTGTACTGTAATGAGCCTGTATAAACTTATGCTCGTTTATGGGGATGTATTCATCAAGCCAGTCTAGGTTCTTGCTTTCTGGGGCACTTCCCTCTCCACAGCTGTGGCCATGTGTAGTCATGGTATGTGGGGCCCAGCTTGTCTGAATGGAAGAGCTCTGGTTTGGGGGTGGGAGGGAGGATCCATGCCCTGAACATTAGAATCAGTGGGAGAACATTAAAAAAATACCCACACCTGGGCACTGCTCCAAATAAGTTAAACCAGATTCTTTAGGGATAGGGGCCAGGCATGGGAAATTTTTGAAAATGCCCCAGTTAATTCTAAAGCTCAGCCAAATCTAAGAACTATTGCTCGAGTTCCATGCTTCTAAACCTATAATGTGCATAGAAATCACCTGGGGATTTTTTTAAAACACAGACTCTGAATCAGGTCTAGGGTGGGCATTATGGTAGAAGGAGAGAAAGAGGATGGGCTGGAATGTTTCCGCCTTTCTGTTGAGGTCCCAGGAATGATAAGGCAGCTGGTTTTACACATTTTGGGAGGCAAGGCTCTGGCCAACCATTATGGATCTCTGTGTGGCATTTATCTTGAATCCAGTGCTGACTATAAATGGGTTAAAATGCTCTGGTCCGTAGCTCTTGCATCCCAGGAATTAATGGAAATTATAGCTGTGATTGATGTTGACATTGAGAACATCATGAATAACATACTATAGAATACTGGAGGTGAGCAAATGTTCTGACTTCCTAAAAGAAGATGAAAGAAAAGTAGACTTGATTTAAGTGTCTGGCAAAATTCTGGAAGGAATCATTTAACTGTGGTGACACAAGGAAAGAAAAGAGTTGGTTACCAAGAACCAGTTCAGGGATATCAGGAATAAGTCCTGGGCTTTCTTGATAGATTCCTGATCAGGAAGGCTATTGTCTTGAGGAGATGTCCCTGAAAGCAGGATTGAATTTATTGCAGATGGTTGCAGAGAATGATATTAATCACTAAATTTTTACACGCCCCAGTCTCTACATGCTTCAGCTCATTGAACTGTCATAGCACCTATCAATTACACAGCAGCAAGTCAATTTCAAGAATGGGGAAACTAACCCTTAGAGACATAAATGCAAACAATTCCCCAAGTTGCACAGCTGAGATTCACACTCAGGTCTGTCTGAATCCACAGTCCCCTGGCCTTTCCAGACTGCTCCATGGCCAAATGAGTATGGAACATGGACTTAACTAGAGAGAGACATCCACCAAAAGAGCTAGCTCCTGTCCACTGAGGAGAGACTCTTGCCTGTGGACGTGGGTCAGCGGGGCACGGAAATCCCAGAGCAGGGAAATGATATCTGCGGTGGGAACAGCAAGACCTTTTGTGCAGACTTACTGCAAAGGATTTGGTAGGGAGCGGTTTGCAGAGCATTTAGCAGGGTAACTGGCACACAGTAGGATCTCTGCACGTAACTGCTGCTGCTGTTTTTATAAATAAGTTTGATAAACATAGATAGGACCATTCCTTCAATTCTAAGGCTCTCTTCTCCTTGGCAGTGAACACCACCCTGGCGACGGCTGTGGTTAAGGCTCAGCACCTGGTACTTTTGTGTATTCTCACCTGGGATGCCTGCCCTCTCTACCCTGCCCTGTCTCTGCCAGTCATTAACCTCACGCAGGGGCCAGGTGAGGGGTGACAGAGGGGCCTTTCCTCTGTCACTAAGCTGCCTCTGACTGTGCCGGTCCCATCGATTTCTCTGATGGTTAAACATCCACAGAGTTTATTCTCTCACACCCTCCCCGACTCAGTCACCCTCTGTGGTGGTGTCTTTTGGCCATTGTTTCTTGTGTGTTCCCCACATCCTTCCTGAGGGATTGGGAGTGCCTTCCGGGCAGGAAGATGAGTCAGGCAGTAACAGCGCTCAGCTTCTTCCAGGGGACAGCACACTTCAGGGCTTCTGGGGCCAGTGTGGAGAGGGCGAAGGGAGAGAGAAGACTTGAAGTCTTTTGTGTGATCTCTTTTCTAAAGTTTCACATTTGTCTACAATGTCCAGGTATCAGAATCTGATGAACGTTTTCAAAAAGAATAAGGGAAATTGACAACTCAGCAACTCCCCCACCTACTAGATTGTGGACCTGGTCACTTGTTCTACTTAATCTCCTGGACAGCGTTAGCTGACCCACGGTGTTCTAGCCTGGTGCAGTCTGTTCCCGACTTGAGGAAGGGATGGAGGAAACTGCAGGAGCCTGTGCAACCCAGATTTTTCTATTTACAGCTTCAAGACAAAACACAAACCAAACACAACTGGCAGCACCGCATGGCATGGCTACATTCACAAGGTGATGCTTGCTCCTCCACGTCTGCTGTCGGGCAGCACATCTGAAACAATTTCTACACTTCGCCATGTTCTCACACTTCAGTAACTGATACGTTTATTAGGAATGACAATTGTCACACATGGCTTGAAGGAGAAGATCCTTGAATCAGGTACTGGCAGCTCCATGTGAGCATGTGTGAGAGCCTGCGGCGAGATCTCTCTTCAATCTCTCTAGGTTCCAGGTGAGTGAACATTCACGTCGCCCACCTTTAACATCCACTTGCAAATCCATGATTTTGGTTGCCTTGTTTTTGCCCCAATTACTGCAAATCCACTTAAATTGGTTGGCTGTCACATGCAATTCTGGTGGCTTTAAAAGGCATTTCACAACAAGTGTGGCCACCATCAGGGCTAGTCACACGGTGGCTATAAAAGTGCCTCTTAATTTAAAACATGATTCCAAGGCTTCTTTGCACACACTGTGAAATACTGATATGTTAAACATAAACTGACAAAATATATTATGTTGTGCTAAACCGCATTTCTTCTTCTAAGTGATTCGAGCATTGCCTAGCAGTAGTGGGCACCAAAGGTTTAACTAAAAATCAAGGGAGAAGTAGTTAAGGTGGAGAACGTCCGCCCCACCACCTTTTTTCTTTCTTTTTTTTTTTACAAAGTGAGGGAAAATCATTGTTATTTGATCTTAGTGGCTGGAAATAAATGTGGGTAAGTGCTTTGTGGGCATCCGGACCTGTCTGATCTGTTGCTAATCAAAATTGCTCTGGGGACTGAGGATAAAGAGGCATTCTTGGCTTATCATTAGGGTAAGACACTCCTTGCTCATGGAAGGTGCTGTTATTTGCTGTTAGCCATTGCAGTTTCGATAATCACCCAAGCAAGTGGCTGGTAGTGGTCAGGAAGGTTAGGCGCTATCGCGACGACAAGTCATCCTTTAACACATAGGGTTGCCAGACTGAGCAAACGGAAACAGGATGCTCAGTTAAATTTGAATTTCAGGTAAACAATGATTTTTTTTTCAGCATGAGTCTGTCCCATGCAATATTTGAAATCACACAGTTATTTGAAATTCAAATTTAGCTGGAAATCTTGTGTTTTATCAGGAAGGCCAACTCTCTCAATCTACTATGATCTGTAGGGGTCTCTGCTCTTATGGACACCGAAGAAGAGAGCTCCGGGAGGTCTCCCCTGGCCACTCAGTCCTCCAGCCAGGAAGTGACCCATATTATTTTGCTTATAACTCATTGGCCAGAATAGTCACGTGGCTTCACCCAGCTACAAGGGGTTCAGGCAGTATAGCTCTCTGTTGCACCAGGGACAAGAGAGAAGAAGACAGAGGACCCTACGAGGTCTATCTGTGTGAATGAGGGACAGTGATTGCCCTGCTCCCAATCCCTCAGGAAGGAAGGAATGGTTATCTTCTTTTAGATACTGTCCATTGTGGTCAGAAGAATAAAACCTACCTCTGCCGGGATGTCTCTGTTTTAATTCTTAAAACTTGTGAATATGCTACCTCACATGGCAAAAAGGAATTTGCTGATGTGATTAAGCTGAGGACCTTGAGGTGGGGAGAGGATCCTTCATGATTTCAGTGGATGCAATGTCACCACAGGGATCCTTACAGAGTGAGGTAGTAGGGTTAGAGTCAGTAAGGAGGTGGGACAACAGAAGCAGAGGTTAAAGTGATACCACTTTGGATCAAAGGATGCAGAAAGCCTTTACTAGTAAGAAAAATCAAGAACCCAACTCTCCCCTGGAGACACCAAAGGAACATGAGTCTTCTGACAGCTTGATTTTAAGCCTTGTAAGACTTATAATGGATTTCTGACCTCTAGAATTGTGAGATAATAAATCTCTATTGCTTTAGGCCCCTAAGTTTGCAGTAATTTGTTACATCAGCAATAGGAAACTAATATATCCATGAACAGAAACAGGATACCAGCTCTGGGCAGTAAATTCCTGATACAGTGACCCCACACAATCACGAAACCAGGCATGGAACCAGGGAACAAGAAACTCAGGCAGAGTAACTACAAACTGGGTGCCAGGATGTGGTTCCCCCTCCAACTGAGTGAGGAATGGCTGGCGAATGGGGGGTCGAGGGTGGTGGGGCAGAGAGCAGGGCCCTGCCTACTGGGATGTATTTATGTTTCTAGTATTTTCTATGTTTATTTTCCTGCTGCTTTCCTTGAGTGATTAGCATAACATGATTAAAATTCTAACTTATTTCAGCTGTTCTGATAGAATATTCCAGAAGCTTTGTATCTGTGTTTGCCTAAAAGGGCTACGGAGCAGATAGTGGGCTCAGGGGCCACAGGGGTAGTAGGTATGAGTTAGAGCAAGAATGCCACTGAAGAGAAAAAGGAGGCTCAGAGGGAATATTTGGGGCTTCTTGCTCCACCATTGTCCTAGATGTGTGTTAATAAGGTTCAATCTTCCATTTTCCATGGTACTATTTCAAGAGAACATTCGGTGACACAGAGTGAAAGTAACGTTTGCCACTCAGAATCATTGCTAGCGATTGCCACGTGACCCACCTTCTCCTAGAGTCCCCAACCCATGCCTGGAGCGACACAAAGATGGACAAGAACATTACAAGGAGTTATGGGGCTTGGAACAAATATTTGGCACAGTATAAATATTTCGTGAGTAAGTGAATGCATGAAAAGCTTTCGAATGATTTTCATAAACTTTTATATCTCTGTTGAGCTTTTATGTATCCAAATTCATCTGTAAAAGGGAGCTGGGAGAACGCTGATAAATTTTATTTTCTACACTTGTTTAGGATAAACCGTGATGTTGCTCGGGGCCAACTGATGATGCTCTGGAGACACCGAGGTTTACTGCTTGTCCTCTGATCGAGTCCGTGCAAACATTCACGTCGCATCTTGACTTCTGGGGTAGCCTATGGCTTCGGATTTTTGGTTTGGGATTAATCTTATCCAATCTTTCGTTATCTTTTTTCTTTTCTTTTTTTTCCATCTAGAACATCATTAAATTGCTCTTTTTTTTTTTTTTTACCAAGGTACTGTATACACAGCCAGGAGAGAGGAAAGTTTTGGGAAGTGGCAAGAGGAAAGGAAGCGGAGGAGCTGACATCATCGTTTGTCCTCCAAGCTCCATCCACGAGTGCTCTGGGGCGTTTTCTCAGGGAGCAAACTGCTGAGCAAGAGGTCCTGGCAGGAGGGTGGGCTGGGGAGGCAGGGAGAGGCTAGTTGGCAAGGGCACAGCGAGTCAGCAGGGACGGATTTTCCAAGTGCTGACTCATGGAGGTCTCTGAACAAACATCTCAGGATTTTTCTTTGGGGAAAAATGAAGCCCACAAGGCTTATTTTCCTGGACCATTTTCTTCCATCCAGGTGCTTTCCCTCAAATCCCTTTCCTACAGGAATAATTAAATCCTCCATTTCCATTACAACTCAAGTTGAATGAAGGTCATGTTCTCGAAAGCTCTTCTGGCTTCCCTGGGTAACCGCCTTGGAGCTCCCGTGTGCTCCGTGTTCCTAGTGCTTTCCTGCCTTGCTCAGAGGGTTGTGAAGAAGCGCTTATGTTATATTAATATTTGGCCTTTGGCAAGTGCTCTGCCTCACCCAAACCTATGGTCACGTCATCACCCTCGCAGCTGCCTGCTATGGTGGCTGGGTTTTTATTTTATTTTTCACGGAAATCAGTGTAAAGAGACAGTGCATGTGAACACAGCACCAAAGATGAAGCTAATCTTCCTGGGGATTTGCAGAGATCATAGGATGAGAGCTTGGAAAGGTTCGAGCTAGAAGGGGCTGGGATGGCCCAGCTGACCTGTGGATTAGCATATTCAATGATTCAGTGGGAATCCTCAACACTAGTCCTTTATCCATTTGCATGGCAAAAAGGGAGACAAATGCAAAACCCTGTTCTATGAGGCAGGCTGGGCAGGTTCCTCATTCTATCCTTAAATAATCAAAACAACAACAACAGCTTATGCCCTTGTTCATCTGAGAAAGAAGACGGGAAAAGATGAAGATACCTTAGTAACTCTGAGCTACACTCTGGGCATCCAAGACCAATGTCCAACTGTTAGGATAACATTTCTCAAAGACTGTTGGTAGACATTAATAAGGCCAGGTAGTCAGGAAAGCATGAAGAATGCTGGCTGGGACAATATTTTATTGTCCTGGGCTTCCCCACTGCAGGACTTCTCAGAGCCTTTAAGATGCTAACATGCCTCATGAAGTTTCAAGAGGGGGTATCAGATGTGGCATGAACAAAACCTTTTGGTTATATGGTTTTGTTCTTTTTTCAAGCATTCTCTCAAAGCACCGATGTTCCTTTTATTCTCCTCCTTTTACTGAAAAGAACACACAATTGTCACAAGCTGTAAGAACTTCTGGGTCCACATACATTTATTATATGGGGTGTTTTACAGGAGAAAGGGTAGAGGTAGAGAAATATTTAGCAAGTGCAGAGACTCGGCATTTCGCTGAGCTAAAGGGAGATAACTGAAATCACACTAAAGTTCAAAGCCTCATTTGTGTACATGAGTCTCGTGCCAATTTATCTATTACTATACTTGAATAATACAGAATTTTATTCAGTACTAATAGTGTGGGTATAATTATATGTTTTTCACACATGTGGAATTAATGGCACTAAATATAAAATAAGTAATCTGGAAAATTAGTCTTTAGGAGTTTCATCTCATATTCAACACAAAAACATTAATGTATTTGAATATTTTTCTCCCATAAGCAGGACAACTAATATTTAAGAAATACTTAAATGAAGACAAATGTCCCCACCAGAAATTTTTATACATTAAATTGGTTGAAGGTGTTATTTCATAATTACATCAAATAAAAACGTAGGCAATTTAGTCCAGGGAACACAGCTGTGTTATTAAAAAGTAATTTTTTTCATTCTACCAAGTACAGTCAATAAGCATTAACTGAGCACTTACAAGGTATAAGAAGTCATTGTCCTGAATGGTTAGAAGGGACACAGGATTACAGGATGCAGAGACTGCCTTTTAGAAGCTTCTAATCCATGGCAGGGCAAGGTGGTAGGGGAGAGGGGTCTCCTGTTGTCAGGCATCTCAGATGGACGCTATCTCTTGTGAGTGACACATCATTGAATTCTGTGGCTTACTTGATTGAGAAGTTGAAGGACAGAGCCGACTTTAGGCATGGCTGAATGTAGGTATGGAGTGTTGTAGGCAGTGCTTGGTTTTCAGCCCAGTCTCCAGGCTCTGCTGCTTCTGTGCTGGTTTCTCTTTTGTCTGAGCGGAGGCCACATGACTCTAGAAGATCTCATCTTTCCCCTTTCAGTTTCAAGACACCAAGCTTCTCTTCTGATAGTTTCTAAGATAGTCTCAAGATTTTCTCTGGTTGGACAGGCCTAGGCCACTTGTTAATACTGGAGCCAATGCCTGGGACCAGGGAACTACTGAGCCCTGATTGGGTAGGTGTGGAGAAGCCCCGCCCAGAACACCTGCACTGGGGAGTAGTGGGTGTGCTCAGCAGTAGTTGAGGGAATGCCTGCTCCTGGCCAGCGATGCATCTGCACTACGTACTGTGAGGAGGCTTGGAAATAATTACTGTGTAAAACAGGATAGGTGGTGTGGTAGGGGCACAAGAGCATTGCCAGGGTACTTGGAGACTGGATGGGTGGCTGACTCTGTGTGGGTGCTATCAAGGGACTGAAAACAATGCTGCTGGCCTGAGAGTGAGGGAGAGGGCCTGACTGACCCGGGGAGCCGTACCAGCCAAGTCACAAAGGCATGGAATTGAAGCGTATGTCCCGGGGGCTGTAATTTCGGTTACACTGAAAAGCCCAGAGGGAAGGCATAGAAGGCAGAGTGGCCAAGAGAGTGAATGGTTAGATCTCGGGAGGCCCCGAATGCCACCAAGGAGGCATCTTTCACAGGCATCTCTACGGCTGCTAGAAAACGGCCGTAAAAGTGCTGAGTGTAACTTGGCAAACTGCCTTCCGCCCCATCACACACATTAGAATCGGGGTTTCGTGATTAAGCATGTTCCTTGGAATCAAACTTTTAAAAAAATCTTCTAAACTTCTTCCTATTAAAGAATAATGTTAATTGGTGAGTATACATAAAGGAGAGTTATATGGCCCATTGACTTTATATAGATTGAAATGCTAAGTAGGCCCAGCAAAGCCACGTGGGGAAGAGAGGGTTGGCACTCATCAGCTTTATGTCCTCTTTCCTGTTTAAGGCCTACCCCTTACAGTGCTTGAGAACAAGATAAACAAAGCCCTCCTTATAGCTTCCAAAGAAAGAAAAAAGAAATAGCCCCTAACTCCACAACCCATTTCATTGCTGAGGAATGTGGGTTTTTTTGTTTTTTTTTTTTGTTTTTTTTTTTTACTTTAAGACAAAGTCTCAAGCTGTCGCCCTGGGTAGAGTGCTGTGCCATCACAGCTCACAGCAACCTCCAGCTCCTGGGCTCAAGCGAGTCTCCTGCCTCCACCCCCCAAGTAGCTGGGGTTACAGGTGCCCACCACAACGATTGGCTATTTCTGGTTGCAGCCATCATTGTTGTTTGGTGGGCCCGGGCTGGATTCGAACCTGCCAGCTCAGGTGTACGGGGCTGGCACCTTAGTTGCTTGAGCCACAGGCACCGAGCCGAGAAATGTGTTTTGATTGGCAAACTTTTCGTCCTTCCTAAATATGGGACCGAGAAGAAAATACCAGCATCCCTTTTAGGAGCCCCCTTTTGAACTACAGTCTTCACTGTACCTTTCATTCATTCGATCACTCATTTATTCTTTTATCCAATAGTTCTGGATGTCTGCATTGTGCCTGGAATCATTACAGGCACTGGGGACATATTAGTGAACCAAGCTGACAAAGCCCTTGCTCTCAGCAAGCTGATATTCTAGTAAGAGCACTGACAAAAACAGATAAGTGAATACAAGGGCTGGAATGTGAGGGGAGCTGGTTTTCTATGGCTTACTTAGCAGAGAAGATCTCACAGAGACTGAGTGCAGAGATAGGGTATATTAGCCAGGCTTCTCCAGGGAAAGAGAGAGAGAAGGGAGAGAGAGAGAGAGAGAGAGGAGAGATTATAGGAATTGGCTTTCATGATTGTGGAGGCTGACCAGTCCCAAGCTCTGAGAGAGCCAGGAGAGCCAATAGTTCTAGTCCAAAGGCCAGCAGGCTGGAATCCTAAAAGAGCCACTATTTCTATTTGAGTCTGGCAAAGACCAATGTCCCAGCTCAATCAATCAAGTAGGAAGAGCTGTCTCTTACTCAGCCTTTTTTGTTCTATGGAGGTCTTCAACTGATTGAACAAGACCCACCTGTCCTAGGGAGGGCACTTTGCTTTACTAGGTCTACGGATTTAATTTGTTTTTTTCCTGAAAATCCCACCCAGAAACACCTTCACAAATATATTTAGGATAATGTTTGACCAATTATCTGTGCACTTGTGGCACATAAAATCAATGGAGGCATGCAGGTATGGGGCACTGCAGGCGGAGGAAACAGCAGATGCAAAGGCCCTGAGGTGAGTCCTTTCATGGCATGCTTGGGGACCAGGAAGGACAGTGTTGGGCAGGGAGAACATCATGCTCAAAGGGCAGGGTGGTGGGAGATGAAGTCAGGGAAGGATTTTAGATTTTGGACTTGGCCCCTGTCCTATGCTCTCTTCTGACCTTATTCCAACCTCTTCCTCAACACTTCCAATGCATGAGGCCATATATTTCCCTGGATGTTTTGCCTTCTCCAAATCAGGAGCCTCAGAGGAATGAGACCGAGCACTTGCTCATCTGCGTCCCTGCACCTCACCTTGCAGGATGCATTAGGAGCTTATGCATTATTGAGTAAATGGCAATAAGTCTGTCTTTTGACAGGAGGTATGAAATCTGAATTTAAGAAAAGGACGGATTTTATTTTTTTTCAAAGGTTTTGCAATTGAATCCAATCTTTAGTCAACTAAATTCAACAAACATTTGTTGCTTACCTTCATTATGCAAGGCATTGTGTTGGATACTGGGGACTCAGAAATGAAAAGCAAAAATAGACACACAATAAAAAAACTATGATATGCCAGTTGCCATACTGAGTGTTTTGCATGTGTTAACTCTCACTGCATCTTGAAATAACCCTCCTTGCAGAAGGTTATATACAGCTATGATGCCCGATATATGATGTGGAAACCCAAGCTCGGAGAGTTTGAGGCAAGAGCTGGTCCCTAAATCACCACAAAAGGAGAGGACTGGATTCAAAATCGAAACCTTTCCCTATACTCGGCCATGGTCAGGGACCTTGTGGTGAGATGGAGAGAAATGTTAGCACAATATGATACAAACCAGACTCAGAAATGCATTGCTGAGATCTCTCAGGGGATTGGACTGATCACTTACGGAAATTAATAGAACGTCTGGGTTGGGCCTTTGGGGCAGAAAGGCGAGGAGAAGGTGTGGGCGTCTGGTCGGTTCTGTCTCCACTTCCCTGTTCTCATCTTCTTCTTCTCTGAAGCCAACATGTCCATTTGCCTTTGCCCTGTTTTACATGATTTCTGATCTCTTCCTAATTTTGTTAAATACAAAAACACAGCTTTATTGTCTCTATAAAAATGACACTCACTGTGGAAATGTATTAACAATATGGAAAAGCCAAGACATTGAAACCCACCCCCACTCCCCAGTAGAGATAAAGCCCTTCCTGTGGCTTGGTGAAGGGGCGTGTAAGCCCCGGACAGTGCATGTGACTCTTCACAAACGTTGTGGCACCATGTGTGCTGGTCCTTCTAGTCAGACAGATAAACCAGGAACCAGGGGGCAGCATGGGTACTCTTTTCTCCTGTTGCTTCGGTTAGTAAATATGTCTTGAATTCATCCTTTGTTCTTCATTTCCCCCAATATCACCACCAGAATCCTGGATTATAATCTTACACCAAGCTGCTGACTCTCAAACCTGGCCATGCAGCAGTATCCCCACTGCCTTCCCATCCACTCTTGTCCCCCCAAACTCACTCTGCACCCTGCTGCTGGAAGGCTTTCCTAAAATCTTAAACATGGTCATGGCAGCCCTGCTTCTAACCCCTACTTGCTGTTCCCAGCCCACTCTTTGCACCTTTCTCTCCCGCCACCTATCTCCACCGTCCTTGGTGCTGCAGCTATAGTTCCTTCCAGCGGTTTCTTAAGGGCATCCGGTTCCCTCTCTTCATAGAGCCTTGACCCTGCTGTCTCTTTGCTTTGCCAGGACCGCTCTCCCACTTGTCCCTTTCAGCCAGTAACCTTTAGTATCAGACAGTTCAAGTGTCACCTTCCTGGACTCATCTACATCAAGTCCCCCTTTAAAAAATATATTTTCATATCTTCTTTTGTGTTCTCTTTATAACCTGATGAGTTTTTATATTTGTGTGAAGATTTAATTATGATCGACTCTGACCATGATAATTTCCCTTCATTTGTTGGCCTTAACCCTTAGCACAAAGGTGGATGTGAATTGGTTCCCAGAAAATATTTGTTGACTAAAAAAAATAGATAAATAAATGTTCTGTACCTGCCCTTTTTACTAATAACAATGTCATGGACATCTTTTCAAACCTGTGTATGTGTGTGCGTGTGTTCACATGCCAGTGTGCACACAGGTGGGCTTTTAAATGACCACCTAATATTTCACTGTAGGTACTGCAATAATTGACTTAACAAGTCATCTAGTCTCAGCTGGGCGATTCCCAGTTTTTCACTGTGATGAGCAGTAATATGATTAAGATCCTTTGGTGTGCAGTTTTTCAGATTTTGTATTCCTTTCCGAAGGATACATATCTGGAAACCAGTTTTCTCAGTCAAAGGAGTATATGGATATCTTGGGTATTGATGCGTTTGGACTTCCGGGAAGGTTCTAATAAGGTGAACTCCTCCCACCACACTTATAACTGATTACATGCTTTCACATCTTCACTGAAAAACAGGTTTATTCAGGTCTTTTAAACTTAATCAGTCTGAAAGTTGGGAAAGGAAATTTCTATTGTTTTTATTGGCATTTATTTAATTATTAGCATGGCTACTTAAAAATACTCTTAATGGCTAATTGATTTTCTTTTTTTATTTTATTAGTTTCTTTGTTCTGATTATTTGATCAGTTCCCTATGGGGAAGAGTTTTCTTTTATTTTCTTATTCATTATTAAGAGCTGTTTGTATGTTAGGAATGTTGCCTGTGTGATATGTGTTTTCTGAAATTTTTAAGCAGCCAAATTTGCTGGCTTTTTCAAAGTTATCCTTTTGTTAGTGGCATGGTTGGAAAAGTGTTCTCAAAGAAAAAGAAAAAGACATGTTCTCTTTTTGTCTTAATTTTTTATTATTTTTCCCATCTAGAATATGTTTTGGTATAAGGATTGTGGTGGGACCTAACTACGCCCTCTGTGTGGCTCCTAGAGTGTCCTTCCTGGTACCATCGAGAAGGCTCTCTTTTTTTGCTTCCTTGGGGTAGAGCTGTTCTCTCTCCTAACAGGTGAAATCCCAGGGTGTGCCCTTGGGTGGATTTCCAAATCCTTGATTCTGCTCTACCTGCCTGACTTCCGTTCCTAGTTCAGCACCTCAATTTTAATTACTGAGGTTTTATAACAAGAAATAAATGAAAATTCTTCTTTGTAATCTTTGAGTATTTATGCGTATAAATGAACTTAAGAGCCATTTTGTCAAGCTAAAAGAAAACATAGGTGGTGATTTTGAATGAAATGGACCCATTCATTTAACTGTTATATTGGAAGCAGAGGATTTCTTCACAAAAGCTTCAAAAGCCTCATTATAATTACCATCTGTTAGAGGTTGACTTACGTCTGTGCCCCCAAATTTACAGGTTGGAGTCCACACCCCGTGTACCTCAGCGTACGATGATATTTGGATTTAGGGTCTTTGCAGAGATAATCGAGTTAAAATAAGGTCATTGGGGTGGGCCTTAATCCTGGTGTCCTTATAAAAAATGGGATATATGGACACAGTCACATGCACTGGGAGAATGCCCTGTGAAGATGGAAACAGAGATTGGGTGATGCATCTGCAAGTCAAAGGATGCCAGAGAGTCTGGGGCAGACCCTCCCTCACAGTTCTCAGAAGGAACCCCCCTGCTGACACCTTGATCTCAGACTTCTGTCTTTTAGAATTGTGACACAAGAAATTGCTTAGACCGCTCAGTTGGTGGCACTTTGCTTTTTGCAGCCCTAGGACTTACCCAGCCCTAGGACTTATCCAGCCCTAGGACTTATTCACTTTCTTTCCTAAGTGATTTTGAGGTTGCCAAAGATGCTGGGTCATGCCCTTTTCATCCCCCAGCAGAGTATCTGGTGCACTGTTGGCGCCTGGTACGTGGTGCAGGGGTGAAGGAGTGAATGGACTAATGAATGGGAGGAAGGCAGGGCACCAGGCAGGCGGAGATGCCGGACTGTTTTCCTTCGGCACGGTTTCTTTTCCTCCTGTGACTTCTAAACCTGAAGCTCATTGCCATTGTTCTCCACTCATTCTTAGCCCTCACCTGGGTCTGGGTGGCTTGAAGACATCACCTTCAAACTTGTGAGTGAACACATTCCTTTCCCGCCATGGTGAGCACATAGTGGAGACTGAGCTGGTGATGGCTTCAGAGACTGTTCTCATCACCCAGGTACCACCAGAAATGAGTTTCATGGCAGTAATTTCTTTCTATATCTTTTTTCACCAATTATCTCATTGAATTATTTGAATTAAACACAGCTTCTAGCATTAGAATGGATCTGTTTGGTAAGACTGCGTTACAAATGGTAACAATTATTTTTCTAATAATACTTACTGTACTTCCGATGCATAAGAGGTGATTCATATATAATCACTGTTTTAATGTTTTATTCTTTCCACCGGGGGAAAAAAGTGCTGAGAATAAAATATCAATATTCTCCTTAAAATTGACAGTTTGTTCTGACATGTAATTTAAGTAAAGGATGAGATATCAATTAAAAGCAGGTGATATGACATTTTGCTCTCTTTATATCATTTTTTATTGAGAGGAAATAGTAGAGATGTTTGATTAAATGTCCTTTATTAAATTAGAGAAAATCATTTTAATATCAGTGTATGTCAAAATGAGGAAGAGAGACACAATCTTTAAAATATTTTTATTTATTTTATGATATGTTATTTACAACATTGTAGTCCTTCATGTTAAAGGTTTGTAACTTGGTGAATCTTCCTGGTGTGTTTGGGATTGTTTCATTTTCAAATGATAGTATATTGGAAAAAATGACATTTTAGTATGTTGCTTATTCTATAAAAGACTGTAGAAGGTTTAAACAATAGGTACCCAAGAGATGCCATGTGGATTAGAGAGCACAAATTAAGGGGCTTAGAAATAATAATATTTTGGAGGTCATTTATGAAAGGCCAACACATGTCCCCTGCTTGATTTAGCTATGGTGTCTAAAAGTCACATTAGTCTTAATTTGCTGGATCAAATATTGCCAAATGAGAGTTGTAACATACATATCAGGAGCTGACAAGAGCTTTTTATTTCTGGAATTCATTTTGTTTAAATGTTAATTTTAGTTATACATTTTCCCTGGTGTCTAAATCAATTTCTGCTACAGTGGGAACTTACGACATGTTTTACAAATCAATGAAGAAATGAATGAGCAATGAGATGAATGAGTGAAAAAAATGGATGGAAGGATTATGGATGAATGGATGGATGGATGGATGAGTGGATGGGTAGATAAATGGATGGATGGATGAATGGATGGATGGATGAATGGATGGATGGATAGATAGATGAATGGGTGAATGCATGGATGGCTGGGTAGATGCATGTATATATGGATGGTGGTGTATGGATGGGTGGATGGAGAGATGAGTCAAGGTGGATGGATGGATGAATAAATGTATGAACAGATGGATGGATGGGTGTATATGTGGGTAAATGAATAGATAGGTGGATGAATGGATGAACGGATGGATGGGTGGGTGGATGGGTGAGTCGGTGGTTGGATGGATGGATGGATGGATGGATAGATGGATGAATGGATGGGTGGATGGGAGAGCTGATGGATGGGTGAGTAGGTGGTTGGATGGATGGATGGATGGATGAATGGATGGGTGGATGGGAGAGCTGATGGATGGGTGGATGGGTAAATGAATAGATAAGTGAGTAATTGGATTGATTGATCAATGGATGTCTGGATAGATGGCTCAATGGTAGATGAATGAAGGGGTCACGAGCCCAAGAACAGGATGAATAATTTTGTGTAAAGTCTTCTCCCCTCAGAAAATGGCTGCTTATCTTTGGTTTTGACCATGACAGTGTAGTACGTAGAAAGAAGCATGGACTTGGGAAGTTATTCCTGATGCATCCACCCTTGCATCCTAACCCTCTCCTTTGGATTCATCCTCCATGCTTCAGCCTGCCCAGAGCCTGACCTCTGCCACTGCTCTGACAGCTGAATTGTAACTCTGTTTATGTGACTTAGTCCTCCCACAAGTGCCGAGCTCCTAAAGAGCTGGACTCTCCTACCTTAGCCACTCTGGATTCCTAATGCATTTTCTATAGTTGCTGCAAAGCCCCAGGGAGAGTCAAAGAATGAAGAGGACATTCCTAGCCTTTTCATTCACCAGGTTTCTGACTTTGGTTGAATCACTTGATTTTTCTGATCTCTCTGGACCCTCAACTATTTAGAACACTGTGTGGATACCATACAGGAAGCTCAATAAATGTTTGCTCGTTGTTTAAATAAATGCCATACTCTTTTTTTGTTTGTTTGTTTTTGTTTTTCGTAATGGGCCCCAGTCTGGAAACAAATGTCCCTGAAGTTTTATTGTCTGAACTTTCTATTTTGAGAAGTAACACTGGGATTCCCTCTACACCCCTTTCATTCGGGAAACACACATTACAATACTTAGGATCCAAATGAAACCCACACTGAGGGTCCAAGGTAGTAAAACAAACAGGAGAGGAGATGCTTTACTATGTCACTCTCGTTGCTCAGAATGTCAATCCATCACCTTTATCACCTTTACACTGAGTGACTGGCACCTTCCTTTCTCACTGGAGCTGAGGAAGAGTCACAGTGATGTTGTATTTCAGAACACTGGAAGCAGACAGTTTAGGTTTATATCCCAGGGTTGTCACTTACAGTTGCTACATCTAAAGCCTTGGTTTCCCATCTGTACAACGAGGCTAATAAAAGTCTTCCCTTCATGTATTTGTTGACTGGATTAAATAAGCCAATGCTTGCTTGCCTCATGCTAAGTGTCTAGTAAATGTCAAAAATAATGATGATGATGCTAATTACAGCTAGCATCTATGGAGCAACTGGGACTCGAGCCTGAGAAGGAGCTAGGAAGAGAGAGACTCTCAGCACAGGTCAGAACGCAATGAGGGCCTATTTTCCTGTTGTCCTGGAAGTCTTTGGAAATAGCCTATCACCATGCAGATAAAGATTATTCTTTCTTTCTTTTTTTTTTTTTTTTTCAGAGGTGGGTCAAGCTATATTGCCCAAGCTGGAGTACAGTAGCTATTCACAGATACCATCATAGCTAGCTACAAGGTCTCAAGGAATCCTCCTGCCTCAGCCTCCTGAGTAGTTAGGGCTATAGATTATGTGCCACCACATCTGGACAGATACATTTTTTCAGGAGCATCTGTCACATAGTAGGTGCTCAATAAATGTTAGTTACTAATAATAAAAATGAAAAGGGCAAGACATACACAGAGGATTACTGATATACAATATTGGGTCCCTGACGCCAAGGAACTCACTCCGTGAGGTAGCGGAACCGTGTGCTCCTGTAAAGATAACGAACAGTTCAAAGCAGAAGAATCTGGAAGAAGATGCTCTGGAGTTTGGATGGGGATGAATTTTAGGTCATGGTATCACAGAAGCTTCCTGGGCAGTACGACACTAGAGTTCAACCTTGAAGGATGGTGAGATTATACACGGCAGATTGGAAGGAAAGGGTAGTGTGGGTAGAGGAATAGCACGATCCGAGCTGTGGTGACTGAGAAGTTCAGACATGGTGCTGACCTTGGCTCTACACTAGACTCAAAGCAATATGGAGATTTCATGGCCCCTGAGCAAAAAGGAGATGCCTGGTGAGATGCATTACATTCTTGCAATTCACACAGTAGAGGGAAAAGTGTTTTTGCAACACATGACAAAGTATCAATATATTTGCGACATAGAAAGATTGGAAAAAGCAAGGCGAAGAAGGGAACCTTAATATACTGTAACAATAACCAAAAACTTGAGAATACAATCTGCAGTCCAGGCCAGTTTCTTGGGCATGTGACCTGAACAGTCACACAGGGCTGTGTGCTTAGAAGGGTCCTGGGCTTGGTTCAATACTTTACTGTCACCATCCTGAAATCTTTAATGATTTTTAAACAAGGGGTGTCCACACTTTCATTTGGTTCTGAGTCCTGCAAATTAAGTAGCCAATTCTGTCTGTGGTGAAGACGTATGAGGAGACAACATGTGTATATCAAGAAAACTCAACTTCATTGTTAAGCAAGGGAATAAGAATTGAATTTATACTGCCAATATATGTTTATCAAATTATTCCAACGATAACACTGCAGACAAGGGGCAATGAGAAGGGCATGTTAGAAACGCCTGGTGAGGTTGAAGTCTACTCGGCGTCCTTCCCTCTCTCATCCCTGAGCCTAGGTGAAGACCAACATCGGGCAGCTGTCTCATATGTCTCTGGTCTCCATCTTTCAAAACCATATCCTCGTATGCTCTGACCAACAGGGAAGCCCCTCTGATTTTCTACCTACATCCGTATGTTTTTGGACTATTCTTTTCTTCCTGAGGAGGCTCTATCTCTCACTCTGCTCTTGCAGCCAGAAGGCAGACCTCCCCCTCCCCCAACCAGCCTCACCACCTGGGACCCCAGCTCTAGGCCAAGACTCTGGAGCCCTCACGCACTCAAGATCTCAAAGATCTGCATTTACAATAAGAGATGATCTGCCTCATCTTTGAGATTTGAGACTTTGCACAAATGTTTTGGGGAAGGGACTCTTTAGGTTGCAAGAAAATAGACTCAAAACAGTTAAAGAAAAAAAAAGAAAGAGAATTTATTGCAATAGGAAGAATCCCAAGATGACAGTCAGCCACCAGACCCACACACACATACACACAAACATATATGCACACAGGCACAGACACACATTCATACATATACAGCCCACATACACATGTGAATATTCACTGCGGGATTGTTTATGGTAACATAAAACTGTGAACAGCCTAAATGTTCAACAGCAAAGGATATTTCAAATTAATTGATAAAGACCTGTATCATCAAATATCATACATGTATTAAACATTAAGTTTCTAGAAGATAATAATAGCTAATAATAATGAGAGCTGATCTTCTAATATTTGTTGAGTACCTGCTATGTGTCTGGCAACTGTCCTAAGTAGTTTGCACAAAATAACTTCTTCAATTTAGAATTTAAAAAAAAAATTCAAGGATGTGACAAAACATTTATACTATATTGCTCAGAAAAAAAAGACAGACAATAGAATTATCTTAGTACAGAGATTTCAGGTTAATTGGATATATTTATTAAATCCATTAAATAAGAAAGTAAATCAATGTATTTATTACCCTGGGGAATTATATCTAGGTGTTTAGATGGTAGGATTTTTTTTTCTTCTCTATTTTACACATTATGTGCCATTAATATACAGTATATTGCTTTTATGATTATCAGAAAGCTGAATATTGTTGACATAAAATGGGAGAAAAAAATTTGATTTGAGAGGTAACTTAAAAGGAAAAGAGAGAAATAAGATTGAATCTATGGTTTGGAATGAAAACGCAAGGGTCCTGAAAGTTAGGCTGAGAAGATTGTATCTTATTTGAAAAGCAATGGGGAGCCATTGAATGTTCATGAGAGAGGTAGTGGCAAATTCAGGGTAAAAGTTTTTTTTTTGGTGACAACATTGAGAATGCATTCAAATTGAAGATGGGAGGCAAGAAAGCCTGACAAAGGGACAAAGATCTTTAGTTTTTAGTAAGTCTGAAGTTTAGTAGGAAGAGTAGAGGGGTATGCCAGGATAAATAGTACTGAGGAGACAGAATCTACAAGATCCGGCAGCTTGTTTAATGAGGGACTTGAAAGCATCTTCCAGTTATACAGGCAGTGTGTCTCCATGTGTACCAACCACCTGGGGCTCATTCTCAGCGTGGCTGCTTCAAAAAAAAAAAAAGAGAGAGCGCAGGAGGATAAGAGCTTTGAGGGTTCACAAAGATGCAGGTAGGAGCAGATAAAGAGGGAGAGCAATTCTCCTACAACTGATGGAGGCTTCTCACCTCTCCTTGGGTTTTATTACCTTTTGACTTTTCTTTCTCTAGTGACCAGTGAGGCCTCACAAAGCACATTTTGGGTTTACATATTCCAAGTTCCCATTTGGTTTTCTTGTCGATGCCCATTGTAGATTCTCCAAAAAGATCTTCTTCCATTAACACCAAATCTTGAAATCTGCTGTGAGCACTTAGTTGATAGGGATATTTCCATATTATTCTCAGCCTTGAAATGTATGCTACCAGCCATGTTTTCACTCGACTGGGGGTGATTGTAATTTTGTACTTGCACATTTGGGAAAGAGGAAAAAACATCACTCTCTTCTCAGATGAACGTTTCTGCAAACAACCAAGCCAATTTTGCTTAATTATAGAAATGTTTCACCTTTGAAAGCAGAGGATCACAAGAGCCCAAACTCTTGTATCTCTAAAAGAAAAACCATTCCTGCTCTGTCACTAATGTGCAGCCTTGGGTTAGTGGTTTAATGACCATGGGACTTGCCTTTGTGACATATAGGCTGAGAGGATAAGAGAGTCAGGACTTGTTAACTTACCTGCACGTAGTTAAGGACCCCCCAAATGCTAGTTCTTGTTGTCTGTTGTCATAACCATTTTGATCATTCCCAGCCTCCTGCCTTTCCCCCTTCCTCTACAAAGCCCTCTTTAAACACTCTAATTCGCAGATATCTTTCTTCATGCTGATGTGGTATCCACTTACTTGGAAGCATAGCCCCCTCCATCAATCGTTAAGTAATGTGCCTGAAATCGCAATCCAGATTACAGTAAAAAGAGCATAGCCTTTTCTAATCCCAGTGGGCATTCTGGCTGTTGCTCCGGTGTTTGGATTTGGGCTGCGTCATTTACCTTCTCCAAGATCCAGTTGCTTCAGACTGTGAACGTGCCTGCCTGGAATAGCAGTGTTGAGAGGATTAAATAAAGCTAGGCTTCTTCAGCACCTGGCACGGTGCCCTGACACAAAGAAAGTACTCGCTAAATGTTTATTGAATTTTAAAATAATTATGATTGATGGCCAGTAGCATCATCATTTTGAATATTATCCCTGAAAGCACTAAGCTCAAAGGCTTCTTGGTATTGCAGATTCTGATCATTTATCCTTTCTATTAAAACTCCTTGCTGGGAGCAGAGAAGTGATGTCGCCCCGTGGCCTTTCTGGGCAGGGATTTGAGGGCCCCATATTCTTTCTTACTGGTTTTAAGTGAACCTGCTAAAAGGCCTCTTCAAGGCCAGGGGTGTGGGGTCCCAAGTGCTCCATAACCCCGGGCTTTCTATACGCGTGACCTTCAGCAAATAACTCCTCTCTCTGGAGTAGGCTATTTATGTTTGTTAAAAAAACAAAACAAAACAAAACAAAAAAAACAAGATATTGCTGTCCATTTCCAAGGAAGACTATGACAATTACAAGGAGGTTAGTATAGGAAATTGCTTTATAAACGCTAAAGCATTGTGCCAAGGAGAAGAATGTTTTTGGTATATAAAGAGAACAATTTTGCTTTCTAGGTATCAGGGTGGCATTAGGGGCCATAAATAGATTTATACTTTTTCCATATGATTGTTTTTATAAATGCATGTTTTGCTATAACATCTTAGAGACGTGATTTATTAGTAAATTCTGACCTGATGTAATGAATTTATTCATCTATTCAGGAAGTATTTAGAGACTTTCTATATAGTCAAGGCACCCTACTCAGTGCTGATGAGACGAATATAAATAAGACAAGTTCCCCCACCCTGAAGAATTACATGGTTCCATTTGATAAGCTAAAAAAAATAATTAATGTCTTTTGGTTGGTTCCGGTTTCTACACATTAGATTGCACCATTTTCTGTTTTTATTAAGATAAGATGACCGCCTGGGTTACTTCCTCACCTTGACTGTGAATAACAGAGTCTGTCACATCCCTCTTGCTCAGAAACATCCCATAATGGCATGGCTACATTCCACGCTTTTACGTGATGCCGTATTTGCGAACAGAACTTCCACCAATAGTTATTCATGTAATTCTATTAATATGATCTCAATCACCATATGGCGGTGTGATACCAATTACATTGTTGCAACCAGCTGACTCCGGAGAAAGGAGGCCATGTTCCCAGCTAAAGACTTCATGCCCCCTCATTATAAAGATCCCCCAAATAATAGTTTCTCAACTGCCTGCTCCGTGAGATTTATTTTTCCCCATTATTTAATCAGTATATTCTTGGTGGTACTCAAAAGACTAAGTGTTAAAAAGGGGTTGGAATATTTATTTTCCTATGTGAAATGTACAATGTATGCAGTGTTGGCCCGTGCTTTGATAAATGCAAGGCTTGCACGGCATTTTTTGTTGTTGTTAATTAGGGTGGCATGTGCACAGCTCAATCTCTGTTGAAACAAAACATAAAACTTCACTTAAACCAATGCAAAGCACATATATTTATTTCTGAGCTCCAAATGCAAGTAGTTTGTCTCAGTTATAAAACTCCCGACAGTGGTGTAAAAACGGGTAATTCAGCACACTGAATTCCTCTCTAGGACCCTGTGTAAAGAACTTCCTCCCTCCCCCCCCCAAGAATTACATTTAGCACCGCATGTCAAAACACAATTGTAATTGTGTAGCACAATATTTCATAAATCTGAAAATGTTTTAAAAACCCATTGTATTTGCAAAGCTTCCAAAGTCATTTTCTGGGATAGCATTTTTTTTTTTTTCTGTACTAAGCCTGCCTTTTTTTCCTTTTCTTTCTGATTTCCATATTCCTCAATAATTATTAAGCATTCTTATCTATCTCCCAGGCAGGCATCTCTGATGGAGACACTGGTGATAGTAGCAGTGGCTGTAATTCTTGTGAATTACTACATTTTAAAATCTTGTGTTAAAGCACGTTACCAAGCTTCCTGAAGTTAGCAGATGGCCTCAAGAAAGGCTCGTTTTAATTTTTCAAGTGCATAAGTATAATAATCCACACTAATGTATGCACATAACAATAAAGTGTGCTTGTTGAGCAATTATACTCACAATTTCACGTGTGTACCTGTAAGGCTGGGCTCATCAATGTATAAATATATATGTATGGACACAATATTCATATGATCAAAATAGGTGATCAAAATGGTTATGTAAAAAAAAATAATAATTAAAAGCAACTGCAGGAAAAAAAAAAAAAAGCTGAGGAACGAAGGAACAACTCCTTCACCAGAATGGAAAAGTTTGTGAAAACCATTTAATAGAACTAAATATCAAAACATTTAAAACTTTTTCAAAGTTTTCAACATTAAACAATTAGGATGAAACGCAATTAGGCAGCACATTGTAGAGGATGGTCACTTTTTGCATGTCATGTGGCTTTAAAAACAAGTCAGATAAATGATGATGCCATTAAAACTGAACTAATTAAAAAAAGCTTCTTTTAAGAACTCATTAACTGCAACCTCATTTGCATAATGATGCATATTAATTAAGTTTTAATGAATCTGAATTTGCACCAAGCCTATTCATGTTGGCTTTGAAACAAATTGAACAAATTAGTTAAAAGCTTTTTGGAATCTACTTTTCACACCAAACAGGATATGAATGCAATCATCTCTACAAAAAAGAAACATTTTTCCTTTAATTTAATTCAAAGGTATGCAGGTCCATCTATTAATTATTTTTAAATGCAATAATTTTCACCTTTTCTTTGGAAAATCAACATATTACTTATTCTTGAGTGGGAAATATTATAAATGTAGGTTGTGGAGAAAAATCATTACGGCCAATTTATTGGCAGTAAGTTGGAGATAGTTGACTTTAGGGTACATTTAGTTTATTTAATAGCGGGATTAAAAATTGAGGCAGTAATATCTGGGCATTCTGAATATCTACAGTGCAGCAACTAAAATGAGATGTTTAAAGGTGGCTTGTCTCATTTTTCAGGATATGGGCAGCAACGTTATTTTACTGGTGTCACATTCATTTCTAAATCGGATTCTACTCCATCATCAGTCTCCTAAGTAGCAGGGAAAAAATTAAACATTTACAGAACATGTGTTCTTTTCCTCCGAATTCGTGCAAATCCTAATTTTTTTATACGCAAGAAGCAGAATTCAATTTTAACAAGTTTGTGTTCAGCTTATAATAAAAACAAGAATTACAGCAGCAACACTATTGATTTGCTCACACTGCACTGTGTCTTCATCAAGAATGAAGAGATTTATGTAATTACTGCTCTATCTTTTGTTGTTTGAAAGCACTTTTTTTTTTTTTTTGTAAATCAGCATATACAAAGGATGGAAACGCTTTTATTGTTGAGATTACAAAATCATTTCTCCCCCCCTTGTTAAAACGTTTTCTCCGATAGGTGCTTTGGAGAGGTCGACAATTAAGATGATGTTGTATACTGGAAATGCACATTTAAAAAATGTATTTACAGGTATTCTTCTGCAGTATTTTTTTAACCCATTTATGCCTTCACCTTTCTCCTTCTTTTGTTTCTCCTCCCCTGTTTCAGTTACCAGAGAAGCAAGCGATCCTCTCAGCACCAGGGTGATGCCCGAGCAAATTCCCTGCCGCGAAGTACCGTGAATGCTTTTTATATGTTTTGGGACACAATAACAACACTCCAGATTATTCTCTCTTAATTACTTTGTTCTCGTTGGAATTTCCTGGTGCTTGGGTCAGTGACTACTTTTGATTCTGTTAGATAAAAATAAAATTAAAATCAGCTCCTAGCTGCCCTATTTTACCCTGGCATTGGCAGAGCTTGCATCCTCACTGGCTGCTCCACACTGGGGCTTCCCTTCCCTACCTGCTTTTCCATTTTAAAAGCAAAGTCCTACTGCATTACAAAATACCATAAGCGCTATGACCACTTTTTGGAGCCAGGTATTTGCAGAAGCCACCCTAGACTCTCTTTTTCCTCTAAGAAAAAGGATTTCCTATTCATCAAAACAGGAAGCAGAAACAAGATTCTAACGTGCAAAACAATTTTTTTTTCAGGCTGTCAATTCACCAATCATCTTTGGGATGATTTTTAAATTAACTTCTTTCCCCTTGTCCCTTTTATTTAGAATAATCCCACATCTCCTTGCAGTCCCCGTGGCCACGATGGGCTGTATCATGCCTTCTGATAGAAGTCTCCACCTAAGACAAGTCACCAAAGGCAAGCTGGTGAGAGTCAGCCCGCAGCTGGGAACGGTTTGCTGTGTGATCCATTATGCTTTGAACGAAATGGGGTTTGTATATTTTCTCCTCCCGTTTCTATTACACTTTTTGAGCAGGTTGTAATCGGAAATCGAGGGAAGCTGTGGAATGTTTTAAACACTGCCTGTTGTTCACAGAGAAATCGGCTCCATCCAGCTCATCCACGGAGGAAGGGGAATCTCTTTTCTCGAGTTTTAGGATTCTGGGGGTGCCAGGGAAGGAGCACCGCTACGGAGCCTGTAATTAAAATAATAATAAAGGCAGTTGGAATCTTCCATGATGGCCTCTATGTAGGTGGGGAGATAGTCCAGAGAACAGCACCGGAGCTGGTGTCTATACCGCCCCCTGGCTGCGGGACCGGGGCTGAGGGGAGGTGGAAAGCGGGAGGAGGGCGGACACTTGGGTTTAACACCCAGCCCTTAAATTGATTTCCATTTCTTTTTAATTTTTAAAGACTCAAAACAAAATAACGCAGGGAAAAGAGTTCCAGTTGTCGCGACTTCCCCTCCACCCCCTCCCCAGAGCACCCCAGCAGACCCATTTCCTTTCAGAAGTCTTTAGTAAGGTAGCGTTTTAAAAAAAGAAAGAAAGAAAGGGGAAAAAAAGTGCAAATTTTGCGTGGAGAATTGGCTTCTTTGGGGGAAAATTTTGACAGAAAGCGCCTTCCTTGGGGGAGGTCAGGAGTCATTGGTATTAAACTAGACAAGCTGGTAGCGGAGTGTTAATGGCCACAGCAAGCAGATGTTCCGTAATTAGGGGAGATGTGAATGACAAGGCGGGAGAGGTACCGTACACGGGCGAGCTGGCGCAAAGCAGCTGCTGTTACCGCTTCCCTGTCATGGATGTACACAAGTCAGAGCAGCCCCCGTGAGGCTGCCGGCGCGGTGACAATTAGAAAAAAATTGTATTTGATTAAAATAAGTAATATATCAGACAATGCAATTTCTTCATCCTAAGAGCTACGGAGACTGGTCTGGGTTTGGCCTGGCAGAAGGGAGCCTGAGATCCACCAAATTTCAGAAACGGGGAGGATGTACTGGAATTAGTGTTTGCATCTTTTAATGCATATTATTATTTTTTTAGCTGATACTGAGAGCAAGTCTTTTTAAGAGGAGGGATGGATTCCTTTCATTCTCTCCCTGAGTCTTCACATCCAGGAAGTCTACAAGGCCTGCCTCTTTTATCTCCTAAATATCTCTCAAGTTCTTCCCTTTCTCTCCCTCTCTGTTGCTTAACCTTGGGTGTTTTTTCTAGAATATGCCACGGCTTTTCTGAACTCAGACTAAGGATGGGGTGGGGAGGGCTTCTCTAGACAGCTCCAGAACCTTATCATACTACTTAATTATTCCCTGGGTCCCAACACCTACCACAGTGCCAGACGCAGAGGAAGCCCTGGGTTAAGTGTTTGTGCGAGCACCAGTCATACTCCAGAACCCATATGAAATTCATGCAAACATTTGTCGAGCAGTTTCTCCGTTGCTGGGCACCAAGATAAAGAAGAGTTTGCGCTCCTTTATGCAAAAACTGAATTGTAAAATCAAAACATTTTCTTTGCTTACATAAAGTGTGTTTTAGTGGTAGTGAAAGATTGAGCAAAGTCAGTTTTCTAAAGGATTCTTTGATTCCTGCAATGTTTAGGCATTTCGTGGTGAAGCATGTTGACCCAGTCATGCCAGGAGGAGGCAGCCTGGTTTGGGAAAGAAATCAGGGCTTAAACTCCTGGGGCCCACGTGAGTCCTGGCTGCCTAAATGTCCCTCAGCCTCAACTTCTTTTTCTCTGAAATGGGGTGAGTGACAAAATCTGTCAAGGTTGCCCAGAAGCTGGAAGGAGATTGATCACAAGTGCTTTGCCATACTGTTGTTATTTATAGCTGGATTGGCTTTGTTTCATTGAATGAGATCATGGGGCTTTGTGAACTGTGAAGCACCAGGCAGGGCTTATTAAATCCTCCTGTGTCCTGGAAATCCAACCAGACTTGTTTATTCATAACCCAGAGAAAGGCAGCAAGGAGGGAAAGCCTAACTGATCTTGACTAACTGAGTGCCTCTTCTGCCTTTTTTTTTTTTTATGAGAATTTTTGTCTTATTTCTCCCACTCTTCTGTGTAGGTCTCATGAGTCCCATTTTACAGGTGAGGAAAATGAGGCTAAGGGACATTAATCAAGTCACTAGGGGTCACCTAGCAGGTCAGAGGGTCTGGGATGTAATGAGGTCATGCTCTCTGTGACATGATGCTACTGATGGAGCCTCGGTGGGGATGCCATTCTGTGCCTGTCCTTCAGGTGTGAGGCCTGTCCTCAGAGATGGAAAAAAAGCATCCCTGCAAAACGTTTCAAAACAAAGCACCAGTGAGAAGCTCGGCCTCCGTTCCCTAGCGCCTTTTCCCCTTCCTCTGCCTCTGTGGGTTGCTCTGGGTCTCTCATCTTCATCTCTTGACTTCTCCCCAGTCTCTCCTCTCGTCCCTCGCTCCCTTTTTATCTGTCTCTCCATCTCTCTCCCTTGATTTCTAATTTCCAAGCCCGCGAGCTATTACAGAAAGCATAATGACGGTTACACTTGTCTATGGCAATATTGCTGTCTAGCTTATTGCTTTGTAAAGTACTTCGGGAGCCTTGAAAATGAAAGGTGTTATGTAAAATGAAAATCGATTCTAATTCTAAATAAACATCATTGCTTCAAGTTTCCCTTGGATAGCATTGTTTCATGCTCAAAAAGACAATGGCTCAGAATTTCCTCTGAAGGTTTCAAAGATATATTTGGGCATGCCAGTGTCTTGGGGCTTGTCATGACAGGGCGAGGTCTGAATCATATCTCACATATCTTACAATTGTATTTAATTGCACCTGGTAAAATGTGTCTTTGTTCATTATTTATGAAGGGAAATTATTTTCTTCCATAGAAAAGATTGATACCACTTTTAGCTTATGTTCAGGTGATTAGTGATTAAGTGCAATTTATTTCCCTGATATATGTCTCTATCAGCAACCACCATCCAGAAATGGGGGGGGGGGACTTTTCTCTGCAGAAAAGCCATCTCCACTTTTAGGAAGCTCTTCCCTCCTCCTTTGCTGGTGAAGTAATTTATAAGGACACGCATGCCACAAAAATGGAAGTTTGAATCATTTCTGTAGAGAAGGCTCATCATCCCAAATCAGAAATGTCATAAAAGTTAAAATGCCATAAGAGTGTGTTCCCCAAGAAAGAAATAATTTTCTTTTCATTGAGAACACTGGAGGACATAATATACTTCTTGAAATTCAAATTTTCATAGCAAATGCAATTTATCCCTCCCTTGGATCGTTCATCTTCCTCTAAGAAAAAGTAACTGAATATTATATCTATTTTATATTTTTCCACAAAATTATCTTCCAAGCTCTTGTTTCCTTAAAAAACACACACATGCAGGGTGGGAAAAAATGAACAGTTTTATCCATAGGAAAGTGCATGGGAAGCTTCCAGCATTGGGAAGTACCAATGAGTTGGCTTGCATTTGCTGTGATAAGTCAATCATAAGTCCATTTGCATCTACCAAAAGACCCAGGAAGCCTATGGGACTCGTGGCCTCAATTCATTTTTTTTTTTCCTTCTTCTTTCAATTTTATGTCTGGTTAAGTAATCTAAAGGGTGTGCTGGTCGTTTGGGCCCTGCAAATGCTCCGAATATGAAAAGCTGAATAAAGGTGTCAGTGTTTGAATCTGCATGTATTACTAATACCTGTGACCGGCTAGCCTACATTATTACTCTTCCCTCTCTACAGAGCTCCCCTCGTCCTATCAGTCGCGTTGGAGTCTGTTTGCTATGTGACAAAATTGCTGGAGACTGGTAGGCTGTCATTGGTGGTACGGACAGAACTTAGTGTGATAGAGACACGGCCCTAACTTTGGAGGCGGCGGCCAAAGAAACAGACCCTGGGAGACAAGCACTGTAGTACGTGAAACCAGCAGAGACCACCACACACAGCTCCTGCAGCAAGTCAAAGCCTGAACAATGTCAACTTTCCTATCTTCAAAATGAGAGATGAAACTGAAAATGGAAGGGCTGTGTGAGGATGAAGGAAATATGTAGAAAGAGCCTGGCATATGCAGCACAAGGACACTAAGGACAGCCCATGATATGGACAGACTTTAAGCCCAGTGGTTTTCCTGTGATTTCCCGAAGTGATGCCTGATATCTAATTGTCCTCCACGTGTTTGCCCCGTCCTGCGTCAGGGCCTTTATCCACGATGTACCCCTGACCTGCATTTCTCCCACGTGGGAGAGGCCATTCTTTGTCTCACCTTTCTTAGTCACTGGATCTCAATTTTTAGCTTGACACATCGTCTTTTAGAGTACAAAGCAACATTATCCATTCTTTCTTGCTAATGATCTGTCCAATGACATGTGCGGAAACACATAGAAAAGCAATTTAAAGGATGCTGATTGAAGTTTAGAGAGAATGAGCTCCTTTGCTTCTCTTTTCTGCTGGCCTGGAACTCTTCTCTGATGGCTGGAGTTCCAGCAGCCATTATGAACAATGAGGAAGATGGCAGTATAAATAGAAACTTGTGGCCCTGATGATCTAGTGGTTTGCTTATAGTGGGAATTCTCTTACAAGAAGAATGCAACTTTATATGCTTAAGTCACTATAGAAAAAAAATTTGTTTCTAGGGTGGTGCCTATGGCTCAGTGGGTAGGGTGCCAGCCCCATATACCAAGGGTAGAAGGTTCAAACCTGGCCCTGGCCAAACTGCAAAAAAAAAAAAAAAAAAGAAAAACAAAAACACCAGGCATTGTGGTGGATGCCTATAGTCCCAGTTACTCAGGAGGATGAGGCAAGAGAATTGCCTAAGCCCAGGAGCTGGAGGTTGCTGTGAGCGGTGATGCCATAGCACTCTACCGAAGGTGATAAATTGAGACTCTGTCTTTATTTAAAAAAAAGAAAAAAGAATTTGTTTGTAGTAGGTGAATATGATCCTAATTAGGATTTACCACATTTTCAAATTCTATATATTCTTCAAAGCTCATGTCAAGTTCTTCCTTCTCTATGAATCCTCCCAGGTGACTCTAGAACCTATGCTCTGCATCACTGAATCCTCCCCATGTCAGAATACCATCCATCACTTTACTCTTTTCTTTTATTTATGCATTTGTTTTTTTAGCAGCCATCCACTATGTAGAAACTTTACACTTTCCTGATTGTTTAGATTTCTTATTCTTGAGCCCCTACGCAAATCTCAAGCTCTTTAAAGAGAGGGCTTGTCTTAAAATTAATATTTTCATCCACAGTATCCAAGAAGGAGAAACAAATACAGTGGAACCTTCATAGTTGACCTCCTCTCTACATTGACCACCCCTTTAAGTTGACCTAACTTTCATAGACTGGACATGCACCACACGTACGTATCAGTCCAGTAGGCCTAGTTCCTTATATTGATCACTTCGGTATGTTGACCACTTGGTTGCAGTCCCTTGGGTGTCAACTTAAGGAGGTTCCACAGTAATTTCTCTATGATAAGCAAGTTTATTGAGCACCTGACATGCTTATATGTCATCTTGTGCTGTCTACATGCACAAAAATCCATAATGTTACTACTTTTCCTCTTTACAGAGCTTTCCTTGGCCTATTGGTCGTGTTTGAGCCTGTTCTCTGTGTGACAAAATTGCTCTCAAAATTTTATTGAGGAAACTGGGGCTTATAGAGATTTATGATGTGGCTAAAGTCACACAGCTTCTAAGTGGCACAGTAGGATCCTTTTCCAGGGTGATATAAGTGCAAGCCCCATACCATCTCCCAAAGACACAAGGAGTGATGTCAGAAAACAAGGATACTGGTTTCTGGTTTGTGCCTGGTTGTAAGTTTTACATACTTATTACAGAAATGGGGGGGGGCAGAAACCATAATGGTATAAAGAAAACAAAATTATCTATGATATCCATCCTTCTAAAGTGAATCACTCTCACCATAATTCCTTTTTTCCCCCAGTATATATAAATATTCTTTCCCAAGCAGTTAATGTTGTGATCATCATATAATAATGACCAGCATTTATAATTTATCCTCTATCAGATACTATTCTACATGATTTATGAAAATTAGTTCACATAGTTTTCATAATAACTCTACACTGGATCTGAAAAAATCTTTCAGGTCGCCCATTCCCACCTGTTCATTTGCAGGTGTTGAAACAGAGGCGCAGAGAGAGCACGTGACAGCCTCAGGGTAATGAATTCTGGTAATCGATTGCTTCTTTGCTTCCTCTTTGATGTTCTTTCTAACATAATACCTTTTGCTCCTGCAGTATCCGGCTTTGCTCTCAATCCTCTGTCTCTTTCTGTAGAAGGAACAAGACTCTCCCTCATAAGATAGATGACAGTTCTGCTCCTATCGTATTCCTGTCGTTGTTCAAGGCACACATTCACACGTGAATCCCACTCTTCTCCCACATGCTCAGAGCAGTCAGGAGAGCTAAGATGTCAAAATATCAAGAGTAGACATTGAGGCCATTGCCCCTTGCCTTGCCCCGGTTGTCGTCATTGTGTCAGTCTAGAAGTTTGGCTGGGGTGGTGGGGTTCCAGTGATTTCCACGGAGTTCTGATTTTGCTAATGTTTTACGCAAGTACCCTCTAGTGCTCGGTCCAATTGGTGTAGCTTCTTACAGTGTTGCAGGAAGACGAGGCCCAACGGAGAGAAAGAGCACCCAAACACCACATTTATAAGAGGAACGGCTTTATTTACCGGCTGGGAGCTTACAGCATAGAAGATTTCCAAATGGCTGTGCTCCCCAACTGGCTTGGTCTTTCCCTTTTTATTGAAGTCAAAAAGTTCTACCCCACGGGCACTCCTCTCATTGGCCAGTTTGAATTAAGTGGGAGATGCTATTCCAGCCCCTACAGAACTATAGGATTTCACAGAACTTGGAAATTTCCATGTTACAAATTCCCAAGAGCTGAGTCACCATGGAGAAGACCTTGCAGGTGTATCCTTGTGGTCTCCTTGAGAAGACCTGTTTTCTTAGACCTCACCCTTCTCGGGTATCCTCTCTCCATAGAATCCTGGCATCATTTAGTCTTCCTCCTCCTCTTTCTTCTTTTCCTTTGCTGGTGACAAGAGTTTATTTTCTAGTACGATTACACATTCTCAATTAGTAATCCTAAATGGAGGCCGTGGAAAGGATGTTCCTTTCTCCACCTCTGACCTTCTAGGTATTGGCCCCTTGTGGCCAGCCCCATTTTGAGGACTTTATTGAAGCTCCACCTTCCCTCTTCAGTTCCCTCTTCCCTCTTTTCCATGACTTGGATTGGGTGACCATTTCTGAGATCACCTGACACCTTCCTCTGCCATCCTCCCCCACCCAGACCAAATGTGAAAACTTCTTCCTTGTAACCGTCTGTGTAAACTTTCCTTTACGTGTTATAAAAGTAATGCGTGTTCATCGTGACAACAGAAATACTTCCCACTTCCCAGGTGCTAAGTGAAGGGCCAAGAACTGATAATTCTAGAAAAGGAAAGAGAAAGAAAGCATAGCCCTGGCCCTCAAGGAGCTCCAGTTAATAGAGAAGACAAAAAGTGAAGACATGTGGACATTGACACTGTGAGGTCACAAATTCCTTAGAGGTCTGTACAGAATTCTAAGGAAGGAGGGGAAAGTGGATGTAACACAGGCAGGGGAGTCAGAAAGTCTTCTTTTATCCATTTCTTCATTTTGTCATTTATTAATTTATCAGTCTGTCTACTCATTCATCTGATAACAGGTTACTGAACATTTTTTTAGGTATTATCCTGGAAATACAGACACAGGAATGGAGCTGAAACCCACATTTTCTGACGCTCATTTCTATAGTATTTTCTTTTTTATTTTTGCACGGTGTTGTTGCAACCCTTAAAAGAAAACAAGGAATCTGAATGGGCTTGGGCATTACCTCCATCCAGGTGGAGTAAAGTCAGCTACTCAGTGTGATGGAAGCACACACCAGGATCATTAATCAAATACTCTGGTTAATAGAGAGTTCTCATATATGCCATGCATGAATTACCAGTTTTCAAAGAATTATAATACAACAAAATATACTGGAACCATACAGCTCATAATTTAATCTGCTTTCGATGTGACGGAAGTCACCTGAAGGGCTGTGTTTAAGAGCCATCAACTTTGGAATGTCACACCTGCAGAAGGCAAGTCAATGCAAAATTAACAGCTCTCGGCTCTTACTGAGCTGCCAGGGTTTTTTTTTTTTTTTTTAATAGAAAAGTCAAACCCTGTACAAAACAAAAGTAGTTGTACCTTAACCAAATCTGCTACATAAAGAGGTAGGTAAAAATTATATCTCAGCATTGCAAGCACGATAAATATGCTCAAGATCTTAACATTATTTTCAAATAAAAAGCCCTTAGTGTGTGCGGGGTGGGGTGGGGGGCAAGCTTAGAGCATGTGTGTTGGGAGGGGACAGTTATTAAGGGACATTTGGCAATCTAGAAGGTCTGTTTTTCTTTTAAAAATGTCCTTCAGGTTTTATTATGAGCAGACTTTTATGGATAAAACCTTTTCTGTATTTTTTTTTAATAGGGAATTGAAGTTAGACTTAACGGAAGTACTGATTATGGGGTTCCCGTATTCCTGAAATTCTGAGCTTTCAACGTTTGAAGATCTAATGGTGCTGAGATGTCTGAGAAACACACAGGCTGGCTAGGATGGGTGCTCTGAGCTGGCGGTGCCCAGCTCTTGTTCTATGGCCAGGTCAATTTGGAGACTTTACCACGGAGCTGCCTCTTTGGGAGGACTCCAATGCAAGGTAGCCTAGTAAAGCCTTTGATAAGTCCTGCTGCACAGAATCTCATTTTACCTTCTTCAGCTCAATATTTCCTCAAGGAATCTGTTTTATCACTTTGCAGAGTAAGTTTTCTGACAAGATACATCTTGGATTGCTGGCCCAAACCCATCTGTTGTAAGGATATGTGGCTCTCTGGCTTCCAGCTGGGTGGTTCATAAACTGTCAACCATTCTTTATTTCATCATTCAACATGCGTCCTCTGAGCACCTGGTCTGCCTCTGAGAGAGTTCAGATCTCAATGTGGATAATGTGGGCAGTCGGGGGTTGAAACAGCTATGGTGTGGGTTTTAGATGTGGCAGGTAGAACTACTTTAAGAAATTATAAGTAATGTCTAAATCAGTCTATATTTGAAACAACAGCAAATGTAATCCCGGCTTTTAATGTTGATTGCATGCTTTATTCAGTGAAATAAACCTAGCCTTTTCTTACTGGTGTTAGATGAGTCATCTGTTCACACAAAATAGCTTGAAATTGTTTTGAACCTAGAATATAACTGTGGCTCATTCTCTGAGATGTAGAGAAGTCGACCAGAGTTCAGTATTGATTGGCTTTTTATTTTATAAAATGAATGAAGTTCCAGGGCGCCTTAATTGTGAGTTGCTCAGTTTCTTTTTGGAGGATCTGCTTCCTTCCCTATGCCCGGGTGAGATGAAAGCTTGTTTTTCTCATATAGTGAATCATTTGAGATGAGAAAGTTAAGACATTCATGAGGACAGGTGTCAGCAGTACTCCGGAGAGAAGCTGACACCACTTGCAAATCCATCAGAGTAAAGGCACTGAGGGAAGAGCCCTGCTGCCTTTTCATGCTCGTCCCGGGCACTGAGGACAGGCCCTGGTGCAACTGACATTCAGTACTTGTTGAATGAACGAATGAACAAATAAATAACAGAAATATAATTCTTTTAAGAGCTCTGACTACGGGGGTGTGCAATAATATAAGTAGGGCTAATACTTCCTATTATTGGGTGTTGCCACAATAACTCTGTTTAACAAACCGCCCCACCACTTGGTGGCTGGCAACTGCAAGCATTTATGAATTTGTTTTTGCTCCTTGGTCTGTAGACCACCTGGCAGAGGAGTGGGGAGTCTCATCACCAGGCTTAGAGTTGGCTGGGCTTGGCTCTGGGCTTCCGATGTGTCCAGTGTGTGCACATGTCTGTGCTGTATGTCTGTCCCCCTCCATGGACCAGTGGCCAAGGACATGTACTCCTATCACTTGGCATGAACCCGAATGCCAGGTTAACCTGTGCAAACTCTAGAGGACTCTGTTTGAGATGTATCTTTTAGGATTCCATTGGCCGAAGCAAATCACGTGGCCAAGCCCCAAATCAGTGAGATAGGAGTGTGTCTCCATCTCCAGAGGAGATTGGGGGGAAGAATGAGGATATTTGCAGAGCAGCAATATTATCCCGAATGCTTAGTTTTCAAAAACATATTTCTTTAAAGTTGGTAAAAGAAGCTCTGAAGGAAAGGAAGAAACATGTCAGATATAGGATTGCCAGTGGCCTCAAGACACAAAGAGGCTATGGCTGCCTCTGTATTATGAAGGTTCTAGGAAAACAAAGGACTAGCCATTATTATGTTCCATTACTGGCAGCATGACCTGGTGTGCATCCACTGGACCAGAGGTTGCCTTAAGCGGTGGAGCAGGGAGAGCTTTGTCCAGGAGAGCCACGTCCAGGAGAGCCACCTGACTGACCCATAACTAGCACTGCTGACCAGAGCCTCCACTAGTAAGCTTTTTTGTTCAGGTATCGAGCTGGAAATCTATCTTCCCACCAAGTCAAAGACACATTGTGGGCCTCTGTGAGTGGAGGAGAGTCAGAGATTCTCTCAGAGACTCAAGGATATAGGCCTGATTCCCTGACCGTGGCATCTTCAGAATTCCTGGAGAAGTAGAGAGTGGGGAACTGACAGACCCAAGGCCAGAGAAATACTGTGTGCACACTCCGTAGCAGAAATCTGAACCAAACTGTGGTCAGAATGATTGAAAATTACTAAAATCACGGCTTTCTGCCCCTGTGCAAAATAACATCTGGGTTTGTGCCCATGAGTGAGGCTGTGTGTGAAGTGCTGGGCTCATTACCTGGCATGGGCAAAGCCTCAATAAAAGGTTTCTGAAAAGCCAAAATTACCAAGAGGAAGGTGCCCCAGGCTCAGCAGAGAAAGGATCTCATTAATAGCTCTTGAGAACAGTGATGAGCAAAGACTAGGACCGAGGGGGCTAGTGACTGTAATTGCTGCATAAGGAGTTCTCCTGAGGCTGTTTGCTGTTCTGGCTGCTTCCTTTAGCCACATTAAGGAAGCCCAGGTTGAGAACACTCTTTAAGAATAGAAGGGAACCAGACCCGGTGGACCCACTGGCAAATGGAATCAAGATGCAGGTGCCTGAATGGGCAGTGGCAGCGAGTCCAGAAAAATTATCTGTCCCTAGTCATGGACTACCATGGGCATTTCATTTGTTTTTGTACCACCATACCCAGCAGGTCCTGTGCGGGTTTATTTCCCTTTAATTGATGTTCTACACTCCAGCCTGAATGACCAGGAATTGAGGTCATGTTTAAAGAGTTCATACGTTGGTCATGTGACCTTGGACAAGTCACAGTACTTTTCGAGAGCTTAGTTTCTTCATCAGTGAAATATAGAGGTCATGGGAAAGTCGTTTTCAGTAAATGTAATGAGGCAGGCACAGTGTCCGGCACAGGACAAGGTCTCAGGGATGTCAGCTCTTATCATGCTTTTAAAACTATATACTTCACCATAGACTGCACCACTTGAATTTTTTCTCTTTATGTGCTGGGCAAAGGCCCCTTCTCCAGCAAAACTCCCTCCATGCCATCTCCCCTGATTTTCAGCTTTTTACACGCTTTCCCTCTATGCTTTTACAGAGCCACGGCCCACACTGCTGCTTATCTGTCTTGAACACTCCTATTTTTGTGCATCTTTATTACCAACTCACATCTTGAGACCCTCTTGCAGCTAAGGGTGACCATGTGACACAGCTCTGCCAGTGCAGGCAGAGTTCTTCGCAGGGTGTCCTTCCTTTCAACTTGACCATTCTCCCTTTCTTTCAGCTTTGGAATGCAGGCAGGATATCTGGAGGTGAGTCAGCCTTTTTGCAACCAAGAGGCAAAACGCCTGAGAAAAAAACTCACACATGACAATTGGCCTTCTGGATGGTGGAGAGACAGCTGGATTCGTCACAGCAGCATCGAGTCACTGCCCCACAAAGTGGGTAGCCTATCGACAGCTTGTGTTTGTGTAATCTGCAGCTGATTGCATTCTTGACTGGATGAATGTTCCTGAAGTCTTTACAGTCATTGTTTTTTTTTTTTTTTTTTTTTGAGATGGAGCCTCAAGCTGTCCCCCTGGGTAGAGTGCTGTGGCATCACTCACAGCAACCTCCAACTCCTGGGCTCAAGAGAGTCTCCTGCCTCCGCCTCCCAAGTAGCTGGGACCACAGGCGCCCGCCACAACGCCTGGCTATTTTTTTGGTTGCAGCCATCATTGTTGTTTGGCGGGCCCAGGCTGGATTCGAACCCACCACCTCAGGTGTACGTGGCTGGCATCCTAGCCACTTGAGCCACAGGCGCCAAGCCTACAGTCATTGTTAATCCTAGATTCCCAATAGCTCTTCATACTTCAGTCACCCTGACTTGTCATGAAGGGCTGGAGGGCAGGAAAATTTGTTCCTGTTTTTAGAACGGATTTTAAGTAAATGCTCTTTGTTAAGAGCATGGATTCCTGGACATAAGAGTTCAGGGCTATAAAAGTTCTGTTTCTACACAGTGTTTTCCTTTTCTCTCTTCTCCCCTCCTCTCCCCTCCCCTCTCCTCCCCTCTCCTCCCCTCCCTTCCTCTCCCCTCCCCTCCTCACTTGTCTTCTCCTCTCCCTTCCCCTCTGTCCTCCTCTCTTCTCCTCTCTCCTTTTGTCCTATCCTCTCATCCCTCTTCTCTTCTCCTCTCTCCTCTGTATTTCTCTGTCTACCTCTTTTTTCTACCTTTTTCTATTTTTAAGAAACGTTCTGAAAAGGAAACTATATTAAATATGTGTATGTGTATACGTAATCTTTGTTTGAGCGTACACAGAAAAAGAGGGACATTTCTGATGTACTCATTGCATAACAAGCTTTATAAATGATTTTGGATTTCTTGTCGCTCCCTCTGTTCATCAATTGCCACCCTGATTTGGCCTTTATTGGAGTGAGGTATTCTGTCTATTCTCGTGGTCTCACTGCAGCTCTTTCTACTCAGTGGGAACCAGAAATAAAAACCAATGCATTTAAAATGTGAGATATAGAAAGGAAACAGAGAGAACAGTTTCCGAGCTGGCTTCCATCGCCTTATAAATATAGCATAGTTACTTGAATTCCGTAAGAATTAAACTCTGATCTTTTAAAATGCATGCAAATTCTTGCAGAATATATATGAAAAAGTCACTATAACTGTAGAGGCACTTCGACTCCCTTGATAAATGGGACTTCCAGACCACACTTTATTGAGTCTCTGATTTTTAATAATTTGAATCCTGCAAGATTTAATTCTGCATAATTCTGGCTGAAATCAGCTTTTGATTGAGTTGTAATGGCTCTGTTATTGTAAATATCTCTGCATGCTAATGTCGTACTGGAATTCAATAATATTTAGATGAAATTTTTCGCCTTGAGCGTTATGGAAGCAAGATTTAGAAATCAGGAAGTTTATGTCAAAGTGACATCTATTTTGGGTAACCTGCAACATTTTTAAATGCAATAAACGGTCATCCTAAGATGTGATTTAAATAATTACGAATCCTAAATGTATATATGTGGATCAATTATAATATGTATAATATTATAGTATGAATAAAATATATGAAAATCCTTAAAATGTACGTCTTTATTTAACCTTGTAATATTTCCTGAAGTTGTCATCTGTGACTCAGTGGAGAAAGCAGGAATGAGACAAAGGACCCCAAAGCTGGAGAGGCAGTGTGGTGTATGGACACGGTGTGTGTGCCGAGTCTCACAGCCCCATCCTTGACCTCACTGGTGAAAAAACTTTGTTTTTGAGAAATTCACTTAAATTCTGTGACTCAGCTTCGCCTGCTACAAAATCAAATAAACACATGATAGATACTTCTTCATCATTTATCTTCCTACTAGACCAAAGGCATCTTGAAGAATGAACCATTTCTTAGTCATTCCTTAGATTTACCACCCAGTCCAGAGCCTGGCATGTTTTAGGGCTGAATAAGTGTTTATGGAACTAAAAGTGAAACTTCAAATGTGAACATGCTAGTTAGCCAGTCCTCACAACAATTTGAGAAGTGGAAACTACTATTATCCCCATTTGATAGAGGGTGAAATAGAAGAACAAACAAGTTGCCAAAGATTATACGTGGAGGGACTGGGATTTGAACTCAGGCATCCAGAAACGAGGATCTGCGTTCTTAAACGTTGTGACTCATTAAACATGGCCATAAATTCTTTGTTACTTCTTTCTTTAAGAGGTGGACTCTAATTCTGCTCTTTCAGCCTGTGCTGAATGGGCCTTCAGGAGAAAGGGTTCCTGGAGGCTGGAGGAAAGGGTGCCCAGATTAGGTACTGGTGGGCAGATGAGCAAAATGATTGTTGGTGGAAATGTGGAAAATAGAACATCAATAGAGCATCTGGCTAAAGACATCTCCAGGCAGAATATTTACAGTGCCAAGTGCTTTCTTCTACTGGCCTATGATAAGGTGCAAGAAGATATAGATGAACTAAAGAAAAAAATATTCCATTCTTGAGCAAAATTTAGAGGAAATAGACAGAGCTTAAGATAATCCTGTTAGTGAGCAAAAAGTTCTCAACATAAGAAGGCAGGGCAAAGACCAAATCCAGAGGTCTCCCAGTAAAGTACAGCTTCAGGATAAAGATATATATTAAGGGTATGACTCTGAGACACCCTTCTCTTTTTGTTTAAATCAATAAAATTAAAAAGTTGTGCCTAGTAAAGTTTCTAAAGGCATAACCTCATAGACCCCTTCAAATAGATAAAAAGGTTTCTACAAATCTTAAAGGTATTGTCTCAGAACATCCTGGCTCTCAACTCATGGTAAGTCTTTCTTGGAAAGAAATGTGAATATGGTTTTAATCCATGGTGCAAACTACAATGCGATTCACAGAAAACCCACCACATTTTGGGGAGAATTATATTGGTGGAAGCACTGCCAGCTTGGACAAACAGAGATAGAGACACTATAAAACGGAAAGAAGTCCTTGGATACCCCATCTTCTACCCATCTGTGAGGAGCAGAAGCTGGCTGAGATGGCTACTTGGTTGTAAGTGAAAAATAAATAATAACCTAGAAGGGAGAGCCAAGGACCTCAGACAATTATTTTCAGAGAGCATTCCTGCCCAAGGAACTAGCAACATGTGGTAGGCTGTTGGAATTTCTGTACACCGGAAATTCCTAGGTGTTTCCACTTTTTGCCTTTATGAGTAGCCATGCCACTTACAGTTATTCTATCCAGAAAACTGGATATATGGGGGGAAGGTGACTTTTTGTTTAGTTCACGGAGTGTCAGATTAAAAAGAACCATATTTGAGAACTGTATCTAAGGAGCATCAGCTATACCCAGACTTGATGCCGATGATAAAATAGTAGACTTCAAGGCAATGCAAAACTGGGAAGAGGCTTTGGGCATCTTGGGAAGGGGAGAATGTATTTTTCTTGTGCAAGAGATATAAATAACTTGTGACCAGAAGGTAGACTAGGATGGATTAAAGATGGCCATAAATTATTTGACTATTCTCCTGTCAAGAGAAGGGATCTGTTTTTCCCTTGCCTTAAATCTGGGATGGACTGTGAATGCTTTGACCATTACAATATGGCAGACATGATGCTATGCCAGCTCTAGGCCTACCCCTTCATAGGACTGAAAGCTTCCATCTGGGATTCTTGGAGCCTTGAACTTCCATGTTAGGAAGTCTGACTATTCTGCCGGAAAGACCACATGGAGAGGCTCTAAGCCCACGTGGAGAAGAAGGGCCAGCCAAGTCCAGTCTTCTAGCTATTCCTAACAAAGTATATGTGAGTACAGCCATACTGAACCCCCAGACCAGGCCAGCCTCCCACTAAATACCACCAAGTGACCACAGGTAATGTTCTATGAAGCGAAAGAATTGCCATCCAAGTTCTTTCTGAATTCTTGACCCTTAGAAATAGTTAAGATAAACAAAATGACTATTGTTTGTTTCACAATGGCAGAGACTTAGAATTACCATGGTTTGTCCAATACATGTGAATGATGATGATAATGATGATTATAATGACGATAATGATGATACTAACTACTAATAGTATTTCCTCACCCCAAGTTAATCCCTTGGTGTTCAGGGTAGGTCCGTAATCACCTCTCCTGTGACTTGGGCCTGGGAACTACCTTCACTCTGCCTCAATCTTCCCATCTCCAGATAGAAGTAATAATAGCACAGGCCTCATGAGAGTGTAGTAAGATGAGATGAGATGGTGTATGAGCATAAAAGATCTTTATAGAATAGTCAAATGCTACGGAAAAGTGAAATTTTATAAAGTATATTCATATATTTATTAGAACTCCCCTTTTGAGATCTCCTTGGATTTTCCAAAATGATATGTTCAAGTCAACAGCTGAAAAAATACTCAGCATTTTGCTCAGTGTGGGCATGGCCCACATGTGATATAAGACCTAATTGCTATGAACAAACCATTTGAGAACGTGTTCATAGCATCCATAACATGCTCTTGGCTTATCAATAGCTAGAGAGCACAATTTGTTCCCTGGGCCTTTTGTTTTGTACTTTTCTTTTTAATTTATGGTTTGTTATTAAACAATTACATTTGGAGATTGTTTAGCAGAGTGTGTTTGCATTTCTAATTGAACATTCTAATAATGATGTTTTTATTTTACTTGGTTTTTAAAGGTTATTATAATTTCTATAAAGTTTCATAAAACGCAGAAGCCAGAAAAGCTTTCAGGGAAAAAATAATGTATTTACTTAGACATTGATGCTTTCTTGCAAGGCTATTGGAAATGGTATTTTGCAAAATTGCAGCCCAATTTACATCTTTGGAGCTGAAGGGAGCGTAAGTTTCTTCTCAATTGGCAAATCAGGGTAGAAAGTAGAAGTGACCTCAGGGCTGAGTGGAGCATTGTGAGGTTGTGTTTGGTCAGGCTCAGTGGGAAAGGGCTCTGTGACAGATTGGTAGTGTCCACCGTGATACACCCTGAAGAGGGGTGTATGTGTTTGTTGAGAAAAGGGTTGTCATCGTATCAGCCACAGATTTGCCATCCCTAATCTGGTATAATTTACACTCATGTTCTTACCGCCACCTTCCTTTAAATAAGCAAGAAAACAATTGATAAAGGAGAAAGGAACTTGCCCAGGATCATCCTGGTGGCACATGACAGAGTCAGAGCCCAAACCCAGGACAGCTGTCATTAGGTCACATGCTGAAGAAGAGTCTCTTCCATGGGTACCCCATTTGCATAATCTCTTATGCTCATTTGTATATTAAAAAAAAGTAATTTAGCTCATTCACTTCTCACTTTATGTTGATGGGCTTGGAAAACACGGCCTTGACAACAGCTTTGAACAAGAACATTGGTAACTAATGATGACAGCTGTGGTGGCCTGGAATATAAAAATGCCCTGGGAAGGTAACAACTACAAATGCCCTATTTTCTCTTTTATTTTCCCAATTCCCTATTGGTATGACTTTTACTATCAAACAATTCACTTAAGTTGTTTTTAATGTGCCCCAAAGCCCAACAAAAAATTGTGTGGTCCAGCTAAAAAATAAAATATTCAATTTTGAAATAGGATAGTCCATTGGGATGACCTGAAATAAAAGGTCCGTTTTGGCATGCAAGTATGTCCCATTAGCCAGAATTCCCTAAGGTTCACAATGTGCCACACTTAGTTCCAGCCATTCTGGAGGACGAAGTGACAGCAGAGAGGTGGTTCTGACCTCAAGAAGTATCACAGCATCGGAGAGAAACAGTACTGTATGAAACCTGGGAAGTTGGAAAAGTCAGAACTAAAGAGATATTCATAGACCTACTTTTAATAAAACCCAACCAAACCCCAAAAGACATGCCACAGAGTGCAAGAAGGCACCTCAGGGCTCATGTGTGTCAGCTATAATTTGAATCTCTAACTTGAGCACGCGCGGGGTTCTGGGGCTGCTCTCTCTAATAGGTTATCACAGGATAGAGTTTAAAATACCACTTGAGTCATAACCTCATCCACTTAGAGATCCAGAAAGGGTTCCCAGGGCTGATCAGAGACCTGATTTGCAAATTACTATAAATTAACGTAGTTATAGCTGGGACATGAATATATGCTTGGAAATGCTCATATAGTGCATAATATATGCCGTGTCTTAAGATGATAATAGTGGTAATTTCTAAGATGACTTTTCCTCTGGCTGGCACCTTTCACCCTGTGATCTCGAAGTCCTTTACAAACACTAATTAATTATATTAATTTTATCATAAAGCTTGCTCATTACTGTACTTTTATTATAAGCTCTTGCCAGCTCAGATTTAATGCAACGCCCTTATTGAAATTCTGCTCTTTGATATCGCTAAGGATCCACTCAGATATTATATGCGCCTTGGTAGGTTTTTTAATCATACAAATAATGGTTAGAATAAAGATCCTTTCCCTTTCACATGGGCAAGCACGAAGGTGAGTTTAAGTGGAGCCCAGGCCAAGTACCCTGACCACAGTCTGTACCGAGTCAGGTGGTGCAGTACAGAGACAGACTCAGACACCAAATGAAGAATGTGGAGTGGCTGCTTGGTGCTCTGGGTTAAGAAGGGTTGTCAGCCATGTCCAGGATTGGTAAGAACAAATGTTCTGACCATGTAGCCATGGACACATGTATTGAAACCGGGAAATGTGCGCTCATGAAGACCTTCTCATGCTGTCTCTGTGTTGCCATAAACACTGAGCTAAGAGGCAGGAGATCTGGATCCAATTCCATTTTTCTTCTTACTAGGTATGTGGTATTAATCAATGACCTTGAAGGACCTCTGTTTCTTTCTCTCCAAGATGGGTATAAGAACTCTTGTCCTGCTGTATCAACAGGGCTTTGAGGTAACAATCTGGTAAAATAATGTCTATCAGATTTTTTCCTCAAATGCAGAGTATTTGAAGGAGCTGGTTACGTAGGGCAGAAGACAGATTATCAGAATCAGGGCAAGTGGGTTATAAAGTCACACTAAGTGTCTCACTCATTTACCTTGTGGCTTTGGTCAAGTCATTTATTCTTCGGAAGCCTTGATCTCTTTTCCTATAAAATAGAGATAATGATACCCATGAATCTGACTCAAAAATCTGTTCAAGATTTAAGTGAGGCAAAAAGGAAGTACCATAAATGATTTTGGTAACCATCGCATGGTAAGGGCTCAAAAATTAGCTAAAAATTTTTAAGAAACCCCACCACAATAGGCAAGGAACTATAAAAACAAATGCACCCAGATGACACATAAATGCATTTTAACTCGGGGTTAGCACTACAGGACTTACTGCTAGTTTACTTCTACTTTTCGATATTTTCTTTAATGACCATGTCCGCATTTTAGAATGGGATAAAAACCAAAAGAACTGTGTTGATGGGTACACAAATCCACATACATGATAAAATCACACAGAAGCCCCCTCCTACTCACACCGAATAAGACCTGTGGGTTGTACTGTTTTCAGTTGCCTAGTTTTGGTATGTATGACAATTCTGTGAACTGTTATCATTGGGGAAAACAGGAGAAGTTTACCTTGGACTTCTCTGTACTATTTTTGCAACTTCTGGTACGTGTATGCTTATTTCAAAGTAAAAGCTTTTAAAAAACTGTTTTAGGTTATTAAATCAACCTAAGAAGAATAAAAGGCACCTGCTCAAATATTAATTCAATAAATGAATGGATGGAGGGATGCATTCTCCCCATTCCTACTTCTTTATATTCAGAAGTAAACAGCATCCTGCTGTAGACATGATTGACAATACCTTTCTCTAATCAGCAGCTTTTGGCTTGAGAACAAGACTCCCTGTCTGGAAGAATCATGGACACGTGTTTGGAAATGCCAACTACATCACCTTTGAGAACAGACATTTTGTCCATGGTGATGCCAGACTCAGTCATGATGGGTGTCACAGGAGCATTCTTGTAGGCTTAAAAAAATCCCCTTTCTCTGATTTTAAGTGCAGGGCCAGAAGAGAGTGGAATGCCATCTGCCAGTGCATTGGAGCTCAGTGCAGAATGGGAGCAGAAAACCAACTCAGCCATTGCTTGGGATATAACAGACCCTGAATGTAATAAAAAGTGTGTTCATATGTTTCATTAGATAAATAAAGCTGACTTGGATAGGTTGCTTCAAACCCAAAGTGAATTGAAACCAAGTTGGCTGCACTTGGTACAAGACAGTAAATTGTAACAGTGGCTGCCAACTTCGAGTCGTCTCCTTCAATCCAGGAGCTCTGCATATATTATGTTTTCTAATGTGGCCACCACCCTATGGGGCTATATTCTAATTTGACTATACCCTACGATGAATATGTTCTTAGCTCTATTTTACAAAGAAAGGAAATGTGGCTTAGAGGTTAATGGGAATAAAGCTGCGAGTATTCGTTAAACAATGCTTGCTGCTATAACAAATGAACCTCAGAATATAAAAATAAGTTTCTTTCTTGCTCATAAAACAGTCTGATGGGAATGTCCAGGGACTGGCTTCACATTTTCCACAAGGGTCTTCCGAGGTAGACAAAGAAGGGGAGAGGGAGCATGAAGAAGGCACATCTGCTGCTCAGCCAGCCTGGCCTGGATGTGACACCCATCACTTCTGCCACCTGGGCAAGAGCTGGTCACCTGGCCCTTCCCCGAAGGAGGGGGCAGGGGCTAGTGCCTCCACACTAAGGAAGGGGAGTGCACATCTTTGGCTGTTTGCCTCTCTCACCGTCTTTCATCCCACAGGTCAGGGAATGGGAAGGAGAAACATAAGCTCACCCAGGTTTTCTCTGTAACCACAAGCAGCAGGCAGAGTAGCAGCTTGGAACTCTGCCTGCCTGGGTTTCCGTCCTGACTGTATATGCTCAGTCGCTTTGTGACCTGAGGAGAAAGTTGCTCAGTCACACTGACGCTTCGTCTACTCTTCTGTAAAATATGAGAATGATAAAAACCGTCACTCAGTAGAGCTGTCTTGGGGAATACAAGAGAGAACTCACACAAAGCATTTCGAACAAGGCTTGGCATATAGTGAACAGGCATGGATATTCTTATTATTGTTATATTATCATTATTTTAATGATTTTTATGTGACACTAACTAGCTAAACAGCTTTTTACCTTTACCTCCGCTTAGTTAGGCTCTTTTTGTCTTTGATGACTTAAGCTTCCCGACTTCTGCAGATTGCTCTAGCTCTATCGCAAACCTTAGCCAGGAGAATTATAAGTCCTCTGCCCTCTGCCGAGATGTTTTGTAATGTACACATTTTGCTGAGGAGCGTCAGCGTTGCCATGGGACACCTCCAGTTTCCGAAAGCAAACACAGTTGACACTGTTGATTTGGTGTATGAATGTCTGCAGCTTTATTAAATATGCATTAAAGTGTTCCCCTCATAAATTGTATGCACTTGGCCCACACAGCATATAATGCACACAGCTAAATAACTTTTCTAACCATGCAGATGGAGCAATCAGACCAACTTCAAGGTTGGCAAGAATAGAGTGAACCAACCCCCCATCCTCCTCCCTCGTAGCTATTTCGTGGGGTCTTCAGTTTAGCTGGTTTCAGCTGTACTCCCTGCTGTCAGTAGCTTGAATTTCTAGGTCTGCACAACTATGGGTAAACACCTTGCTCTCTGGGAGGTCCATTCCCTGGCACCTAAGGGCATCAGGAGGGGGCAGGATTTGACTCATTAGGGTGAATTTCGTCTGGATCTGCTAACACCATCAGTCTTTCTGACCTGTCAAATAATCATCTACCTTTTCGTCTATCCATCTATTCATCCATCCGTCCATTTGTCCGTCCATATACCTATTCACCTTTCCATCCATCCATCCATCCATTCATTCATTAGCCACTCCTGTCTGGGCCAGGTCACGCAAGGCGCTAAACTACCTAAAAGGAGTCTGGCCTCACAGAGGTTATGTTGCTCTTAGATAGACAAAGCAGAAGTACACAAGCACATAGAATAGCGCAGGGGAGAAAGAGTAAGACACTGAATGTACACGAGTGTGTGTGTGTGTGTGTGTGTGTGTGTGTGTGTGCAGGGGGAGACAGTTACTCCATATCTGATGGAAAGAGTAGGTCTCATTGAAGAGCAGATGTTAAAGCTGAGGCCAGAGAGAAAAGAAGTCTTATGAGGAATAAAGAGAATGAGGAAGTCTTATGAGGAATAAGTTAAGATAATGACGTTTGCAAAGGTCCTGGCTCAGCAAAGAGCCATTATGCACATACCTTATATGTACTCTCTTATACAACAGGGGCAAGCATGCAGTATTAGATTATGTCTGTTTTTGGCTTTGGCATTTACTCAAAGCAATTTAAAACATTTCATATTCCTTCTATTTCCATAAATTTGATCTTACTTATTTTTTAAGCAATGAATGAAGGATCAGAAATGTAAACCAGGAAGGCTGAGACCACCTTGGGAATAAGGACTATGGCAAACTCCCCCTCCCTGGTCCAGTGTACAGCCTGTAGTTGGAGAACAGGAAAGGACTGTTGGATGAAAGTACCCTAAGAAAGATCACAGAGTTCAGATCACACATTCAGCTGGGTCCTCCTGATCCTGGACATTTGGTGTTTTGGACTCACCTTATTGGTGATCCATTGATGCAGTAGGGAATAGGTACCTGCCCTCAGATCACCTGGCTCAACTCGTTAGAGGTGGGGTTTATCATCAACACCCAAAAAAGGGGTGGCTGGAGGGGGTTGATAGTCCATCACCCCAAAAGATATGTCTACGTCTGAATCTCTAGAACCAATGAATGTTATCTTATTTGGAGAAAGGATTTTTGTAGATGTATTTTTAAGTTAAGAATCTTGAAAGGAGGGGATCACCCTAGGTTATCCATGTGGGCCCTAAATCCAGGGTTGAGTACTTTATAAGTGGCACACGGAGGAGAACACAGACAGAAGGGGAGATACTGACATGAGGCCAGAGGCTGAGACTGAAGTGGTACGGCCACAGCCCATGACTGCTGGCAGCCTCCAGAAACTGGAAGATGCCAGCAACAGAGTCTCCCCAACCAACAGAGTCTCCCTGACCAAATCTTGGACCTCCAACTTTCTAGATTTTGAGAGAATACATTTTGGTTGTTTTAAGCAGAGTCTGTGATAATTTGCTCTAGCAGCTCTGGAAAGCTCATACAGGGGACACTGTCGGGACACTGTTGGGCCACTGCAGCTTTTCCTGTATGACAATGCCCAGTAGAAGTATAGTAAGGGATACTTAAATTTTTTAATTTCCCACTAGCTGTGTTGAAAAGAGGTGAATGTTTTACTTAAATCAGTATATCTGAATGTTGATTCAATATGACAAAGTATAAAATTCATCAGTGAGTTATTTTATTCATTTTTGTACTATATTTTCAAAATTTGCTATAAATTTTATAGTTACAGCTCATAGCAAGTGTGCAAATGCATTTGTGGTCCCTGGTGACCATACTGGACAGCACAGTTGTAGCATTTTCCGTGGGATCTTTTACCTCAGGCCTAGAACAAAGCTGTCTGGGCAAAAGAGAGATGGGGAGACTTCTGGATCACAGACGCTGCAGGGCCTGCCTGCTCTCATGACTGGGGTTCAGGGGCAATCTGGATTTGGCTCAGGCAGGCTTCAGAGAACCAGATGGAGGGTAAATTTCTGGTCATCCTTACATCCAGTTGGGTGTATTCACCTTGATGCATGGAGCTAAGATGAGAATCAACAGTCAGGCTTCCATGGGGAAAGAGCAGAAGACAAAGGGGTAGGAACTGGGAGACATTAATCCTGAGTTATTGAGTTACTAGCTATTTTCCAGGCCTTTCTCACTTCATGTAATCCTCACCTCACAGCTACACAGAAGGCATTATTGTTCCATTTTGTTGATGAGAAAATTGAGGGCCAGCGATATAAGGAAATTGCCCAAGGTCACCCAGCTCATGAATGAGCCCAGGTCCCTCTGACTGCAGAGCCACTAGGGCCCTAATATGTGGTGGGACGTGGCTCTTTGTACACTTCCTGACATGTGAGAATGGGTTCAAGGCTGTGTGAGGGCTGAATATCCACAGTGGAGAGCAGGTGTCAGGGCCTCAGACTGGGGGAGTCCAGAGCTGTCCCTTGGGTGGGTAAAGTCATAGAAGGCTGAAGGCCATTGGCACAACTGCTGAGCATCCAGAGCTGAGCACCCACTTCTCCATTCAGGACTCTCACTCTCCTCTGCCTCCTTTTCCGGTTGAGTAGTTGGTGCTGGGTTATGACACTTGCCATGTCTTATGTGGCCAACATTGACCCACAGAAGCTAGGATTGCCCATTTGACTTAGGAAACAAGTTTGTCTTTAAAAAGCAAGACATCAGGACATTCACTTTCTGACAAGAATCTGCAATTTGTGTTTATTTTATTTCCCGTTGATTAATTGCCATACATTTCTTGGCTCCCCTCCAAATATCTCTTGCCAACAAAGTAGGCCAAATTAATTTTCCACAGGAAGAGAGATTCTGAAGGACTCTAAAATCTGTCTCCATCATTTTGAAAATGATCTCCTGTGTATGTAATGACGGTGGCTTTACTTTTCCTGTTAAAGCAGAGAAAAAAATTCTCAAGTTCATATTTCCTTGAGTGAATGAGGATAGTTGTACGTAACCTCTTTGCTCTTTGGTGAATGGACCCTTTGTAGCCTGGGCTTTGTGAAACCTGGGGATCCCAGATTCCACCTGTGTTTCTGGCTGGAACCACCTTAAAGATTGGCAGATGGGGTACCAGAAAAAATAGAGGCTGTTTGCTAAAATCTTTTATTTATTGAGCTAAATTGAACGAACACTATATAGAACGGTAAGAGGTGATTATTCTTTGCCTAGTTCTACCAACTAACTTGCTGGTTACTTTTTAAGAGTCACTTCTGTGAACATCCTTCTTCCCCGTAAATCACCATAAAGAGAGAGGGTTGGCTCAGGCCATGGTTTGCAGACTTGCTCTTGGCCTCAGAACAGCTTCCCAACAACATATTCCTTGCAAGTTCAAAACAGAGCAGACGTGCCTTACTGCTAGTAAAATGAAACTGCTTAATGATGTTTTAAACTACACATTTGATATATCATTTCATAAAAAACTAGAGATAGGCAATAGTAGGGGTCACCCAGTAGCTTAAAGATTTACAGGCTCCTTCTGTCTGCTCTGCAGTCCTTGGCTCCCTCCTTTCTCATAGATGTCCTCTCATGTTTGCAAAATGGATGCTGAAATTCCAAGAATCAGGTTCATATTTAAGGTGGGAGAGTGATAAGCACGTCTTTGCTTCTATGGTTGAAAAGCATATGTGGTTTTCTGTGGTTGAAAAGCAATGTGTCTTTCCCAGAACCCTTCTCAATAGATTTCTCCTTGAATTTCATTGGCCAGAACTAAGTCATCTACTCATCCCTCCCTGCAAGGGAGGCTGGGAAAGTGTGTACCTGCTAAGGAGGACTGTGGATTCCAGGACTGCCTTAGACCAATCTTCATTCTTCACCTGAGGCTGGGCACAGTACCACCCCAGATAGAGTTAGAGTTCTTCTTGGAAGAAAGAAATAGGGTGACAGTTGTTGGATAATCTATAAACAGTGCCTGCCAAAAGTATTTTTCTTGAATGAATGCTTATCTGGTCTTAATGAAGGTGTAGGAAATTCCCAACCCATTCTGGCCTCACATTCCTGGGTGGAGTGGGTAGGTCAGAGGCGGAGCAGGAGGACCTGCTTCAGTCTTTTTTGTCAAGTCCACAATTGGCCAAATAAATATGTAGATAAAAAGAACTGCCCCAATCATAAAATAATGCTGTTTGCTTGTTTTCCTACTAACTTACCCTATTTCTTACATATAAGCAGGGCTGTTGTGGGTGAGGAGGCTTAGAAGGATGTGAGCAAGGGTGGGAAGCATGTCACCACACAAATACCTCTCCCGACCCAAGGTACCTTCTTCCTCTTTCCTGCAATGAACCCCTGTGGAGCACCTAGGTCTCCAGGGAACCCAGTTTGGGAAACCCTCGGCTCTAAAACTTCCTTCTCTGCCCCCCAGCTCTATGATTTATGGTTCTTTCCAGTATGTTCATCGTTGCAGGTTCTTCTTTGCAAGAGCGGTCTGACTAAGGCCATGCATTCTTCTCGACGCTTCCTTTATCCTGAAGGACTAACTTTGGGTTTGTCCAGCCCTACACCATCTTCCCTGGAGTAGCCGTTATCCACAAGTGACTATTTAAATTCATCACCATTAAATAAGATTAGAAATTCAATTTATCAATCATACTAACCACACAAGTGCTCCTAGTCACATACAGCCTGTGGTTTCATATTGGACAGTGAAAATATAAACCCTCACTGCAGAAAGTTCTACTGGACAGAGCTGACTAGTCTTCAGAAACGGTCCCCCTGGGGTTAGAGGAGAGAGGGGATGACAACAGGATGCTCTGGTTTTCTCTTGATGGCTCAGAGTTGAGGGATACCAGAATCGTTTTATGTGAAATTTTTGCATCATGGAATTTTGCATTAAGTGAGGACAGCTGTGGGTTAGTGAATGAGAAACAGCTTGGTAGTCTAAGGCTTTGCTTTTCCAAATTGAGAGATTTTTTTTCTGTAAAGCATCCGATCAGTACTTCTTAATATTGTGGAGATTATAGGCAAACAAGGGAAGATTGAGAAACTACCCCAGACCAGAGGGGACAAAGAAGACCTGATTAAAGTGCAAGGTGGTCTCCTGGATGGATCTTGGAACAGGAAAAGGACGTTTGTGGGAAAACCTGGCGAAATCCAAATGAGATATGCAGTTTAATTAACAGCAATTCAGCTACGGTGGTGTCGAAGTTTTGACAAATGTACCATGTAATGCAAGATGTTAACAGTGGGGGAAACTGGGCAAAGAAACACTGTACTATTTTTGCAACTTTTCAATATATCTAAAGTTATTCCAAAATAGAGTATTTAATTAAAAAAATAGTTGAGTTTTAATTTCTAACTCTGTCAGTTACCGATGGTGGGGCCCTAAGCAAGGCACTTCTCATCCCTCTGCTTCCTTGGTCTCATCAGGGAAATATGAAGAGTAGCAGCTGCTTCACAACACCCTGTGAGCTGCTGAAACAAGCTGAAAACTTGGAGCAACACACACATCAGTGCGTTGCCGCGTTATGGCTGATGCTGTGATTTTACTTTGATACTAGGGCCGGGTTGAGCCCTTTAAGTTTGTACAGCCCGATCCAGGCCATTAGCAACTTCTACATATTTAGCAGAGATTTTGAAGCTACAAGAGGCACTGGAGGATGCCTCTTATAGTAAGAGTGGATGTCCACTGAGGACAAGAGTCAATGTCCACAGAGCCTACCTGGTGCCCTACACTGTGCTAGATCCTCTTCCTGTGTGATCCCACTAGAATCTTCCAGACTCCGTGTGGTCGGTGCTGTTCCCATTTGCAGAGGACGCTCTAAGGTCTGACAGAGAATGGTCCCAGGCCTGCTCCTCCTTTACACTAATTCCTTGAGGACTCGAGGCTCCCTTTGTAGCCATCCTTCCTGTGATACCTTTGCCCCTTCTTCTCCTGGAGAGTAAGTGGGGACATAGTCCCCTGGTGGAGGAGAACTGAGGTTAGAACCAGTGTTTGTATCCAACTTCCTGCACATATGAGTGTGTTATGTGCCCTTGGGCTCAATTTCACTGCCCTTTCATTTCCTAACCTGGCAAGAAGCCCATGCCCTTGCCCCTTGGAAGCCAGTTTATCAGTACCCTTTTCCTCAAAGAACTGAAAGGAGCCCCACTTTCCACACCAAACACCTTAAGGCACAGGGAGTCCTCCGGTGGGAAGTCTTGTCAGGAAGATCATTCCTGCTGACCTGCAAATCCCACTGCCTGAGGATGGGCCAACTTCTGCTGTGTCAGACTTTCCTTGTCCTTAAGAAGGGATTCCTCAAACTTTCATCCTGTGATTGATGCCTAAGGAATTCCAAGATGCTTTAAATAGATTCCAGTGTATCCCTGGCCTCTCAATGTCCCTGGGTCAAATTCTACCCCAGAGGATATGTGCATGAATGCCAGGAGTGGTGGTGGCCCGCGCATGTGAGTGCAAGTGTGTGTGTAAGCATGTGTGTATAAACATGCTTTTTTAAAAATGCTGCATAGGGCAGACATTTAAGGAGTAGCAGCCCTGAATGCTGGAGAGAACGGGCTCTCTTAAGGGCTTAAGTCTTGCTGCCAGGGCCCGTTAGTGTGTGACCTTGAGCAGATCCCTTCCCCTTTCTCCACATTTGTTTCCTCTCAATATAACACGGCCACTGGCATTGTTAGAGCACTGGGGCTAACAGACCAGTCCCATAGGAAGCTCTGCGGTGGAACTCCTGGCCCAGCCGGTGGGGCAAGTTGATAAGAATTGATTCTGGACTATCTTTGTGTTTTGTCGTTTGTATAAATGTGTAAGTGTTTATATATTGATTTCATAACAGTATGGAGTACATTGGATACTTTTTTTCCCATTCTTGAGATACTTTACCAAGAAGAATATGTTCCAGCCCCATCCAGGTAAACATGAAAGATGGAGGGAGGGTATTTGATGGGATGTCACCTAATGTACACAATGCAAGGGTACATTTCAAAACAACTAAGAGTATATTATAAATGTCTTACCACAAAAGTGAGGTGTGGTTATGTTAATTAGTTTGCTTTAAGCATTCCACATTGTATATCAAATTATCGCATTGTATACCATAAATCTATACAGTTATGATTTTTAAAAAATTAAGTTAAAAAAACAGAGTTGATTCCCTCTCCTCCAGCTGCTGATTTTTGTTCCCAGGGAGACTTGGCCTTGGGAGGCTGAGGAAAGGTAAAGCTCTTTTCTTCAGGATGTCACATTTCATTTGATCCTCCTTGAAATGGCTGCTGAGTGGATGTATGGCTTGAGGTCGCACCCAGGGAAAGTCCATTCTCCACTGCACAGGGCTCAGAGGTCACTGGGCAGGCAGGGAACCCAGCTCTACTTGGGGGCCATCTCAGCATTCTTAACCTTCCTGCCACACTCATTTCCAGAAAGCAAGGAAAAATAAGGCTGATAAAATATTAGAAGAGGATGCCAAAATCTTCCAGGTCACATTAGGAAATTCTCTCCTCCTCCTGCAGCCAAAGAGGAGGAGTCAAATATTTCATAACCCAGAAGTGATCTTAACAGAACCGCTTTTGAAAAAGTTGAACTCAGGCTTCAGTGTGGAAGGTAGATTGGTGGTTGTTCAAAAATAACCTTATAATAAACTCTTGGTTTTGTTTAATAACTACAATTGTGCCTGAAGTCAGCTCCCCACGAAGATAGCAGATGTAAAACTGCTTTGTGAAGGAAGTTAAGAAGGTTATACAAATGCAAGGTTATTATTAATATGGTATTAGGTTATGGCTTTATTTGGGGACAATTTCCTTTGTTCTTGAAAGACTTTGAATAGAGAAAGGGTTTCTCCTTTGTTCAGCATTTGCTATTAGGAATGGAATTTGACTGGTTTAAATTCATGTTTTTGTTCCAATTTTAATGTCTTATGTAATACCAGGATTTTTTTTGTTTTGTTTACAATTTATTCCTGTTTCTGCAGGTGTTCCATGGGGTAGGATCCTGCACCTGAGGATGATAGCATTAATTTTGACAAAAAGAGTTTAAAAATATAAATGTCAGCGTCTCCGGCGTAGTGAAGGTGGCGATGGATGACAGAAGGGCATTCTAGGATGGCGCTCCAAAATAGAATTCCAGATGCCTCCTGCGTGTTCCCAGAGTACAGGCAGGCGTGATGGCCTCATTTGCCCAGACAAAGTATCCTGTTATTTAGAAACTTTGTATGAGGCTGGATGGTGTAATGTGGCTTCAGGAAGCCTGATGCCTATCTTTGCTGCTTTCCAGTTGGGTGGTTTGGGCAAGGATGCTAACTGTCCCGATTCTCAGTTTCCCCAGTTGTAAAATGAGAAGGTGGGAATATTTTATGAAAAAGACAAGCTCCATCAGGGCAAGGGTTCATCGGTTTTGTTCTTCTTCCATCCCTAAGCTCTTTCTGTAAAGAGTTCATAGCCCTGTGTGCCATACCTCTGTTGACCTCCAGGGAAAATTCCATCCCAGGCCATGGAGTACAGTACTTCTTGGTAGGCTACGCTCAAGTCCAGGCGAACAGACTCCACAGCCATCTCTATCAGCATGTTTCCCCAGCCAAGCTAGCCCTGCCCAGCTCCTGGAAGCCCTTCCCAGACTGCTGTGCCCACCTCCACCATCGATCTCATTCTTATTTACACTAGACAATACTCTAAGTCAACCTCCCCCTTCCCTGGCCACCCCAAACTGTGCTTTCCTTTCTGTGATGCAGCTCTCCCAACCTCCAACCTCCTGTCCACACTCCTGGTGCTCTCTGGAGCCTTCCCTCCCCAGTAGCTATTCCTCCACCCTCACCTCTTCTCCAGGGCTCGGTTCCTCTCCTCTCTGTGTGGACTAACGCAGTTCCCAGCTCATTTCTTTATCATTACCTTCCTCCACTCTTTCTTTTGTTATTTTTTCTCTCAAATCTGAAGTACCTCAGAGTAGAGGGGTGGATTTCTCTACACTGCACCCTCATTCTCTGTTGTCTCTGAGGGAAATAAGGAAGGTGACTTCATTCACTGGAGTCTCATGTTCCTGCTTGTCCAGCTCCACTCATGCTTCATGGTCATCATGAATAATTCGCACATTGATCTCAAATCTATCCTCCCCTAGTATTTCCTTGTGCACTGAATGATACCAACATTCATCTATGTATGCAGGCCAGACGCTTAGGAGTGGTTGTCAAACACCCTTTCCTTCTGTACCCACACCCACTCTGTCAGCAGTTCCTGCTGAGACCATCCTAAAATATTCTTTGCAGATCTCTGGTTATTCATCTCCTGCCATCTCCCTCCTCTGGGACAATAGCCTCCTGCTTTGTAAATTCTTCTGCCTTGGACCATCCAATCTTACATATAAGTGTATGTATCACTCTTTCTAGTTTTATTATTTCTAATTTTGGGTTATTTCTATCTAAGATTATGAGTATTGACAATTAAGTTCATGAACTTGCCACTGTGCACATAGGTTGGAAGCACTGTGCAAACAACTCGGTAAGGTTTTATAACCTTAGCATATCAGCGTCTCACAATTGTGTTCATGTCCACATGTGGTGCTGTCTTGCTGAGTGGTGTTCATTATCATTCTGTGTTTTTATGTGCTGTCATGAGAATGTCAGGGATTGAATTAGAACAATGAAGAAACATTAAATTTCTTGTTAAACTTGGCAAGAGTGGAAGTTAAATCAGGGACCTGTTAGTCCAAGTTTATGGGGAGAATGCCATGAAGAAAATGGCAGTGTATGAATGGGCTAAATGTTGTTCAGAGGGGAGAGAAAGTGTCACTGATAGACAGGTCAATGTGGCCAGTAATAAGAAGAACTGATGAGAACCTGGTAAAATTCTTGGAATTATCCATCAAAATTGTCAGCTGACTGTGAAAAGCATAGAAAACCAAGTAAACATGGATAAAGAAATAGGAAAATCTTAACTGAAGATCTTGGCATGAGAAAGGTGTGACTCTTGCATCACAACAATGCACCAGCTTAAACAGCACTGTCTGTGAGGGAGTTTTTAAACAGTAATCAAATAACTGTATTGAAATAACTTCCCTATTCACCTGATCTGACTCCTAATAACTTTTTTATTTATCTGAAGATAAAGGAAATATTGAAAGGAAGACATTTTGATTACATTTAAGACATCAAGGGTAATAATAACGACAGCTCTTATGGCCATTCCAGAAAAATAGTTCCAAAATTGCTTTGAAGGGTGGACTAGGTGTTGGTGTCAGTGCATAGCTTCCCAAGGAGAGTAAGTACTTCAAAGATGATCATCGTGATATTCAGCAATGAGGTATGTAGCACTTTTTCTAGGGTAAATTCACGACCTTAATTGTCAGACCTCGCATACATGATGTATATATAAAGACTACAGAATAATGATAAAAACCAGTGCCAGTTGGTTCACACTCTAAATACTAGCAGATCACCAGTCCTGTTAGATTCCTGTCTGTGACCCTTCCTGTTCTCACTCCCGTTCTTTCCCCCAGAGGAAACAACCACATGAATTCTGTGTTTGTCAGTCTCCTGTCTGTCTTCATAGTGATTTTTTCCTGATCTATAGGGAGTTCAAATTTGGCATGGTTCTGAAATTTATATAAAGGGCATTATACTGCATATAATCATTTTTAAAGTTGCACTTTTCTCATGGTTATGATTGAAGACTCATGCATGCACACACACACACACACACACAAGCACATACACATCAAATATTTCACAGCAATAATTTTAGAGCAGCTACTTTCCAAATACAATATTGAGAAAAAGACAGTTGTCTTTAGAAAGAAACTATGCAATATATATGCAGAATATATGTATGTGGCATAAATACATACGTGTATATACACATAGATATACACATACAAATGCATATATTTACATTGTATTTATCACAACATATTTATCCATTCTCTTGTTGATGGATTATTTTCAGTTTTTGCTTTAAAAAAATACTATCTGAGGAGTTTTAGACATTCCTGGTACACATGTGACTGTTTTTCTAGAAAGTAGAAGTGGAATTTCTTGGTCATAAAGTACATGTATTTTTAGCTCTACTCGATGACAATCTTAGTCCTCCAAATTGTCACTCACATTTCTGTGTTCATGAGGGAGGGGTAGACTATGGTAACACATGCAGATATAATAGTTTATTTCTCACTCAGTAACAGTCCAGGGTGTCCCTGATAAAGGGAAAATATTCTGTCTAGTCTTTCAGGGATCTAGGCTGGTTGGCAGCTCTGCTAGTGTTGGTACTTTTTTTTTTTTTTTTAGACAGAGTCTCATTTTGTTGCCCTGGGTAGAGTGCCATGGGGTCATCATAGCTCACAGCGACCTCAAATTCCTGGACTCAAGAGATCCTCTTGCCTCAGCCTCCTGAGTAGCCTGGGCTACAGGTGCTTGTCACAATGCCTGGCTAGTTTTTCTATTATTTATTTATTTATTTTTAGTAGAGATGGGGTCTTGCTCTTGCTCAGGCTGGTCTCAAACTCCTGAGTTCAAGCAACCCACCCACCTTGGCCTCCCAGAGTGGTAGGGTTACAAGTGTGAGCCACTGTGCTGGTCCTTCTTTAGTACTTGTTTATTACAGCTACTTTGAGAGTCACCATCTCTATGTACATATAGAAGATAAGACGATCTTTTTCCACTGTGCCTGAAGGTGGAACCCATTGCTTCATGTGAACCTCAGTTGCAACTCATGCAGGTGGCCACTCCTACCTACCTATGCCGCTATTTGGCAGAGGTCATTTCATCCTACAGTGAGGAAGAAGAGGAGATAGCAACACCATAATTTTTAATTTTACTCTGATCAATATTAAATTATCTCTTATTAAAATGTTAATTTACAGTTTCGTGATTACTACAGAGGTTGAGAATTAGGACTTTATTTATCACTCCTGGATCCTCTGTGATCTGTGATATTCAGCAATGAGGTTGCTATTCATGGTAGTTGTCCTTTTTTTTTTATTTTTTAAAAATCAGCTTGTTTTTCCATCTTAATTTGAAGGTCTGTTTTTATCCTTTTTAAAGATTCTGTTTAGGAAAGGCAGGACCATTTTGTCTCTGCAGCTTCCTTTACACCCTGAGTTGGCATGGCTCAGTGAATCAACTGACGCCTGTGGGATTGAAGAGAATGGAGTTTGAATTTCATACCTCTCAATGATTTCATGACTTTGTTGACTCTTAACCTTTGTAAGTACTACCCAGATAGAGACTGAATAGGACTTAGATTCTGGTCTTGTATATATCAATCCAGAGTGGTATTAGTTTGGACTGATAAAACAAAATACCATAGACTGGGTATAAACGATAATATATAAACAATATGTAAACAGTAATAATTTATCTCTCACAGTTTTGGAGGCTGTGAAGTCCAAGATTAAGGCACTAACAGATTTGATGTCTGGGTCACTTCCAGGTTCATAGAAGGCACCATCTTGCTGTGTCCTTACATGGTGGAAATGTCAACATTTCTCTCTGGTACCCCTTTTATAAGGGCACTAATATCATTCAGAAGGGTAGAGCCCTTATAACCCAGTCACCTCCCAAAGACCTCCACCTTTTAATTGAGAGCTAGAATCTCATCATATGAAATTTGTGGGGACACAAATGTTCTGATCACAGCAACTGTCTTTTCCTGGGCTGAGCTAGGCTGGCTGCATTAGGCTTTATGGAAACATCGGCCTACACATCATGCTCAGGGTTGCTCCATGAGGAGTGATGTGGCAATGCACATGAATTAGCCTTGCTTTTTAGCTGCTACCATAAAATGCCTGAAAGCCAGACCTTTCCCAAATTCCATCTTCATGACAGGTCCTATTCTTTTTCTGTTTGTTGACATCATTGGGCTTGTTTTCTACCAGCACAGCCATTGTGCCTGGCTCCCCTGGGCTTGGATGTTTTATTTTCCTTTGGCAAAGCTTCTTCCATTCTTTTCTCCACTGTAAAAGCCAGGAAGGGAAACAAAAAACAAAAAACAAAAAAAATAAACAGGCTTCAGTGAAATGGCCATCAGATCACTGTATTTTGGGCCCTGCTTGGCTGCTGGTCTCTGGGGCACCAATCAATTCAACTAAAAAGATCAAAGCTGTGTTGGCTAAATTTACTGTCACTACTTTTCTAAATTTTCACCTTATTGGAAGCAATTGTAAGGGCATTTATTTTTAATTTGATCTCAAACCTCCATTATGCATAAATACACACATACATACATACATTCTCCCCCACATACACCCATACATACACACATACATAACAATGTCAAAATATTTATAGTTGTTATCTCTGAGTAGTGATGTTTATGATTATTTTATTTGCTTATGTGTATTTTTCAGTGCTTTTCACATTGTCCTAAAATGGGCTATTATTACTTAAAATCTCAGTAAGGAATAGATGCCATTCTCAAAGATTAACTGACAAGGATTCAGTGAAGTAACTGCTTTTAGGGTTCAAGTTTAAGTCTGTTGTTATTTGTCCTGACAGGTAAGATAATACTACAAAAACAGCTCCCCAAATCTCAGTTTCCTCTTGCTGATGCTACATATATAGTAAACATTCCTATGTTCTGTTTCACATTCCTTTTTTATTTTTATTTTTTGGCCTTCTCTCTGGGGTCCTGACTAGTGGAACAGCCTCTCTCTGGAATGTTTCTGGTCATTGAGATGAAGAAGAAGAAAGATCTAGCGATGTCGGCATTGCCAATAAATGTGTAAGGAAGGCTCATGTGGTCCTATAAAATGATGGAGAATCAGAAAGCCCACTCCTTCTCGGTGCCAAGAAGAAAGAATCCAAGTGTTGGCAAAGAGTCCCATTAACCACCAAGGACCTAGTGAGAGATAGTGACACATTTACTGATTAGCTGTACTGGGGAGCTGTTAGTACCCTTGGGCCTGAACACATTCCCAGAGTCAAGTGGAAGGCAATATTGCAGCTGTGGTAGCGAAGCACAGTGACTACGCCAACACTGTCAGGAGAGAGCAAAGTAATCTACTTCTCTTTCCTTTTGCATCTGATCTTCCAACGGTGAATAAGATGATGGATGATGGATCCCTTTAACAAAACCCAATCAGAATCCAGGGGCACCCATGCCTAGGTAACCTAATCAAGATGGTCAACCTCCATGGGCACAGACAAGTCAGAAAAAAAGCAGAGTGGATCTGGAGGGACAAGTAGTAATCAGAACAAACCAGTACTATTATTATAATTAAAAAGTAAGATGTTATTTATATAAAAATAAAGCTCAGTGTACTAGAAATCAAGAAGCATCGTTCAATACATGTATATAGCCATAATTCCGGGCTAACTCTATAGTCAGTTCCAAGAATGTAGTGATTTTACAGACGTGGCTTGTTCTTTTGAGGAGTTACAATTCACCTGGGGAAGAAATACCTGTGACCAACAACTACGACATAGGTCACAGGTGATGTCTTAGACATGTGGACAGGAAGCTTTGAGAGCCCGTCGAGGACTCATCACTAACCTGGTTCTCTTTCTGTTGTTCAGGCCTCCCATCTGCCTGATAGAGTAAACCCTGTCAATTCTGGGATGAGTCACAGAGATCCATAATACACCCAGAGACACCACATTTCTGGTCCTAAGAAAGCAAAGATACACACAGATCATGACTGAACAGTAACTGACATTAATATGAAGTCATAAACCCACCTGGTTCTGATTATCTCAGCTCATGCTGATTTGGGGAAGGTTGGGGGGGGTCACAGGCCTGTGTTAGTTTGCATTATCTATCCACATGTGTGTGCATATCTAAATGCACACACGTGCAAATCCATGCACATTCCTTCCTCTCTGATGTTGCTCCTCCACTTAACAAACATGAAACACGTCTTTCTTGCATATTATAGAAAAGGCTGGGAGGTGCTGATTTTACTACATTAACTGAAGATGCACTTGTGATGAATTATGAATGACCTAACATGCCTTAAATCATAAAGAAATCCAATTTAAATTTCTACACACAGTTCAGAGTCAGCTTTTAATCTATACTTTGCTCAAATCCATTGTGCGTCTTAGTAGATTTTGCACAGAGAAATGAGAATCAAAATGTTGGGGTTTTGCATCAGGCAGATATTGACTAATACTTGTTGTTGCTTTTCATAGAAAAAGACCTCTTTAAGTTTTTCATTTTCCTCTTTTTTTCTGTGTGTGTATGTTTAATATCCAGTAGCAATAAACAGCACATCAGCCCAGGAGAAGAAACCAGCTGCTGTCTTTTATTCATTGCCACTGATGGTATGGATTTAGCAGACTCCTAAGAGTGAGCAAAGAATTCTACCGCTTTCTAATGGCATGTGGCTCATTTTGATGAAAAGCCATTTTTCTGTTTTAACTATATCTACTAAAGACTCTCTTTTGAGGTATTAGGGTAGGGGAACTCTTTATAGCAATTAGAATTTAGGCAGGAAAATAGCAGTCATTCATGAATTCTGGGTATGAAGTGGTTTTTATAAATAATTAAACTTCTTATGTTGAGATTATTTTACATTTACATAGAATAGATACAATACAGAGAGATCCCAAGTACCCTTTACCCAGTTTCCTGTGATGGTACATGGAACATCCTGCAAAAACTATGTACAATATCACAAATGAGGCTTTGACTTTGATGCAATCTTATTTGGATTTTCTGTTTCATCTGTATTCATTTTTGTATTATATGTGTATTTAGTTTTATGCATTTTTATAACAGGTAGGTCTGTGTACCTGCTGCTGCAGTTGAGATCTAGAACAATCTCATCACCACAAAGACACCATGTTGCCCTGTTACTGCCACACCACTCCCACCACCTTCTTCCATCTCTACCATCCCTCATACCTAGTATCAAGGCTAGTAACTATTATACCAATCTCGTCTCTATTTCTCTAATTCTTTCATTTTAAGAATGTTATACAAATGGAATTCTATTGTATGTAATCTTTTAAAATTGGCTTTTTTTTTTTCACTCAGTGTAATTTCCTGGAGGTTCATCTAAGTTGTTTTATTGTATCAATAGTTCGTTCCATTCTATCACTTAATAGTATTCTGTGATGATATCAATGTACCACAATTTATTTAACCATTCATACATTGAGGACCATATGGGTTCTTTTCAGCTATCAGGGATAAAATTCCTGTCAACATATATGTTGTTTTTGTGTCAATATAAGTTTTTGTGTCAACATAAGTTTTCATTTCTGTGAGATAAATGCCCAAGAGTACAATTGCTGGATTGTATGGTAATTTTGTGTTCAGTTTTATAAGAATCTGCCAAACTATTTTTCAGAATGACTGTATAGGGCAGCACCTATGGCTCAAAGGAGTAAGGCACTGGCCCCATATGCCAAAGGTGGTGGGTTCAAACCCAGCCCCAGCCAGAATGACTGTACCATTTGACAATCCTACCAACAGTATATTTGAGAACTGTCTGAAAAGTATAAATAATTAGAAAGAAAAATTAATACATTTTTTCATATTACATGGCTAGATACTTTCCAGATAGCCTTTTATGTGATTCAGTTTCTCTACATCCTTGCCAGCATTTGGTATTGTGACTATTTTTTATTTTAACTGTTCTGATAGGTGTGTAGTGATATCTCCTTGTGGTTTTAATTTGCATTTTCCTAATAGGTAATGATGGTGAACTTCTTTTTATGTGTTTATTTGCCATCTGTATATATCCTCTTTAGTAAAAAGTCTGTTCATGCCTTTTGCCCATTTTCAAATTGAAGTATTCGCTTGTTTTTTACTGTTGACTTTTGAGAGTTTTTTATGTATCCTAGATATATCTAGGCCTTTGTTGGATACGTAGTTTGCAAATATTTTCTCCTGGTCTATATCTTGTCTTTTCATCCTCTTAATGGAGTATTTCACAAAGCAAAAATTTATAATTTTGATGAAATATAATTATCAAATTTTCCTTTTATGACTCACATTTTTAATGTCAAATCTAAAAAATTTTACCTAGCCCCTGGTCCTACAGACTTTTTCTTTTTTTTTTCCACCTAGAATTTTATACTTTTATATTTCATGCTCATAATCCATTTGGAATTTGTTTTTGCACAAATGGAGAAGTTAAGATGAAGGTTCATTTTCTTTTTCTATGAATGTCCAATTGCTATAGATCCCTGTGTTGAAGAAGCTTCCCTTCTTCCATTGATTTGTGTTTGCATTTTTGGTAAGAGTCATTGGGCATACTTATGTGGGTTAATTTCTGGGTCTCTATTCTGTTCCATTGACCTAGATGTTTGTTCCTTAGAAAATATCACACTGCCTTGACCACTCTAGTGACATGGGAAGGTTTAATAGTGAGTAAAGTGATTTCTCCCACCTTGTTCTTTTTCAAGACTGGTTTTAGCTACTTTAGGGCCCTTGTCATTCTATAAAAATTTAGAATTATCTAGTCTATGCCTAAGAAAAGGCTATATGGGGTGTTTTGAATGAGGAATTAGAAGCTCACACAACCATCTGAAGGGCTGGTGAGAGCTTAGGGGCAGCTTAGCCCCCTTGCCCCATCTCAGCAGCATCACTGAACCAAGGGCTTTGGGAGGGCTGGTCAGGGGACCTTAAAAGTCTCAAGAGTCTCAGGAAAGTGCCTACCAACTCCAGCTGGCTGTATTCGAATAAGTAGCTCCTCAGAAAGTTGTCTTGGCACTGCCTTGACCTCTGGTCTACCATATATCTGCCCGTAGCTGGTTCCAGGAGCGAAGGTCTTTGTCTTTCCTGCCTGCCTTCTTAGTGGCTGACTCAGGCCCAGGACTGGGCCAGAAGGGTGTTCTCTCAAGAAGTGAGATGGGATCAGGTCACCAATGGTTTCACACTGTCAAGGCTAATGACCCTGAGAATGTTTTGTTAGATTTCTGTATGGTGGATGAAGAGAAGTGCTCCATTAACTATTCTTCTCACAGAGCACAGTTTTCAGAGGGACAGAGATATCTGGGAGTTGATTTCTAACACCCAGAAAGTTGACTCTCTGTGTGTTGACTCCATGTGCCAATCAGCTGAGGACACAATGGGAAAGCCATGGAGTGCCCAGTATAGTTGAGATAAGCAGGCGAGCTGGTCACTGCAGGAGGGTTAGAAATGCCACGTGAAAGGAGGCCAGGGCATATGTGTGTGTGTGTGGGGGGGGAGGGCAGGGTGGATGCACCTAACCCTGTCTTCATGCACTTTGTACAGAAGCAACGGCATCTATACTGAGGCCTCAGGATATGCTGGAGTAAACCAGGTAAATGGGCACATAGAACCAAGTAGGAGCATGTAGAAGATTTTACAGGAATAAAGGAGAAAGGCTAGAAAATAAATACACAAATAGGCTGAAATGCAGATTCCAGTCATGTGACAATTCTAATATCCAAGAGAAAACAAGAGTAGGTTGAGCCTGATTTCTTGGTTCCTTTCTTCAATTCTATGAACCAAGTTTGTTTTTGTGATTTCAAAACAGCCAGTAGGTTATATAACATAGCACTTCTCCTTCCTATCACCCCAACCAACACCTGTTACAGCTAGTGTGAAGACCAAGGTGTCTTCTTTGACAAAAAAACAAACAAAAAAAAGTTGCAGTTCACACTTGATTTATCCAAATGAAATATTTTACCACATACAGCTTTCACATGAATGACACATCAGTTCCAATTTGTGACAGGGAGCTAAGTTAATCTGACTTGCACCCTCACAAGGCCACTCAGAGCATGCCCTGGAGAATAATAACACAAGTGGTTAAGTGTCACTGAGGCTGGGCTGAGAGCTGGCTTGTCTGTGGCTCTACCCTCAGGTAGGAGAAGTGTTAACGCTCTGTGTTGTATAAACTGTGTAGTTTTGTGTGGCGGTAATGATTCTTTTTTAAAGGTAGATATGTCCTTCAAGAAGCATTAAGGTCAGGGGCCTTTAGCTCCATGGTCTCAGGTGCTCCTCAGTAGTCAAGGTCATAGTCTCACACTATTGCCCAGTAGTCAATTCAAAGTTCAGAGTCTAAGGCTATTCCTCAGTGGTCAAGCCAAAGTCATGATCTCAGGCTGTTTCTCAGTAGTCAAGCTAAAGGTCATGGTATCAGGATATTCCTCATAATATTCTTTAGTGGTCAAGCTAAAGTTCATGGCCTCAGGCTGTTTTTTAGTGGCCAAGCTAAAGTTACAATCTCAGGCAGTTCCTTAATGGTTCAGTCCAGGGTAGTTGATCGAGGAGAGATGAGAAGAGGAGAAGAATAGTTGAATTACTGGGAACTCCTGGTCAGAGAGGCAGAGCAGTACACTGATGAAACATCCAGGGTGACGTCAAGATGATTAGGGCTGTGCAAGAATCAGTGTTCTGATGGACAGGTGGTGTGGTTACCTCAGGAACTGAGCTCCTTGATGTAGGGGACAGTCTGCTTCACCAGAATCTTCAGCTCTATCACAGAGACAAGACTTTGGATACTTTGTGTAATTCTCCAAGAGGATTATAATCCTGCTTGCTTTCCTAGGGCTGCCCTAAAAAATTGCCAAACTGGGCAACTTAAAATAATAGGAACTTACTCTCTGATAGTTCTTGAGGCAAAATGTCTGAAAGTAAGTTGTGGACATGTTGGTTGCTTCTGAAGGCTTCGAGGAAGAATCTATTCCATGCTTCCTTTCCAGTTGCTGGTGGTTGAGGGCAATTCTTAACGTTACTTGGAGACAGACAACTCCAATCCCTGTTTGTGTCTTCACATGGCCTTCCCCTTGGGGTGTCTTCTCCCTTTCTCTTTTTCATAGGGATACTTGTCATTGGATTTAGATATAGCTAGATATATCTTTTTAAAGGTGACTTTCAACCTCCTAGAGCCTCCAACAGTATCAGGCTTGACTGGGCACATTCCTTGCTTTGGTCAACATAAAGTGAACAGAGGAGATAAACAAGGTATATGCCTCTTCTGAGTAGAAGCTTTCACCACCAATGCATGATTCTGCAAGCCTCTCTTTTCTTATTACCAAGAGTACATTCCAAAAGGGGATTCTTTCACAGATCCAGAATGAAGAAGACATGTACATGGAACTAAGCCACAGACCCTGCAGCCAAAAAGTAATTAGAGAAATCTACCTTTGTTAGTGTAAGCTCCAGAGACTTGGGAGTTGTGTTCGCCACAATGTAATGTGGCAACAGCTAACCCATTATATGCATATTGAATTTATGAAGTGCATTTTGGACAATTACACAGCATCTTCAGAAGCCCCAAGGCACCATCTCAAGTTCAGAAACGATCTCTTTTCTCTCCTTCTCATATTTTCCCTTGTCATTCTTCTGGTTTTGATTGACATATGCCTTCCTCCAACTTTCCTCTCACTGGTTTTCAGTTCCAGTAAAGAAAGAGCCATAGTCTTCCTAATTGGCTGCAGAACAAAAGAGCCACAAAACCAAAGTGAGGAAGAAATAAAAGTTCTAAAATGTGAAAAAATCAGAAATAGTGATGGCCCTTACTCTAGGGTTTCTGATTCCTTCTAAGATAGTCACTTGTGACCCCTCATTGTCCTAAAATGACCACACATTTGTTCATCCATTAGTTTTGTCAGTGTTTATGTATTTCTGCTATGGGAGTTGGGCTATTCTTTCGGCCTCTATCTCATGCCCCATATTTATTCTATATCTCACACTGATCCACAGCCACCTCTCTCTGCTGCCTGCATCCCTACCTCTTGGTCCAAGCCTCCCTCATCTCTTTCCTGCCTTACTTCTAGTGCCTCCTGACAAGTCAAGTCTTTCTGTTTCAATTCTCACTCCTAGGCACCTAGTAGGCATGAGAATGAATGATGCCTGGGTCATACTTCTTGCTAGACCTTAACAGTATGTTCTGGAAAACACAGACCCCAAACATGAAAATGTACAAATAGATTAATTTCAATTTACAGAGCAACTAGGGGCTGAAATGCACAGGGAGGAGCTGTGTTAGCTAAGGGTCAGAGCACCTCTCCAAGGAGGTGATATTTAAGAGGGAGATGAGGATATAAAGAAAGGAGGGTAGAACTTGAGCCAATGACATGGCTGCACACTAGAAGCTTTGTGGAGAGGACTGGCCATTGAGATAATTCCTTCCACTTACTTGAAGGATGGATTATTAACAAAGGATATACCTATATATGTTTTATGTGTATGTGTGTTTGCTGTGTGGTGTATAATGATTCCCTTCTCCAAGATCCCTCTTCAGGAGAGGTTCTGTCTATAAAGCAGAGTTGCCTTGCCTTGTATTTTGGGTAAGTATCGTGACCATTTGTGTCCACTGTAGGACTATTGTTCTAGTTTGGAGGAATCCCAAGAAAGGAGAGAATCAATGCCATGCTACCCTCTCCACAGAGTGGAAAATGTCCCCCTTCTCCTATTCCTAGCTCATAGGGCCTAACCAGATATCAACTCTGAAAGGGGAAGTTGGCTCCTTTACCCTTGGCAAGTAGGAGCCCAGTGGCATGGAGGCAAGGGCACAGTGACTGAGGCACTTGGAGGAATCTATTCTGGTGGCAAGATGTTGATTATATCCTTCTTCCTTCTAAAGTCTGCCTGAGCCTGGATCTCCTGGCTTCATGTATTATATGAGTTTCTCTCCATTTTTTCCAAAAATAAAAAAATTCTTTTCTTGCTTAGGTTAACCAAAACCCACTTCTGTAATTTACAGCTATAAACTCCAACCCGTTGAATCGCCTAGGAATGAGTACTGGGGACTAGCACTTGTAACTATGTAAAAGCAGCAGAAACGAGGAAGTGGCATGAAATCAAAGATCGAAAATAAAATCTTTATAGAAATTCAGAAATTCTCGGGAAGTGCTTTAGATATCCAAGGCCTTGGAATGGGTTATACTGATGTTACCTAGATTGCAAGAAGGCTAGTTTATTCAGGATACTATCTCGATTACTCGTACAAATGAATGTGAAGAAGTGAATGAGCCCTTGAATAATGAATAATGCTGCCCACTCTATCTTGACAGGTTCCTCTAATCAAGTCTCATTACAAACATTTTTCGTGGAAGGACGAGTCAGTGAAGTAAGACCAAGGGATAACAAGTAGTAAGAGAAGGGTTAGAAATTGGAGGACTATGTAGGGTGGTTTACGTCTTTCTCTCTGGAGCAGTCCAAGGAAGGACTGCAGCTACTGGGCTGTTGGTCATCCATGGGGACGACCTGAAAGAAGTCTCCTTCTCCAAACTTGCCCTTGTCCCAACATCTAGGTAAATGACACAAGCCGGAAACGAAAATTATCCTGTCTTTCCTGCCCTTAAAGTCAACTGACTACCATGTCCTGTTTGGGTTTTTTAACTGGGGTTTAAAAAATGCAGTAACATTTATAGGTGTAATGGATGGGAAATTTGTACTTTGGTACACACTGTGTAAACATCATCCAAATAAGAATGGCTGGCATTTGTATCTCCCTAGAAAGTTCCCTGCTCCTGTTCTGGGTCAACATGCACCCCAGCTCTCAGTTCACCCACTCAATTTTTCTCATTATACATTAGTTTTGCACCATTTCCTCTCAGTTTTATCTCAAACTATTGTATCTCTCCATCTGTATCACTAATTCGGTAGTCCAGGCACATATTTCTGTATCTGTGACACTTCATCCCCTCTCAGCAGGTCGCTCTACCTCCTCTCCTGTCCATTCCCACTGCCATCTTGCAGAAGGAGTCAATTCACCTATTAAAGACTCCTCACATCCTCCAAGAGGCCCGCCTATCTCCATAGCGTCCTCTTGATCCTCCCTCACACTTGCTGTGTCCTGCCCCCATGTACTTCTGCCTTGACTCCTTCCTCCAGAGTACCCCCCTCACTGAAGTGCACCCATTCCAGCCTCCACCTGCACCTCCCTGATACGTCAAATTCCCAGGTCACCCTTGCCAACCTCCTTGTTCCCCCACTTCATGGCTCTACCCCTGTGTACACTACCTCCTTCCATGCTTCCCCTCTGCAAACACTCACTGACCCCTTCTCTGAGCCAGGTTCTCTGCCAGGTGAGGAGACATGGTGCCTACTCTGAGGAAGCTCAGAGTTTAGGGAAGCCAGCAGTGACAACAGGCCATGACAAGAGTTATGCAGCTGAGAACCCCCCAGAGGAGTACCGTGGAGGAAATGCCCACTAATCACTCTGTGCAGCAGGCCAGGAAGGGCTTTTACATGTGAATATGAGTCCACCTGGGGAAGAATATTGGACATGGTGTTTCAAGTGGCAAGAACAGCATGTCCAGATGTGTGGAGGGTAGAAAAGCATGCAAGTTTCAGCTAGAGCCAACGGTTTGGTTGGATCTTAGCCTGTATTGGGGCAAAATAATCACAGGAGTGTCATATACAGAATAGATGCTTGGAAAATCTCCGTAGAAACCAATTAAAACAACACTCTAACCTTCTCTGGACTTGATAATTCAGTTCAGTGTGTGGGATTTTTATGTATTTTTTTTGTGAACTTTCATTGATAGTGATATTCCTGGAATTGACAGTAAAAGATGTGACAGTATTTTCCACCTAAAGGGAGTAGGAGATGGCAGGTGGTGGATGACCATTTGAAGGCAAGACCTAGTTGAGGCGAGAGGCCTTGGACCTCCTGGTCCTCCACCTGCGTGGGGGCAGTGTCTGAGCTGTCTGCTCAGTCTTGTGAGGAAAAGGGCCTTTGCCAATGTGGCCGAATTTTCAGGGAGTGCTTTATACTTCATGAAGGGGTTTGTATGTGGCTTAGTTGATCTAAGGGTGAAGCAAAGAGGGAGGCACATCTGACTGAGGAAAGAACCAGAAATCGAAACAGGATTCCCAAGTCTGAGTGAATTAGAAGCTGTGTTTCAGGAGTATAACCTCACCAAGAATATTTGATATGACCGTATCATGGAGAACCAGCAGTGACTTGGAACGTAGTTCAAGAAATCTAAGTTTGGGTCTCGACCCTGACATGGACGAGGCAACTCAGAACAAGTAACCTCTCAACTGTGGTCCTCAGTATTTATCTATGGAAAATGGGAACAACTTGAACTTGCCTCATAGGACTATTGTTTGCATAAAACCCACTTTATTGCATCAGCAGCAGAATAGAATTATCACTGATCTGTAAATATTAGCTGCTTTTATTATTATTCCCATGATTATTATAAATAACTCAGATCATTCCCAAATCAAAATGATTTCACAGTTGAAAGGTGTCAGAATTAAAGAAAATAAGGGTGCTTCATCTAAAATACCAAATCATGTGAACTCGGTATGGTAGGCTGCATCTGAGACGGCCCCCAAACTTCTCTGCACTAATCCTGAGACTGAGCATAGGCAAATCCATCACACCCATGACTATGTTACCTCACCTGGAATAAGGGCTTTTTCAGGTGCAATTAAGTTACTAATCAATAGACCTGAAAATAGTGAGATGATCTGGGCAGGCTTCATCTATTTCTTGGGACCCCCTCAAGTGGAGAGTTTTTTTCTGATGGTGGAAGGAACGTTAGAGCACAGAACGATCTCACATTCTGTGGCTGGTTCTGAGCTGGGGCAGGGGAACAGAGTGAATCTCTGAGAGTGGCCTCTACTTGTCAAGAGCTGCTCCTTTCTGATGGACAGCAAGGGAATGGGGGCTCTAATCTTACAATGCCAAGGAATTCCCATATTTTGCCATGTAAAGTGAGCTTCCACATATAATGCATAGCCATGATTTTAGCCCAAAATGTCAGGAAAATACCCTTTGAGAAAGTGGCTGGCTCTGGGCTGAGAGAGACACATATGGGAGAGGAGAACACTCCCATTGTAAATGAGTGCGCTGCCCTCCTGCAGCCACCTGCTCTGTGAAGGCTGCCCATTCCCTCTCTCCTGGGAGCCCTTTCCTCCCTACCACATCAGGGGCCATGGCTGAGACACCCACACATGTGGCCAGCAGGGCAGGAGCTGCTGAGGTCTCTTGGCCCGTGGGCAGGTTAGGTGGGTTCCTGGTGCCTGTGCAGGTCTCCTGGTCCCTTCCCACATGTCCAGACATCAGACCTTAGCCCTTGTCCAGCAGGGCCACAGCCCACCTTGCCAGCTCCCTTCCCCTGATTGCGGCATTCAGCAGAGACAGCTCTGGCTGGCTCCAACCCGTTCCCAGACCCTCTCACGCTGGAGGCTTACTGGGCTCCCTCTCCCCTGAGCTATACTACTCATGGATAATGTGCATTCTTATTTGGGGGACGGGGCAAAATAGTGCACATTAAACATGGCAAAATATGGAGTAAATTCTGCTGAGAGCCTGAATGAGCTTGGAAGCTGATTTTCCCCTACATCCTCTAGGAAGAGCGCATCCAGGCTGACCCCTTGTTTTTAGCCCTTTGAGTCCTAGATGGGCCCACCCAGACTTCTGACCTACAGAACTGTAAGTTAACAAATGGGTGTTGTTTTAAGCTACTAAACCTATGGTAGTTTGTTACACAGTGTTGAAAAACTACACTCAGATAAATCACAGAGCCAAAATAGCCCCATTTTATAAATGGAAGAAACTGAGGCCCAGCAGGGTAAAGACGTGAATTCTGCTAAAGCTCCCAGTCTATCGCTCTGCTGTGCCACACAGCCACGTATATTTAAATAAAAGAGCCCTGAGGTATATATTTCCTATTCAAATTACTCAACCGTTTGATCTACTTAGTTATTTAAAGGTGCAGAAATTGCTCAAAATAATAGTGGAAGGAGCTTGCAATATTATTGCCTTTGTTGGCACTTAATGGGCAGCTCGAGACCGAGCTTTCGTGTTAGAGTTAATTATGTGATGATGAGTCTGAGAGGCCTCAGCCCGCAAGTCTGGTGTCTTTGGTTCTTCTTGCAGATGCAAAGGTGACAGGCTATGGCTTATTGATCTCGTGCAATGGATTTGGCCTAACTTGCATTATGGTGGAACAGAACCTAGTAAATTGTAAGGGAATGGCAAGAGCTAAATGATGATCACATGTAAGCTATTAATGTAATTGTGTTCTTAAAGCCGCCTTCCTTAAATTACCCGAGTGGTGATTTCAGATTGAATTGGAGTCACAGCCCAGGAATAATTCATCCCCCCGGCCTCAACCTGAGTTTGAGTCAACAGCGTACGACTCATGTCGTGCTGGCTGCTTTATTGTTGCAATCCCGTAATCTACGAGGCACTCTTGGTCATGAAGTAGCTTGTTATTAAAATATAATATTACGTTCATGTGTGATTATTTTAATTCAGTGCTCCGTTGACTTATACAGGGTGGCCCACATTCTTTCAGGCTCCAGTCTCCATTCTCCTACAGTAAAGTTAATTTACACCAAGATGATAAAAAATTTGATTTATCTTACAACAGATCAGTAATTGTGCTCTACAAATAAGTTCGTAATGATAATCAACAGCATTTTCAACATAATTTAATTTGTCTTCTCCCGAGAGGTAGTTAAATGCAGTAATAATAACACCAGTGTTATGGACTCTGCAGCAGTTAATCATGGTCTGAATATGCAGACAGCCCCAATATTGTATTGACAGAAATTAAATTAACCATCAGCTTGGGCAATCAGTGGCTATACAGCTATTAAAAGCAATAAAGGCAACAAACCCCAACCGTTGCCAATTACATTTTGACATATACAAGGAAAAGGACAGATGCTTTTGATTTGAGACTTTTATTTCAATGAAAATAAGACAGGAGACTAGCACCTTGGACTTACGGACGGGAGACTAGCACCTTGAACTTACTGAGAGCTCTTCCCCAAGGTTTGCTAATACGAGATGCATTCTCATGTGTGGCCTCTGCTGATCGTTTTCTGTTTGTTAAAAGATAAAATTAACTGGCCAGGAGTCATAGTGTGTTAAACTTTAACACATCTCTCTTATACATTTTCTCTTTTGGTGCCCTTAACACACTCTGCTCTCTGCTTTTTTGTGTGTGTCCTAACACGGTGGCGTCAGACACAGCACAATATGAGGACTCAGTTTTAAGGGGCAGAGTGGGCAGGGGAACAAGAAATGAAAAGGAAAAACACACCTAATATTTTTGAGGTTATGAAAACTTTTACACCTCATTTAAAAGAAGCTCAAAGATGCTATAACAAAATAGCATTTCACCATTATCTGGGAGATGTTCTGAGTCCAAAATAAAATAGACGCTGAGGATCTACCTTTCTTCCTTCCTTCCTTCCTTTCTTTCTTCCTTCCTTCCTTCCTTCCTTCCTCCCTCCCTCCCTCCCTCCCTCTCTTCCTTCCTTCTTTTCTTCCTGCCTGGCATGCCACCTTGCCTCCTGGGGGAGGTTTCAGTTTTTCTTATCATTTGAGCTTGGAGGTTGTTCATATTTAGGTGGTTATGTGGGGAGCTGGGCCTAGCCTTGGGGCCCAGATGAGATCACCCCCTGGGTCAATGGGTGCCATAGTGGCTGTGGTTGATGGGAGGAGGTTCTTACTGGACGTCAGTTACAAGGATGGCAAATGAGGCTCCTGGTCACTGACACTGGGCAGAGCACTCTTAGTTGGGGAGTGAACCTGGGCATGACTCACACACAGCTCTCTGGAATTGGGAACAGGTGGTATCTCAAGTTGAGGCGGGGTGGGGTCTGAATGTTGACTCAATCTATTCTATCTTATCTCCTTAAGTCCTCTTATTTCAAGTCCCTTCAACCTCTATTTTTTCATAACGTGCTGCATCTTCCCTTCCTCTAGCCTGGAAGATATACTTGAGATTGGCAAAATTTCTTGGCTCTTACAGTAAACAAAATATTGACCATCTCCCCCACCAAAAGATGTCCACATCTTAACATTCCTAAATGTGAACAGGTTCTCTCACATGGCAAAGAGACTTTGCAGATGTGATTAAATTAAAAATCTTGAAGTTTCTGGATTACCTGAGTAGCCCCAATGTCATCACAAGGATCTTGGTAAGAGAGAGGAAGAAGAGTCAGGGAGAAAAAGGTGATCTGTTGATGGAAGCTGAGGAAGAAAATGTGATGATGGTCAGCATCAGCGAGAGATCTGAGGTTGCTCTGCTGTTAACTCTGAAGGTGGAGGGGGAGACCACAAGCTAAGGAGTGCAGGCAGCCACTAGTCCCCTCCTAGTCCTGTGCTTTCCAAAAGCCCAGGATACGTGTTCCCCTTTAGCCTCCTAGGGGAGTGTAGCCCTGCTGACATCTTGATTTCAGCCTGGTGCAACTGGTGTAGAACTTCTCACCTCCCAAATCATAAGATAATAATCATCGTTTAATGTCATCAGCTTTGTGGTAACTTGTTACAGAGACAATAGAAAGGAATACAGCTTTTCATATTTTTTAACCTATTATTTATAAACTATATAGTTGAGTTTTTTGTGCCTTAGACATTTTAAAACCAAAATCCCAGGTGCTTGCAAGTCCAAAGTGCTGGCTTTTCACATGGGCAAGTGCTTCCTGTCTTTTTTGGCCATACTGTCCTTTTCCTAAGGCAGTGGAAGTCACTGATAGGATGGCAGAAAGGACAAAATAACAAAGACAATTCAATCAACCTCTCAAAAGGCTCGCCTAGCACAGTACCATGCAAATAGGTAAAAGACTTTAGTGATGCTCAATTCATCCCCTGCTCCAAAAGGCACAGGGTCCTGCCTACCCTGCTGGCCTTGCAGAGCCCAAATAGCCAAAGCAGTATTATGCGAAAGAACAAATCTTGAGGCACTGCAGTATCAGACTTCAACGTATATTACAAGGCTATGGGAACCAAAACAGCATGGTAGTGGCACAAAAATAGAGACATACAGCATAACAGAAGACACACATATAAAACCATCCACATATAGCCCTCCCCCAGAGTGTGGAGACATGGTTTGATAAGGCCACAGGAAATGTGGCTAACTCAGCTCAGTTTGCCTGGGACTTTTCCATTTTGGCACTATACGTCTAGGGCAAGTCAGGAGTTGCTCTCCTCAGCCACAGGTCACAAAAACCACAGCTGAGAGGCTGTAGGGACAGCAGGACTATCAACCAGCCAGCACTGTGGTTTTCAAACTGTGTTCCAGGGAGTTGGAAGGTTGTGTGTATGTGCTGGGGAGTGGGCACAGCTTTGGGCTCCACACTGCCACTTCTAGAAAATAACTGTTCTAAATTAAGCCACATTGCCTCCCCCCCAGTTCATTCAAATTTATTGACACAAAGCTCTTAAGCTACATTTTGAATAATTATTTGTGGTCAAAAACCAAGCAAAATGAGGCGAAAATAAATTTGAAGAACACTAACATAGCTTGTAACCATTATACAGATGGAGAAACTGAGACCCAGAATGGGGCAGTGATTCTGGAAGCACCAAGGGCTAGAGCCTTGGCGTCCTCATTTCATACCCATACTCCTCTCAGAGCTGTGTCCTTGTCCATGTGAACACAGGGTCTCAGTACTCCTGCTCAAGCCTGCATCCCTGCTGGTGCATTATCAAACAGATTCTGCTCTCAAGTAATAGTCCATGAATGAACATGCAGCAAACAGGCCAAGGTGCTGGCCACAGGACCCTCCAAGAAGTGACGTGGTTGCTTGTAGTCTCCATCAGGTGAAGAAAATGCAAGACTCTTTCAGATAATTTCTTAACTGCAAAACGAAGGCTGCTCCTGAGCATGTTAAACTGATTTCATTTATACCTTTACCATCATTTTAAGATCATGCAGCTGGGGTGGGGAGGAAAGGGAGAAGAAAGTGTGGTTGGAGAATATTTTATTTGAATATTTTTCAAAAGTGCACTCTGGAGGCCAGGAACCACGGCTCATGCCTGTAATCCTAGCATCCTGGGAGGTGGGGACAGGTGGATTGCTTGAGCTTAGGAGTTGGAGACCAGCCTAAACAAGAGCAAGAGCCCATCTCTAAAAATAGCTGGGTGTCATGGTGGGCACTTGGGAGGCTGAGGCCAAAGGATCTCTTGAGCCCAAGAGTTTGAGGTTGGTCTGAGCTATGATACCACAGCACTTTACTAAGGGCAACAGAGTGAGACTCTGTTTCAAAAAAAAAAAAAAAAAAAGGAAAAAATACAACAAAGGTGCTCTCTGCTAAGCACTGAAGGTCCAGTGGTAAGAGATACATCCCTGCCCTCAAGGAGATTACAATCTCAGGGAGGAATCGTACCAGAAATCAGTAATGATAGCAGGACACCCAAATTCTGTACAGCAAAACTCAAAAGTGATTCCGCAGTCTGAAGAAGGTGCACCCAACCAGGTGTTGGGGCTGTGAGGGGAGGTCATAAAAGACCTCTCAGAGGAAGCTGGGACCACAGGCTTGGAAAAATAAGCCAGGAAAAGAAAGTTATCATCCACTTTGCTTCCCACAGTTGGCCTGAGAGGGGAAGACCATTCAATATAAGAAAATCAAAGAAAATTCCTTTAAAAGCTAAATACCTTTGGGCCTGGAGAATTGGCTTCAAGTCTCCAAGTTTGGTAGCTGTGGATTCTGATGAGAACATAATCCAAGTCCTTCCAAATTTAGTTCTCTTTTCACTTTGGGAGAGGTAGGGCTGGGCACTGCCTCCTTACCAGGGAATTGGATAGACACAAAGGAAGATAGTACCATTGGGCTCCTTAGAGACCAAATGGACAGCTCTAGCACGGGAGCTGATTTTAGGCCTCAAACCAATTTTCCCTATTTTGAAGATGAGCTCAGGCCTCTGCCTATGAGACTTCACACCTGGAACAGAATTGGGAATTTCCTGGCCCAGTTCAACATTAGTGAGAGGGTCCTGCCACCAGAGGAGACAGCATCTCTTACACTGTTGGGATTCACTGTGGGGTGTCTACCACAATGAGCCCAGTGCACGATCTACTTCAATAAATCCCATTTCTTACTTTATTTATTATGCATGTTTATGCAACTCTGGAAATTAACTACATATCATGATTTGGTCTGAGTTTCTGCAGAGTTGACTTTAAGAAAATTGTTATGACCTCAGTTCTAGGCATTGCTTGTCTACAAAGGTTAAAGTCTTATCTGAAAAATGACCTTATAGAAAAGGGAATTTGAGGGATTTAAAACCTTGGGATTTATGACCATTAAAAAAACACAGCCAGCGGAGCCTATGTAGTTTAGAGTGGATAGCAGACTAGAAATTTAACTTGTGGATCAGCTTGGAGTTGAGAGTGGAAGAATATAATCTTTTATCTTTCCTTTGAATAGCCATGTGGACTTGACATTAAATCATTCCAGCATCTTATGATTCTGCAAAGAGCAATCAACTAAAACCTCCAAGAAAATAAAAACATTAGTGACATTTATACAATTATCAGTCAAACTCAGTTTGATCTTCAGTTTAAGAGACTGCTTGGATTCATATATTATAGAAACATGACAATAGTACAAGTATTTTTATCAGCAATAAAATGTATTATGAGATCATCTATTTGCCCCTTAAGAATATCAATAGGGAATAATGTGAAGGACCAGCATCAAAGAGGCACTTTTGGATGGTCAAGGTATACAGGTAATGATGTGAATTGATCCAGGAAGATATTTTCCAGATTATAGATGCTTAAAGGATCAAAGATCATAGCTCCCTTTTTTTTTTTTTTTTTTTTAGCAGCTAAAACACAGATGATCCAAGGAGATGATGTCAAGGATAGCTTTGTGGGAGAAAGCTACGTACCAGATTTAGGAAGACCTTCTAAGCACCTACTATGTGTCTCAATATATTGTGTTGGACCAAGAGGATGTAGAGATAAATCAGCACAGCAACAGCATCCCTGAGGGCAAGGAGGTCAAAAACTTACTTGCTTATGTTACACATATAACTGCAAAACAGAACAAAATCTATCATGCCGCTGACTAGGGGTTGAGAGTCAATAGAAGGAGAGAGTCCAGGGATTTGGAGATAATGGGGTGTGGTAAATACAAAGGGAAGGCATGTTAACAGGTTTTAAGATAAGCCTGAAGGACAGTGAGGGATTGAAAGGACCAGAGAAGTGAACAGTACAAGGTTGTCCAATTACAAAGGTGAGTTTAGGAAAAGCCCATTGGGCTACTAGGGAAAGTGAAGGAGATGTAAAAGAAGAAACTGGCACACACAGGAATTAGTCCTAGTGGTCCTCCATGGTCATGATGAAGAGTTTGGATTTATGTATTAGATCAGGAGACAGCAGACTATCCTTCCTGGTGCAAATCTGGCCTGTCACCGGTTTTTATAAATAAAGTTTTATTGGAACACAGACATGCCCATTAATCTCTGTACTGCCTAGGGCTGCTTTCTCAATGCAGCAGCAAAAGTGAGTAGTTGTGACAGAAACAATAAGGCCAGCAAAGCTTAAAATGTTTGCTATCTGGCCCTCTGAGAAAAGGTTCATTGATTCCTGAATTAGTCATTGGAAGGACAGATGGGAATTTTGAGTGGAAAGAACATGGCAGGGCTGAACTGGATGGGGACAGCTCAGAGACCCTTTCTCTTTCTTTTCTTCTTCACCTTTTCTGGGACCTGCGGTGTACTTGTAAATGTTTAACTGGCTCTTTGTGGAGGAAGACAAACCCCCCAAATGTATTTTACAGAGTTTGCTGACTTTTGTCATGTGACTATTCCCTCTCTGGCTGATTTCAGACTCCCGGAGTGAGATCCCTGAATGCAGACTCAGGAAGGGATGTGTGCAGTCTGCACTGGAGTCCAGCACCCCTTGCCTGGCAGTCCCTGCAAAGAGCCTCAATGTTTCACCAGCAATACTAGAAACTCTCATGTGCAACAAAGCCACAGAACCCGCTCACTCCCTGGCACACATGCTACACTTCAGCAGTTCTGGTCAGACAACCCGGCCAGCCATAGAAGCTGACCCTGACCAATATGGCTGAAGAAGCATGTATTGGGCGCCTATGGAAGAGTTCAGAGGAGAGGAGAAAAGGGCAAATGACTTTTTTTTTTTCTGAGACAGAATTTTACTTTGTCATCCTTGGTAGAGTGCTGTGCTATCATAGCTCATGGCAACCTAAACTCTTGGTCTCAAGTAATCCTCCTGCTTCAGCCTCCTGAATAGCTGGGGCTACAGGTGCCCACCACCATGCTTAACTATTTTTAGAGACAGGGTCTCACTCTGGGTCTGGTCTCAAACTCCTGAGCTCAAGCAATCCACCTGCCTTGGCCTCCCAGAGTGCTGGGGTTACAGACATGAGCCACTGCTCCTGGTCAAATGAACATTTTTCTGGAAATATCAGAAAGCAGGTCATACTGGTGATTTAGGCAACAGGAACTGACAGTGTTTTTGTACCAACACAGGTGAGAACCTTGCTCAGGAACCTCCTTCGAGTACCACCTGCTTAAGAGACACACCCATCTAAGCACCCTTAAATTCTTTCTCTAACACCTGCTATAAAAATGCCTACTGTGTTCCAGGCACTGTGCTAAACACTGGGATGCAGATATGTATAAAAGAAACAAACAAACAAATGCTGCTCTCAAGATCTTGACTTCTAAAGAGGAGGGAGGGGGCAATATTTGGGCACCTGCAGTTCAGTATGGTAGACAGAAACAGGTGCACACCCCATGCCACTGCCAGCCTGGAGCCACTGTCCTGTGATCAGGTGTACTCACAGAAATGCCTTCACAGAGCTACATTTTCTTGTCACATTTTCATCCAGGCTTTTAATATAGAATCACATAAAACATGGGCCAAAAAAAGGTATTTCCTCATCATTCATAAAACTTCTATGGAAGAGAGTATTCACTGAATTGCCCACTAAATAAAAGGTTTCACAGTCAATTCTCCTAAGAGTTTAATGCTAGGGAAAAATAATTTTTTCTTCTTTTGAATGCTAAAACTTTTTTTAGATCCTGAGCCTTTCCTGACTTGTCCTGTTTCTCTTTTTGCTTCAATTGCTAGGAAACTCCGCTGTAGTTAGGTTTAGTACATCATCACATAACCATGCTTGTCTCAGAGTTTTCAGTGCAATTCTCTATCTTCTGTATCTCTAGCTTTCCCTCTGATCCTCCTATATCTGTGTCTTTTAAAATAAACTGTTAAAAACTCTTTCGAGAAACAGTTAAGTAATATACGATTACTGGAATTAAGTAGAAAATTTAGCTGTCATGGCATCATCATTTACGAAGGTAGCTCTGATGTGATTCTGATATTTTTGGAGCTGGACTGTCTTTTCGTTGACCAAATTTAAGCGGACAAACTATAAAATTACCTAATGAAAGTACACATGGGCTCATGCCCAAATCACTGTTGTCCCAACCCGTCTCTGTCATTAATCTAGCTACTCTCCAATTTGCTTGTTTGCCCTGCTACTCCCAGTTTCCTCTTTCCATCGAAGTCCGATTGGAATGCACACCTCAGTGCCCCACACGCACCTGAGGACCCACTTGCCTAAGCTTTTGGGAAGCTGCTATTTGGGCCCTGCAGGGTTTTCCCAGGGACACCACTGCTACTCACCACTCCATTTCCCCATTCTGTCTCCAGTCCCGGCTTCACAGGGGACAGCCATGCCCGCCCTGCTTCCCAACTATTTTCCCGTCAAAGTTCAAGCAGCAACATCCTAAGAAACTTATTCAATATTTACCAATTCCTGTTTGATAAATGTGGCACAAACCTGCTGAACATCCTCAAAGGACCCCATCTGTGAGGTAGCAGGAAGTTGATTGCTTTAGATAAAATTCAGTTCAAGAAGCCATGAGGAATCTCACAGTGGGCCACAGAAGGTGGCCTGTAGTTGGGATGGCTGTTTAGGGGACTAGCAGAGATGTTGTCTGAAGCCACCAAAAATAAACTAAGCCACAGAGCTCTGCGCACTGTCGTTTTTCTCCTTGTTCAGCCACATTTTATTCCTTCCACCGTTAAGGTCACTTGTCTCATCTTTCCTTTGCAAGGCATTTCCCAGTGAAGAATGAAGAAGGCCTGATGCCTGACATGGGAAATTACTTTTCTGGTGGCTGGACTGGCTGTAGATTTCCTTCCTGCCGCAATGGTCCCGCTCGCTACCTGCAGCTTGATTTGTTAGATGTGGGGCCACTTCTGGGTGAAGGAGAAACAGGTAGAAAGTGTTGTCATAAAACTGTGGGTCACTGTGGCGTCTCTGGTTACCTCACTCTGCAATGAAAAACTGGATTGCTATCTCAAAATGGCATGTCCCTCTTGGACTCTAAAATATTAAACATATATGCACACGTGTACGCAGACATAAATAAAAGTCATCCGTTGCACGCCTAAACCAGAGACACTACCCATATATAATCAACTAGGAGATTTTTCCAGGTGATATTTCCTTCCTTGCAAGCACCCACCCGTATATTACCGCACTGACAGCGGAATTCACATTACAAGCACTTTTACTTTCTGAAACAGTTTTCCAAAGAAGTTTCTGCCTTGCTGAATGGTGGGTTTGCATATATGGACGGAAGGCCACGGCTGATTCTCTGTTATGACATCCATCTTCACTTATGAGAAAAGACAGCGTATTTTCTCTGGTCTCTCTGTCACTCGTGAGTTTCCTCCCCTCCTTCTCCATGAAGACGGATGTCATAACAGAGCTCAGCCGCCAGGTGATCTCTCCTTCTCTATGCGGAAGACATAAACATTGCCAATTGCTGACAAGAAGTTGGTACAAAGGGGGCAGAAGATTCCACTTGCCACCTGCTTGTTGGAAAATAGAGTATGGAGAACTGCCACAGCTGCTCAAGCAGCCTCGGTTCCCGTTAACAAGATTCTGTTCCCATAGGAGGCAGCTCTACTGAGCTATTTATATCACACTCCTCCACTCCCCTAGCAAAATTTCTCCCCTAATAATGCCTCTTCCTCTGACCTGTCACCCCGGTAACTGTCTTCTCCTTAATTCTCTATTTTCTCTTTCTGCAACTCTCCTTATCTTTTCCCTGTTGTCTCTGAGAAAGGAGTCTACTCCTATAGTTTAGGGACCAAAAGCTTGGCCTTCTGTTCCTGACCCTGCTCTTTATTCTTCTTTGGGAACTTGCCCATTCTCTCCAATACATATAACCTCTTGAAATCACCGTTTGAAGGGTTCTAGCTGACAACTCCGAAGGCCTGTGCCAAAGATACCACCATCTCCTCTCTCTACCCTCCTCAGCTCAATAATCAACATTTACTCATTTGTCTTGCTCATTATCTTACTGTACCTTCCATCGGCATTTGACATCCTCCTTTGCATCTTTCTTTCCTTGTCTTCTGGAACATCACCTTCTTTTTTTTCTGGGGGCAGAGTCTTTGCTTCTTTTGATAGCAATCTTTCTCTGTCTGCCCTTAAGTCTGAGTTTTCTACCAGCTAGACATGTGTTTAGCAACAGAATATCCGATCAGCAGTGATTTAAAGTGGAGTAAGAGGAAGACTGGAGGGGAGCAGAGGTTTGCACTTGCTTTGCTGCTCAGTGATGCCATCACAGATCCTGAGTGAGTTGTCAGAGTTGTCACCCCTTCTCGTGTTTGCCGTCTCACGACAACAACATGGCTGCCAGCTGAGTCTTCATGCCCTCACAGCAGCATCCGAAGCAGGAAGGACGTGCAGGTGCAAAACATATTTCTTTTTTTCTAGAGTTGTTCCAGAAGCCCCAGAAGAACTGCCCTTGTGTCTTTCTGTGAAGAATTATGTTATAGGCCAATCTGCCCACTTCCACATGGATGACGGGCTAAAAGGGGGTATCTAGCAATAGAAATGGGATTGTCATGATAGCATTTGATCCATCAAGATTCATCCCCTAGGGCTGGGACAAGGTTGCCTTCTCAGAGATCAAAGAGTCATTATTTGTGGTGGATTGAATTTTGTTGCCCCAAAAGGCATGGCCAACTCTTAACCCCACCATACCTGTGTGGTTAGGTATAAATATGACATTATTAGGAGACAGGGCCTTTGTAGATGTAACAAAGTGAAGGATCTCAAGATGAGATTATCCTAGAGTTAGGGTATGCCCTAAATGACTGATGTCTTTATAAGAGACAAGAAAGGGATATTTGAGACACAGAAAGATGCAAATAGAGACGTAGGGGAGAAAGCCATGTCAGAGGTTGATGTCACACAGCATCAATTTAAGGACTGGCGGGAGTGCACCGAAGTAGAAGTAAGGAAAGATCCCCTCCCTATCCCCTTGACCCCTTGGAAGGAGGTAACTCACCCAACCCCTTGATTTGGGACTTACGGCCTCTAGAACTATGAGGATAAATTCCTGTTGGTTTCAGCTACTGAGTTTGTTACGGAAGCCCCAGGAAACTAAGATACATTTTCACTACCTGAATCAAAAATGGGAGATCTGTGAGCAAGAAAGACAGACTAGATGAACAATGGCTGTTGGATAGTCAGTGTATTCACCTGCCGGAGTGAAATTTCCGTCCCTGAAATTTCTGTGTCGCAGTAAAACTTTTCTAGGTTGACCTGATGTACTTCCATGTTGTCAGCTTTCACCTTTAATCTCTGCCTCCACCTTTCACTTCCAAATGAGCTTCACACCCCCCTCTCATTTATTCCTGACCCCTGTAAATGCTGTTAGAGCATCGTATAGGCGCTTCAAACTCACAGTGTCTTGAACCAAACTAATCTTCCTTTCTGCATGCGATCCGTTTGTTTCATCCCCGTCATTGCCTGTGCACACATTGGTGCTTTAACCTCCTCTTATCACGTACAATTGTCATGCAAGCTGGTCTTCAGATCTGGTCTTGAAATTGTATTTGCCTAGTAATAAAATTTTTAGAGGGGAGGTCTGTGTCATAAAAACTCTTGGTGCCCCAGGGCAGCTCTTTCATGCCTGATATACAGTCCACCACCAAATTGTTTAGAATTCTGCTTTCTGAGCATCTCTTAGACTGCTCCCTCCTCCCCATCCCCACTGGTAAGGATGAGGCCTACGCATGAGTGTCCAGCGCACACTTCATTGAAAGAGTCAGCCGCAGGACACCAGGGCTGTAACAATGGTGTCAGAAACTATCAAAACTTTGGATATTAAAAATTGTCAGCGATTCAAGTTTGCAACAAAAATGGCTCACTTCCCTTCTTTTAAGATGGGTCAAAATAACCTCATTGTTTACATTTGTTGGTTTCCTGTCATACAAAGTCTACCAATAAGAGTGGAGATCATAAATATTAACTGATTACAATCCCACTTCACCTGTTAGGTAATTGGGGTCTGGCCTGAGACTTCACATGAAGAATACCAATTAGCTGTTTAAAAAAGATAAAGCTATTGGTTTGTAGGAAGAAGTCTATAAACTTGTGAAGTCTCACTTCCCTACACTTCCGTACACACCCAGAGCCCGGTGCATCTGCATGCTACTGCTTTTTCCTTTCTAATCCGTGTTTTCCCTGCTCCGTGCTTTTGCCTTTGCTATTCCTTGTGCCTGGAATATCCGTGTCTGTCCTCAGTCCCTGAAAGGCCTCTGCTCAGACTTCAAACCTCAAAGTCTGTGTTGGCTTCTAACCTAGCTTCATCACCCTCTCATTACCTGTACAGCTCACCCCCTGGAGGTAAAATCCGTGTCATGACTTCATATTTACCATTCATTTATTCACTCAGGCATTAAAAATACTGATGAAACCCTTACTATGATGAAATAATGAAAATAAGATGCAGGAACTTACAGCTTTATGGAAGCATGAACATACTTAAGCAAATATAACACTGTGCTAATATTTTGATAGCTGTTAGCAAGGCGTGTGGGAAATCGGGAGCAAGGTTCGGGAAGTAGATGTAGGGAATGGTGAGGACACTTAACCTTTCTTGGGAGTGAGGGAAGATTCCTGGAGGGAGTGATGTACAGGAGACTTGAGGACAAGATAGCGTTAGCAGGCACAAGCCATCGTGACTTCTCTCTGCATTCCCTAGCATCTGTCACATGCTTGGCACACAGTAGGAAATCAACAAATACTTACTGAATAGATGGGTGGGTAGATGGGATGGTGAACGGATGAATGGCTGGCTGGCTGGCTGGAAAGATAGATGGTTAGCTGGGCATGTAAATGAACAGGTGGGCAGATAGATGGGAGAATAGACCAATGAAAGGATGAGTGGATGCACCGATGACGGATCAAGAACAGTCTCAACAATTTCCCATAAAGGATATTGCTATTTGAAAACTCTATTTCCAGTGTTCTGTTATACAAGTCTCCATCACTCCAGTTATTAAGTATTAGCTCTGTTAGTCTGGATAATGTTTTAATAAAGAAATAAAGCAAAAGCATGTTTCACAAGCATTTTGAGCCTGGATCCCTAAGTTAGTTGCTAAGATACTCACTTCCGCACTATTATTATAGAGCAAAGTGATAAATGCAAATGCACGGGTACAGGGAGTGGTGGAAGACGGCCAGGAGGGTCAGATGCCCTCAGCCAGATCAAATTCCCCGGGTGGTGCCTCTCTTCTCACTGTTCCTTCTTACTCAGGTCTTTTCACAGATGCTATTTTGTTTAGTGTCTGTCTTTCCTTGTGGATTGTAAGTTTCCTGAGGGCAGGGACTGTGTGTGGGCTTGTTCCCCCATTCCAGCACTAATCACCGGTTTCAACAGAAATGGGTTTCAACAGACAATGAATGGTTGGTGAATGAGTAAAATAATTGGGCAACTTCCCTGTGCGGATGAGCTGTGTTCCTGAAGGACCAAGAGATGTTTGTTGTTCAGGTTGACAAGGTCAGACAGGACTTTCCTGGCAGAAGGAGAAGTGGGTTAAAGTTTCACAGAGGAGAGTCCACAGTGAGCTCAGGGGATGCAGGTGGCTTGGTTTGCACAGGCCACAGGCAGAAGAGGTGGATGATTAGGGTGCACAACAAGGCAGGGCCCCAAGGCCAAGGACCCAGTCATGAGGCTGTTTTGTGTTCTTTTGGCAACACTGTTTTAAGCAGGAGAAATGAAAGCATCGGCTCAGCCTTTCCCACAGGTCTTTCTAGGGCACAGATTGGAAGCAAAATGGGTAAGCTATCTCAGGTTGTCACATAGGAACAAGCCTCCCATCGTGGGAGGAGAGAGCATCCCTCCCTGTGAGATCTTGGAGGCAAAGCCCTGCACCTCAGCAAGTCTTGGCTTTCCCATCTGCAAATAGATAAGTTCAGCTCATCACCTCCGCTGTCCCACAGCACGGAGCGAGCCGCGGCCAACACAGGGGAGCCCGCACTCCGTTTGGCGATCCTGCTAACATCCCCCTCAAGCACTGCCCTTGTGGATAATGGTTTTTTTAAAGCCACTCAGTGCTGTATTGACAGAAATTAAATTAGCCATCAGTGCGGGCAATCAGTGGCTGTGGGGCTGTTAAAGGTAATAAAGGCGATGCTCTCAAACCATAGTCAATTACGCCGTGACACAGTCTGAGAGGGGACAGCTGGTTTGGATTGGAAGGGCGGCTATGGGGGCCTGTCTCCCACCCCAAGGCAGAGGTTCAAACCTCACTTAGAGGCTGTCATTTCTAATTGGGACAGGCACGGCAGAGCTGATGTGACCCCAGGGACACTGCCCTTTGGAAGGAAGCTAAAGGCCAGTGACTTTAGGGATACTGGAATAGAGTTGGGGGCTGTGGGCGTAGCCGGGGCCAGACAAGCCCACAGACTTCTTCCAAACAGGCAGCCCAGACCTGGCAAGGGAAGACTGGCCCCAGGGAGGCTGCTCTGAAGCTCCTACTCTGCCCCCGGTTTACTGTGCACCTTAGGTCAGGGGGGCCACCTCGCTGACCCCAGGCTCCTCTTCTCCCCAGTGACTAATGAGAACTGGCCACCAGGATGTTTTAACAATTTTGAGATACCTTATTCTGGGTGCCCACCTTAGCAAGGGCTCCATACGTGTTATTTTTCCTTCCTGTAATGGAAAACAGAACCAGGCAAATACCCCAGACTCCTGATAGTGGGCCCAGGGCTGTTTCTATCCCCCAAAGTCATTTCTAGGCCAGAAGCCTGGTTGTTGTTCTTTGCAGTTTTAGAGTTTGCCCAAGGTTTCTGTATGTTAAGGGAGGCAGTGGGAAGGGGGAATGCAAGTCTGCTCCGTGTCTGAGGCTGGACATGTAAGAGGACGTCTCTGCCCCTCGGTTTCCTCCTTTATCAAAGAGGTTAGAGAGAATGTTGAGACTGGACCGTCAGTCCCGCTTTAATGCTTGTTTTGAAAATGCCAGTTAGGGGTTGTGTTTACGTGCACTCAGTTTCATCTCTGAGAAGCCCATGGTGAGCACGGGGTAAGAGCAGAAAACATCCAGAACCCAGGGGATGCAGCCACACAGGGACACACAGCTCCCGGGTCACCCCTCAGACACCTGCCTGCTGCCTCAGCTCACCCTGCGTGGTGTGAGCCACACCTCTCCACACCCAAGTCTCCCTTCCACCACGGCACACTGACTCGGAAGCTGCACCCCTTCTGATGCCCACTTCCAGGAGAAAGCACGTGTCTTCATCCCGCTAAGCACCACATTTCCTGCAGTGTCTATGCGTTCCTCAAGGACTTAACTTGTGTAAAATGCTACCATCGTTTAAAAATCTTACCCCCCCCAAAATAAAATGAAATTCTCAAAGAATACAACTATTTTCAAGTATAAAATTCTGTGGCCCTTCACCCATTCACACATTACAGCTATTACCTATATGGCGTTCCCAAACGTTTTATCATCCCAAACAGTTCTTATCTTTTTGTAATGTATTAGTGATGATGTTTTTGAGTGTGTAGCCCTAACCCTCTTTTTTTCCATGTCTCCTGTGGGCTTGACTGTGTGATTTTATGCAATGGGTGGCTTGACAGCAGAACGGACTGAACACAAACGGCATTGTGCCTGCTATTTGGTGATGCTGACTATGTATTAGCTTGAGTTCTCCAGAGAAACAGAAACAATATTTACTATTTATCATAAAGAACTGGGTCACGTGATTATGGAAGCTGAGAAGGACCGGATGTACAGTCAGCAATCTAGAGACCTAGGAGAGCCAATGGTGTGAGTTACTGCTGAGTCCTAGGGCCTGAGAACCAGGAGAGCCAATGGGGTAAGTTCCAGCACTAGTTCAAATTCAAGGGCTGAAGACCAATGTCTCAGCAAGAAGACAGGCAGGGAAAGAGAATTCTCTCTAACTCAGCCTCTTTGTTTATTCCAAGCTTTCAGGGGATTAGATAAGGTTTACACCTTCTGGGGAGGACAATCTGCTTTACTCAGCCTTCCCATTCAAGTGTTAACCCCATCCTGAAACACCCTCACAGACAGACCCAGAAATAATCCTTTACCTGCTATCTGGGTACCCTGTGGCCTAGTCAAGTTGACACAAAAATTTAACTATCACATAGGACACTGCAGTGCCAAGAAGAGAACCACTATGGACATAACCAACAGGCACCATTTCCAATTCTAGGGGTGCAGAGGAACAGCACAACTTTTCTTTGCTTCAAAAGCTGCCTTCAGGTATGAAGAGTGCAGTCCCCAAGCAGACTAAGAGAGAGCAGACTGAGTGCTTAAGAAGTGAGACAACTTTCCAAGAGGTGCACAGTGTATGTGGCTTTTACCAGATTGCCCAGTTGGGGATGGCATAGGTGCCTGGATGTAGGAGATGGTGGAGGGAAGAGGATGACTGTGGGGGCAGAGATGCCAGGCCCAAGGAGGACAGTGGGAAATCTGACGCATGGGACAGGAGACATTCCCTGTGGTGGGAAGGGCTGGGGGACTCCTACCAAATGGGATGCTAAATATTCACTTTTAGGTCATGCACTGTGCTAATCCGTGGTGTGGTCATCTTCTATTATCCCCAGATCCTAACTAACATTCTGTAAAATGCAGTATTTATGTTGCCTGGGACACAGCTATAGAGTTCTTTGCCAATCTAAATAGTCCTTGTAATATGAAGAGAAAATGAGTTTTATGTAGTCATTTCTTAGAGAGCACTCAGTGCCTCAGACAGTCTAAGGCTCAGAATATCTGAAGTGCTTAAATACAAAAGGGGATTTATAAACCTTGGTGGGAGAGCAGCCTAGTGGCTGCCTTCAAAACTAATTCGAACAAGAGGCCCATGACTTTCTGGGGACCCTGACTTCATTTCTCTAAGACTTCCTCATGCTTCCCTCTTCTGGACCCTGGCATGGTCCTCAGCACCATTTCTAGCCAAAAATCACAGAAGTGGATCTGTGCTGTGAATCACCGTGGCTTCACTATGTTACTACAGACCTCAGACCACCAACCCATTCCAACGGGGCCTGGGCACTTTTCTCTCTTTCTCTTGGTTGACAAGCTTTCTCCTTGGAGGTCCTACAACCATCTTAAACTTCACTTGTACAAAACTGAGCTCATTTTTTTTTTTTTTTTTACTTTGCCAAACTGGTTAATTACAGGTTTTCCAATCTCAGAAAACAACACCAGAGCAATGATGGTTGTAGGGGCTATTTGAACGTGCTCTGGAAACTCTGAATAACTATTTGCCTTCTAATAACAATAGGTTTTCAATAAGCAGTTAGGGAGTATCACACCCCTTGGTGCCTTGCTTTTGGTCACTTTACATAGTTCTTCCTTCTTTTGTGGTCCAGTGGCCAACCCCCCAGACACTATGCATTAAAAAAAAAAAAATTCTCTACTTTTTCCATCTGGAATAGTTTATCTGTCCAAAGCCAACAAACTCACTTTTAAGTAATCTGGCCCTAAGTTGAGTATGGCCAGGGTATTTCTGAGAAACTTGGAGTCAAGAAAAGCTCAGATGAGAGATTTAATTCATTTCCTAATTTGGGTAAAATATTATTAATACTTCTCTTCCACCACTAGGGAGTAATAACCAAGATAATAATAATGATAATATGATTAATAATATTGATAATGTTTACTACGGGCCAGGAAACATTCTAAGTTTTTTTTGGGTTTATTAACTTATTGAATTATGCAGTAAGGAGGTACTATCATTATACACACTTTACAGGAAGGGAAATTTGCCAAAAATCACACAAGTGGATCTGTGCTGTGAATCCCCATGGCTTCCTGGGTTGCTGCAGACCTGGCACCACAGACTTGCACACTCATGCACACCTGCAGATGTTACACACTCTCCTCCAGGATGCCTTCTTGCACTCGCTTAGGTGTGGTTTGCCCAAGCCGTCCCTGGTTGCTTCTGCCCCTGAAGTGCAAGGTAAAACAAACAAGGTGCTGGTTACAATCACTGGGCTTGGGGGGGTCTCTCCTCAGCCGCAACTCCCATATATGGTCTTGGGCAAGTTATTTATTATCTCTGAGTTTTGGTTTCCCTATGTACAAAGTGAGGATAGTAACAGTCGTTGGGAAGATTCTATGAAACTAAACACAGGTGCTGCACTTAGCAGGGTGTCCAGCGCATAGGAAGTCTTCTACAGTTGGGAGTAATTGTTACAACGCCATCACTGTTGCTGTTGTGATTTTTTTCTCAGTACACCATCAAGTCTTCATTCAAATACTTGCCTTCAGAACCTAAAATAAGAGCTGGTCTTTAACAGGGCAGCACCACATTAAAGATTTGTTGAATGGAATTTAATATCATTTGGAGGACTCGAGGAATCTATCCATGCCACTTTCAAGGCGTGTGTCCATTCTTTTCAAAAGACAGGCTTAGGTTGGTAGTTTTCTTTTACAAATGAATGTTAACAACAGTTGAAAATATGTGTTCAATATATTTTTTTGTGCTGCCAGTCTTAGTCATCTTTTAATTAAAAGTGCTTTTTATTGAATGTTAAACTGTCAAGATTGTCTTTGTGTGAAGAGTAGGGAGGTTGCTATGGAAAGGATCATGTTGCTATGTGACTCTTGTGTCAGAACCAGAATCAAAATGGTAATGGTCATGTCAATTCCGATAAAAAAAAAAAAAAAAGATCCTCAACAGCTTCATTAAAAAGGGGAACTTTTATTTCTTCCTTTCTTGTCATTGTGCCAAGGATAACAGAAGGGGAAATATTGGATTCTGTAAAGAGACAGACAATGGGGCCAGCTGCATGCACTGTCAATGGCGAGAAAGTTCATCCCAATTTACTGGAGAAGTCACGATGGGCCCTTTGCTCCGGATTGGCTGCTTCATGGGAGGGCTTTGAAAATTTGTATTATTTATTTCACATTTAATATTTTTTTAAAAATTTCTTCTCATTGGAATCTATGGTCATTTTGACTTTGATTGAACATCTTGTATGAGTTTAGGGCCAGCGCCCTTCAGACCTCCCTGTTGAACTCTGTCTGCCCAGGGTCCTTCAGCCTGTAGAGGAGGGCAGGCTCACCGAGTGTGCTCCTCGCCGCTCATCTCTGCAGCACAAGAACATTGCCCCCAGCGTTCAAACCTCAAACCTTTGTTTTGCATAGGCGGGTGTACAGACATGGTAATTCTTACATTTCAGGGGCCTTTTGCTCTAGGCAGACTCTGGGCATTTGGGTTACTGTGCAGCCAGTGCGTTGTACATCATTGCATATATGCTTCCCTGCCCCTACAAAGACCCTTCCTTCTCCTCATCATCTAGCCTATTTCCTCCCTTTATCAAGATCCAGAGTTTGTCCCTTGCCTATTCTTGCAGCCTAGCACAATGGTGCAGGGCACAGACTCTGAAGGCAGCACACGTGGGTGTGCACTGCCACAGACCAGATGAGGGACTTGGGTGACTTCAACTCCTCCCTCTACCTGCTTGTTCTCAGCCCTTGCAGAAGGAGGCCCCTTGTGGTCTTGCCCACGTCCTGCTCCAGCAGGCCCCCCTCACGTGCTAGATCTCCCTGAGCACTGCCAGTTTTCGTTATCACAGTTTCTCAGGGGTTGAACTTTTAGTGGTAAGAGAACTAGAGAATAAATCAGCAGGTCAGCTGGTGTTAGGTCTAGGAAGACATTTTTCAACCTACAGCTGGCCTTTAATGGCACCACATTTGAGAGATTTTTCTCTCTTCTCAAGAATATTTTGTTCTAAGTTAACTTCTCAGAATACCAGGGTCTTCTGGCTCAGCTGGCTGGATATGCTACTTTTATTTGAAGTGTTTATAATTGTGTTTCTGTGCTGCACGGCTGAATAGTTAGCTCTTCAGGTAAAACTTTGATAAGCTCTTGCTCTAAATCAAGCATAGATCTAGATCTTGTAGTCTACAAAGTAAATAGAAAACGGATTCTATTGGAACTTGGGGCCAGCAGGAAGGATGCTATGGGTTGAATGGTATCCTCCTGGAAGATGTTGAAGCCCTGACTCCTGGCACCAGTAAATGTGGCCTTATTTGGGAGAAATGTCTTTGCAGATAATCAGGGTAAAATGAGCTCATTAGATTCCTAATTCAATATGACTAGCATCATTATAAAAAGTCAGAGACAGGCTGGGCGCAGTGGCTCACACCTGTAATCCCAGACTCTGGGAGATTGAGGCAAGAGCTAGAGTTAGACCCTGCCTTTAAAAATAGCCAGATGTTGCAGTAAGTGCCTATAATCCCAGCTACTCAGGAGGCTGAGACAAGAGAATCACTTGAGCCCAAGAGTCTGAGGTTGCTGTGAGTTATGACAGCACAGTACTCCACTGGGGGCAACAAAGTGAGGTTCTGTCTCAAAAAAAACCAAAAGTCAGAGACGGGCACACATAGGGAGAATGTTGTGCAAAGATCAGGGCAGAGGTCTGGCTGATGTGCCACCAAGCCAGGGAATGCTTCAAATTGCCAGCAAACCCCCAGGAGCTGGAGAGAGGTATGAAACAGATTCCCCCTGCCAGCCTCAGAAGGAGCTGGCCCTGCTAACACATAGATCTCAGATTTCCCAGCCTCTAGGACTGTGAGAGAAAACTTTCTATTGTTTGAGTCACTCAGTTTGTGGTGCATTATTATAGTAGCCTTAAGAGACAAATTGAGATAAGACAGGCACAGTGGAACACTAATGTGAAATGGCAAGTGTTCCAGTGTTTCAGGTGTTCCAGGAGGATAGTGAAAAGACATATTACATCTGGGAAGCCTTCCTGGAGGAGGTGGCACTGTATTAGGCTTCAAAAGATGATTAGATCACACCTATAATCCTAGCCCTCTGGGAGACCAAGGTGAGTGGATTGCTTGAGCTCAGGAGCTTGAGACTAGTCTGAGTAAGAGTGAGACCCCGTCTCTACTAAAAATAAAAAACATAGATGGGCATTGTGGCAGGTGCCTGCAGTCCAGCTACTCAGGAGGCTGAGGCAAGAGGATTTATGGAGCCCAAGAATTTGATGTTGCTGTGAGGTATGACGCAACAGCACTCTAAACAGGGTGACAGAGTGAGACTCTGTCTCCTCCCCCCGCCCCCGCAAAAAGGATGATTAGAATTGAGCTCTGTAGAGATGAAGTTTGAGGCTGAGTAGGACAGGGGAGAAACTTGAGAGAAGTGTCACAGCTG
>NW_003852415.1:23281450-23290847 GCF_000181295.1 Otolemur garnettii
CTTGCCTCAGGAAGGTTGAAGTGCACTCTTCAATCTTCTCTCTTGTCTCTGCTCCAAACCATCAGCTAATTTGCTAAGGTTCTGTCCTTTCAGCCTCCTTCTGGACGGGAGCTTCTGTAAAAAGCTGGCTGCAGTTCGCCATCTTGGCTCCGCCCCCTCACAGCTGAGGATGTTTGTGGCAATGCCTTTTTACTGACAGAATTGCCTTCCTCCAAATTTATTTCTCAAATCAGATGCCGGTATTGCATCATAAGAGAAAGTGCCCTTTCCCCCCTTGGGATTTCCTGATTTAAGTTCCATCTACCTTCCTGCGGGGGGTTTGATTTGGAAAGGGTTATTGCAACACTATGGTGATAGCCTGTGCATGTATTTCAGGGCCGGAATCCAGAGTTGACAGTTCATCTAGAAATTCTACTTTGGTTAGAATCGTCCCTGATTGGAGCTGACAGGAGACAATGTTCCTTAGCTAAATGTTTCAATGGCACACACTCACTGGGGGACGCCATCAAGTTTCTGAAGAGATTCCTCAGGGTCTGCTTATTTGGAATTTTTAAATGTTAGAATCTCTGCATGCTGCGGAGGGTGTTGGGTTAAGGGATTCGCCCCATAACACTGAAAACCAAAGAGCCAGTATCGGTTTAGTAACACGATGAACATACCACACTAATGTTAAGGGGAGGGTGTGGGGTACCCGGGAACTCTCTGCTCTATCTCCCCATCCTTTCTTTAACTCTAAATATGATCCAAAACATTTTATTTGAGAAAGCCAAAGGCTGCACATACTCATGTCTCCCCCACACTCCCTGCTGCATTTATCTTTGACCCAAACCCCACTGCCCTCCTCAGCCTTTTCTTGGGCTTTGGTTTGGTGATTTAGGATGGATGATCCAGTTAATTGTGCCTCATACTGGAGGCCTCAGCCAAGTATGGTGTGGACGGCCACCTGCAGGGCCCACAGTTGTGTGTGTCTGTGGGTTACCTGCGTAGCATGTCGGTCATGAGAATTGTGCCTGTTTGGCTGCAGCCATCTGTGTGCATCAGCCTAGAGTGTGTGTACAAATGTGCAAACACGTGGTTACGCATGTCCATGTGCTGATGGCTTTCAGGGTTGTAGGTTTTGCTGTGTACAGGGATTGCTGGCTTCATCTTGTATGTGCTCATATATAACACGTAGGTTTCCTGCGTCTGCGTGCAGGCTGTCTGAGGCTGGAAGGTCAAGTGTATATTGTCCGTGTGTGTGTGTGTGTGTGTGTGTGTGTGGATGGATTTGTGAAGCATGGGGCTTGGTGTGCATATGTGCATTTGTATTAGAAAGAAGTTAGCCCGTGTCATCTTACTTCACGGCCTTCAGAGTGTCACACTGTTTTCTAAATGGTTTCAACCTCACCCAGACTCCGATGTGCTATTTCCCTTTTCCCTCGTATTCACCTCTTTGGCTGCTCCATGCTCTTTCCCCTTTTCCTGTCCATGACATCATCCAAACCCTCAATGAGGGAAAGAGGAAATTAAAAAAAAAAAGTTCTCCCTGGCAAAGGTGATGCCTCTAAGTGTCGCATAATTACCAGCACTCTGCCCCTTCTGCCTCCCCCGCTGGGACAATTCCACAAACCCTACAACATACACTTAAATCTTCAACTTCTCAGAGACACTACACGCAGATGGGAAAGATTTGATTAAAATTACAGTGCTTTAGGTTCAACTTCACCTATTAAGAAAAAAAAAAAAACACAGATCGGGTGCTGGACTTTTTTTTCCCCTTCCCAGAGCAATAAGTAGGCCAGGATAATTACCCAGAGCCCTGCTGTGAGCCCTCAGTGGCGTCCCGATGGTATTTTCCTGCTACCTGTCTTTGTGGGGATATTGACATCAACATGAGTAATAACTGTGCTCTCTCTTCTTCTCTGCCTTTCTCTCCCTCTCTCTTTCCCCTCTCTTTTTTCTTCCCTTTCCCCCTTCCTTCTTCTCTCTTTCTCTTCTTCCTTCCTTCCTCTTTTTTTTTTTTTTTTTTTGCAGTTTTTGGCTGGGGCTGGGTTTGAATCTGCTGCCTCTGGCATATGGGGCCCGTGCCCTACTCCTTTGAGCCACAGGTGCTGCCCCCATCTTTTTTTTTTAATCTTCCAAAAGAAGAGGGACAGAGGAAAGAAAAGCAAAAACATTCTCTCCACACCACATGGTGGTTTGTGTGTGTGGAGGAAACTCTCCCGTGTTCCCCTGGCCTTCTTGTGTGTTTGAGGCTGCTCCCGGAAGAAAGATGCTGGCAAGCTTTGGGTTGGAATGTGCCCCTCCCACAGTCTCAAGGCTATAACGCCTCCTCCTCCAGGAAAGCCTCCTGAGTGCCTCTCAGTCCTGGAGCCTTCTCAGCACTTTCACATTCCCCATGTGCGAGGGCAACTGTGTTGTTCCTTCACTTATTTCTGAGCACCTTTCCTCTGGCCGGCCTTGTCTCCAAGCGCAGAGATTCCTACTGTTCGTGTCTGTATCCCTAAGTTGTCTGCACACAATAAGCCACAGTAGGGCTGACTTCTCTACTTAGGCTCAGTAGGCACGGTGCCCAGGGACTATAATAATCGTAGAAGCCAGAAAAATGTTTTCATATTTTTCTTTTGAAAAGAAAATTAACGTTCAGGAAAGTCATCCTGCAGCCTGGGCTCAGTGGGCATTTGTTGATCTGCTGTGTGCTCTCCCTCTCTCGGGATTCCTCATCCAGAGCAGGCATTGCTGACCAGTCAGGAGCCTCTGAAGTTTTCTCTACATAGCACCAATGCACCAGAAGTGACGTATCAAATTAGGCCTAGTTCATCTATTTGGGTGTCTCAAGATGCATTTGTCTCATCATTTCGGGGTTCGTTTGTTTATTCAGGTCACCTTTTACTTGTATGGTACTCTAAAGACAGTAAGAACCTCAGCAGTTCAGGCTCTGAAGTCCAAAGATGTGTATTCCAGTTCTGGGGCTCTGACTTTCTTGCCTGTGTTGCTGGGAGCAGCGCTCTGCCTCTTGGGGCATAAGTTTCCTCATCTGTCCTATGGCTGCCACCTGCCCTGCTGCATGTCTCACTGGTGCTGCTCTGTGCAATGGGGAGATACAGCTGGGAAGCCCCTGGCACAAGAGACCCTGTCCCAGTGCCAGTGATGACTTCATGTTACATCAAGGGGCAAGCAGTGGGGGCAGCTCCTGGTGGAATTGGGAGAAGAGAGAAACTGAAAGAAATGGATTCTGCCCAGCCCAACCTAGGTGCTATTCTGGCTGGAGCCAACAGGGGCCTAATGGCTCAACCTGCCTGAGAAAGTTGCCTTGGTGGACACTAGCCTTCCCATTTACAGGGTGCAGGCTGAGATTCCGCAGGTCAGAGGGGAAGGTTATCACAGGACAGGAGAAACACTGCATGGTTGTCCACCCTATGGGCCTCCCTCACTGTGCAGGCTTGGGTAAGTCACTTCCCCTCTCTGATTCTCAACCTCTTTATCCATTTACTCTTTCAACAGATGAATACCAGGCACTGCCCTGTGCGCCCAGTGATGCATTGTTAAGTCAGTTCTTCATCCAGCAGAGCCTGGTAGGTGGCTGGGGTCATTTTCAGCTCTTAACTCAATGGTTCAGTGGTGAGCCTCTAACTCCAGGAAACTCCGATTTTCCCCCAGAGAGGCCAAGGTTGGTTTTCCTCTCCTCTCCTCATTGCCTAGAGCTCTCTGTCTGCTCTCTCAGCATGAATTTCAAATGTCAAGCTCCTGAAGTTGCATTATGTACACCACTTGCGTTTGGGTTTGAAAATGAGCCCAATTAACACAGTGGTGTTTAGCTGGGAGAAGGCGAGCTGATTTGCTGATTGTTGACAGCGCCAGGCTGGTGAGGGGCTCTCAGATGAAAGAGAACTAAAGCATCTCCCCTTATGAGCAGGACTGGGCAGAAAAGACGGGATGTGGCCCGGAGGGTGTAAGCAGCTTCACCCAACAGCAATTACTGGATGAAAACTGTGTCAGTGAACTCAGAATAGACTTTGAAAAATCAAGATCTGTCTCCAGTTTCCAGCCCTTTTCAGTCCTTTCTTGTTTTTCAATGAAATTTGGTTAATGTCACATCTATCATCCAACAGGGAAAGGAATACAAACCTATGGTCAGTGGAAGGCAGATGATAGTAACCAAACATTATCTCAACTCCTCCCAGCCATTCTCTGTGTTAGGTGACCATTACGATTTCCATTGTAGAAAAGAAGCAGAAACTGAGAGAGGTTCAGTGACTTACCCACGGTCACTGATTAGCTGTGTGCTTAAACTCAAGCCCGGGTAGGTCAAGAGTTTTGTCCTATATAAGCAAGCATGGTGCTTATTATCATTACATCATCCTCTATCATTATGGTTATTAATAGTGCAATTATCAATCGTATTTAAACTTCATGAGATAGGGCAGTTAGGTCATATTTGTCAGGTGATGTAGATAATCCTATATATGAGATATGCTAATCTTATGACAGAGACGATAGTGCTCCTTTTCCAGGGGTGGGGAAACAGAGGTGCAGAGAGTGTAGGTCAGCTGCCCCAAGTTGCCAAGTAGTAAATACTGGAGTCAAGGTCAAATTCAGTCCATGCATTTACATATATGCGTACGAAGATGGAGGCAATTCAGTAATTATTCACTGCCTTCGCTGATCTGGGCATAGTGCTGGCAGAAATCACAGACGCAGACACAAACACACATACACACATCCCGGCTCCCTCCTCCCAGCATCCTCAGTGCTACTGGGGTGACGTAACACGCTATGTGTGGGTGGAGCCAGGTCCTGGTGCTCCTTGGAAACATGGAATGGCCAATTCTTTCCCTACTTTCTATAGATCTATGTGGCTGTGTGGTGATTTCTTTTTTTGTTTTCTTAGTATGGCAATAGCACTAACAACAATTATGGACGTAAGACAACAAAAACCTCTTCATATCCCAACCTGCCCCTTAACAAAATCATTTTCACTTTCATATAACTTTTCCAATATTTCATAAAATTATGATTACGTCATACTTTTTAAGTTAGACTTTTTTTACTTAAATTTTTATCATAAACTTTTCTCTATGTTTTTGTATGCTCTTCATCCACTTTTAGAAACTGGATAATATTCCACTTGGGGATTATTATACTTTATTAATCCATTTCCTCCGTGTTGAATTTCAAGCTCACTTTAATTTGCATTTCTTTAATTATTATGGAGAAGTTTTTTTTTTTCTCTTTTTTATTATTTGCTTTTACTTTTATTGGAAGTCTGTCCCTTCACTTTTACCCAGTTATTTACTGATGTTATTTATTTGTACCAAATTATACCCAATTATTTATTTATACAACTTAATCTTTTCCATTCATTTCTTCTAATGCATCAAAACTCAGAACAGTTGCAATTCTCCACAGTTCTGTTAAGCAGTTGATTTTTTAACTAATATTTAAATGTGTTCATGTTTAAATCTGTCCATCAGAATCTATTTTGGATTATAGAATACAATCTGAACCTAAATAGATTTTTCTCCTAAATCACTAAGCAATTATTGCAAACTGTTTTACTAAATAAGCATTCCTTTTTTAAAAAAAAAAATTTCTCATTTTTGATTCACGCAATAAATCTTCATTAATTGTTACTGTACTCCAGGCACCTGCTTAGGCCTAGCAATCTAGCGACCAGGACCAACCCCTGCCACCCTCACGTGCTGTCAAGGCCTCCCACTCAATCCCAGCGATTGGGATGATTATTCCTCTTTTTCAAATATTACTTAGGAAAAGCATATCTGTATTTTCCTGAAGGAGTCTCACCATCTTTGCACCTGACACTTTATGACACGGGTATGTGACCATTTCCCACATGTTTTCACAGTTCAGACTGGTTCAGGGAGCAGTTATTGGAGCACAATGCTGTTACCATGTACGAGAATCAGGATTTCTTAGAGTTAGGTGACCTCGAGGAGCCCCTGCCATGGAGATTCCCCTTGGCTGACCCGAGAACTGTGAGTTACATGTGTACCTCCCCTGCAGATACCTCCCCAACCTAAAACCATCGGCCACCAGCACAGAAACTTGTGGCCGAGAATCACTGATTGAGTGTAACACGCTGATTTAGATCATCTTTCCCAGGCTCCCCCCTGCACGCAGCTGTCCATCTCTGTGCTGGGATACTCTCACAGATGAGGAGCTCACTTCTTGGTTTTGTTGCCTCGCCAGTGAAAACTCTGGAAAGATGGAAATGCTTGCTTTGTGTTCCCGGGAAGATAAAGGCTGAGGGTGGGTTGACAAACTCGGCTCAATAGCTCTGAGCTTTGTGTCACTCTGACAGGGCAGCCGAGGGCTCTTGAACAAATAAAAATGCCCATTCGAGTCACTAATGACTCCTTTCTGCCCTGAGAAAGGCAGTGCTATCATTCAACTGCCAGGGAGCAATATTTATTGGTGACACCTGACCCTCAGCCCATTTGGCTGAGTGCCCTCTAGTTAGCCCTGAGCCTAACCTCTATGCAGGGGAGCTGAGGACCTCCATCCCAGGGAAGCCCTGTGACCGCGACGCAGCCTCTTGATTTTTCTTTCTTTTTAAATCTCAGTGTGTGTTTTTATTTCCCCCTCCCCGTTAAAGCTTTCTATACATTTTTACCTTTTATCTTAGACAGAATGAATGATTGCAGGAAAAAAAAAATTGAAACAGATTTTTTTAAGCCCTCACAAAATAACAATTAAAAGAAAGAGAGAGATAAATGGGGGTGGGGGTGGGGATCTAAAGTCTTTCTGGATTAGGCTCCAGTTTGGGTCAAGTTTCAGGCCTGTGCTTATTTTAGCCAAACCATTTGTCCCATTCCTGCTTATGCAATAGGATGCAGAATGATTCATTCTTGCTACCTGTCCTCCTGTTTGTCTAAAAGAAATCTATCTTGGAGGAAAAGCCAGTCAGCTCAAATGCCAGTCATTTGGATGTGTTCATTCTTCCCCCAAGTCATACCTACCTCTTAGCTATGGCGCCTGGGAAGGTTAGGTTAGGTTCAGGGAAGAGCCTAGCAGATCAGCATGGAGGGGAGAAAGCTTGGAGGCATAGTGGGGCCCGTCTCTTACCATCTTTGCAAACTTAGTTGTCTGTCTCACCATGATCATCTGATTTACAGAAACTGTGATAGTCATAATAGCCACCTTTCAGTATGCAAGTTCAGCAGAATTATATCAAAATAGTAACAACAACAGCAGCAGTCATAATAGTTATTGCTTTTCAGGTGCCAGATACTATGCTAAGTGATTTATGTGTATAATCTCCTTTAATCTTCATGGTTACCTGAGAGAAAGGATTATCATTACCCCCCAATTTACAAGTTCAAGGTCAAATTGTTCAACTTGGTTCTTTCTGCCAGGTCTCACCTCTGACACCTCTTACATAGTTCACAGAGTTATTGTATGAAGACTTCACTGTCATCCATCAAGAGTGCCTGCATATGACAGGTAAATTGAGGCCCAGAAGGTCACACAATGTCCCTCAGACACCAGCACTAGCATCCAAATGTGCTTCTCCTTCCCTGATTTTTGTATTATTCTAGGATATTCTAGGATATATTATTCTAAAGAACCCTGATCTCTCAATGGCTAGCACAGTAGTTATTTTTTACTTATACATCAGACTGATGTGAGTGTTTGTGTTTGGATGGTGGCTCATCTCCACTTGGTGATTCAAGGACTCAGGTACCTTCTCTCTGATGGCACTGTGCTCTACTGCCCAGTTGATGGGTGGGAAGACACTGGAGAAAGTTCACTGGCTACTGACCACTTACTTGCATGTCATTGGCAGTAACTGGTCACATGACCCAACTAGATGCAAAGGAGCCTGGGAAACGTAGTCCTGCTTCTTAGTTACAGCTCTCAGTTACAGAAGGAGCTTATCTTTTGGTAACAGCGTACTGTGTCCATCACCACACCTCACTCACTTTCATTCACCTATCATAGATAGTTGAGGCCGGGAGACTGAACATCTGGCCCTTTTCCCTAGTGAAGTTAAAGCACCATAGGTCATGTACTAAGTTATTTGGAGACCTGGAACCGGACTGTGCATCAGACATCATGGATGTTCCCAGACACTCCTTTTCAAGCAAGCTGAACTCCTCTCCCACGAATGATCTTCAACCTGCATCCTGGAAACCCTGCCCTGTTCCTCTCCTTCGTGTCATATTTTAGGTAACCTGAGTTTCCTTTTTAGACTCTCACACAGGGATAAAAATGGAGTGCACACTTCCCACATTTGCTCCACCTCTGCATGTCTTATCCCCAAATATTTCAGGGCCAGGATCATTATTTTGGATTGGAGAGCTGTAACTTGGAATGAACTCATTTTCATTTGCTGGGGAGTGGAATCAACCTTCGGAACAAAGATAAATACATGTGTGTCCAATTAGGGCAAGCTAAGGTGAAAACATAATTTTGTTAAAAAATAGGAATATTTTGTTTTCCACCATCAATATACAGGGCTCATAGCTGCTCATTGGATAAAAGCATAAACTAGCTGAATGAATCTATTAATAAAACCTGTTTGTGTGAGAGAAATAGAGGCAGAGAAAGAGAAACAGAGAGAGAGCTTTTAATTAATTTACTAATGTCTTAGTGTTCCCAAAGTTCAGAGCTGGCTGGAAATGGTAGGGATCCTCTCAACCATTCTCAACCATTGCTCCCGTGTTAAGGGTGACAAGACTCTGTTTCCAAAACCCTCTTCTTGAGCCGTTTTCTACTTGCTGCCAGATCCTTCTTTCTAAAGGAAGTGTCTGAGCAAGTCATATCCTTGTTTGAAATCCTTCCAATGACTGTAACATACAGAAAAAAAGCTGACATCTCCCCATGAACTCAATCTTGTTGCTGCCCTTCTGACTTCTCCTCATGCCACTCTGACCAGCTGCCTCTGGCTGTCCACTGCCGTCCACCAGGTCAGCTCCTGCTGATAGCTTCTTTGCCTGACACTAGCCTCCTTTCTACTAGTTCCTTAAACTCAGCTCAGAGGTGGACTCCAGAAAACAAATAAAGTTCCCTCCCTTAGACACCAACAGTGCTCCTTGGCTAACCCTAGCACAATGGTTTCCTAACCCTGGAAAGCAACTGTGATGGTTGTACCTGTGAAGGTTCACCCTTCCGTGATGAAGGTTCACCCCTGTAAGTGGTGACAGTCTCTGTAAGAAGATCCCCTCATGAAGCCCTGGAAGGGTGCAGTGCCTGGCACATAGTGGGTGGTCAAGAGTGATATATGGAATGAATGAATGATTCATGCAAGCATTGGCTGTTCTAATCCAGCACTCCCTTCCATACCAGTCTCTTGGTTTTTCTTTTTTTTTTTAAATAAAAGAGAGAGAAAGAAATTATACTAAGTCTTCCTTAAAAATTCTAATGTCTCAAAAATATAAAAACAGGCAACAACCAA